>NC_138769.1:42331970-42479470 GCF_965119305.1 Pelophylax lessonae
ACTTTCCATTTTGGTAATTTAAAAAAATAAAAATAAATAAACTATAAACACTTCTATTTCTGAAAGTATTCCTCATTTACAGCATTTTTTCCCACCTGCCTAAAACCTTTGCACAGTACTGTATATATATATATATATATATATATATATATAGAGAGAGAGAGAGAGAGAGAGAGAGAAGAGATAGATAGATAGATAGATAGATAGATAGATAGATAGATAGATAGATAGATAGATAGATAGATAGATAGATAGATAGATAGATAGATAGATAGATAGATAGATAGATAGATAGATAGATAGATAGATATGGGTATAGATAAATGGATAGATGCCATTATCGTCAGATTCAGAGTTAGGCCCATCTCTCCAACATCCTGTAGAATATACTCAGGGCCGGTGCTTCCACTAGGCAAACTAGGCAGCCTCCTAGGGCGCATTGCAACCTAGGGGCGCAGCCATGAGTCAGCACTCTCTGTCCATCATGAATGATCCTCGTGAGCTGAGGGGAGGGAGGAAAAATGGACAGAGGAAGATGCCAGGTGTCTGGGGCAGTGGCCGAACCACCAGGCCCTGGCTTTCCACCACTGTTGGGGGGGTGGGGGCCAAGAGGCAGGAACGAAGCCCACAGAAGTGCTGCCTGCATGATGATCCTCTTTGGCTGGAGCTGAGTGGTGTAAACCCTGGGCAGGAAGTGACTCTCTGCACTGAGGTGGTGGGCAGCCGTTCATTTCCCTGGGTCGGTATTAAGCAGGGAGCGGAGGAGAGCTGAACCTGACCCCAAGCTTGCCCCTGCAGGGCGGCACCTTTACTGGAGCAGAAATGACGAGGCACCAGAATGGTCTGAGGAGGTTGGGGATTAGGGATGTGCAGAGTTCTCTGACTGCTGCTTCTCCCTCCACCAGGAGCCGGTTGGAGCTGTGGTGAGCACTGTGGTCCAGAAGAGGAGCGTCCTAGGAGAAGGAATCAGCAGGATCACGGTGAAGGAGGGCAGAGTGCAGGCCACTCTCTTCATACCGCCCAGTGAGTGTCCCCAGAACAGGGGATCAGGGTCCCTGGGTGTGACATGGAGGTTCCCTGGTGTGAAAGGGAATCAGGGTCACCAGGTGTGCCATGGGGGATAGGGGTCCCTGGGTGTGCCATGGGGGACTGAGGTCCCCAGGTGTGCAATGGAGGAACATCAGGGTCCCCAGGTGTGACATGGAAAAACATCAGGGTCTCTGGGTATGACATGGAGGAACATCAGGTGCCCCTGGGGTGACATGGAGGATCATCGGGGTCCCTTGGTGTGGCATAGAGGGACATTAGGGTCCCCAGGTGTGACATGGAGGAATATGGGGGTCACTGTGTATGTAGCAAAACATAGAGGAGCCATCAGATCAGGGTCACTAGGTATGACATAGAGGAGTTTTTAACCCCTTCCCTTTTTATTACATTTTTTTGGGGCGGGGGGCGCAAGTAGCTGGTCTTGCCTAGGGCGTAAAATAGTCTAGCACCGGCCCTGAATATAGTGGTATAGAGACATGGGTTGGAGACGTGGACAGAAGACGTAGGGTAGAGAAGTGAGGTAGACAAGCGGGGTGGAGACATAGGGTAGGAATGCATGGGAAAAGATGCAAGGGAAGAGACGCAAGGTAGAAATGCGGGGTGGAGATGCGGAGTAGAGACCTGAGGTGGAGACGCGGGGTGGAGACGCGGGGTGGAGACGCGGGACAGAGACATGGGATGGAGACACAGGGTAGAGAGGCAGGGTGGAGACGTAGGGTGGAGATGCCTGGTAGAGACACGGGGTAAAGAGACAAGGTGGAAACGTGAGGTAGAGACACGGGGTGGCGATGCCGGGTGGGGACGCGGGGTGGAGACGCAGGGTGGAGATATGGGGTGGAGATGCATGGTAGAGAAGTGGGGGAGAGAGACAAGGTGGAGACGCAAGGTAGAGATGCGGGGTGGAGATGCAGAGTAGAGATGCAGGGTGGAGATGTGTGGTAGAGAGACAGGGTGGAGATGCAAGGTAGAGATGTGAGGTGGAGATGTGGGGTAGAGAGACAAGGAGGAGACGCCAGGTAGAGACGGGGGGTGGAGATGCAGGGTAGAAATACAGGGTGGAGATGCGAGGTGCAGACGTGGGGTGAATATGCAGGATAGAGACTTGGGGTGGAATCATATGGTGGAGACATGAAGTGGAGACACGGGATAGAGAGGCAGGGTGGAGATGTTAGGTGGAGATGTGTGGTAGAGATATGTGGTAAAAATGCAGGGTAGAGAGACAGGGTGGAGACGTGAGGTGGAGATGCGTGGTGGAGACACGTTGTAGGGATGCATGATGGAGACGCGTTGCAGAGACGCGTGGTGGAGACGTGGTGTAAGGACCTATGGTGGAGGCGCAGGTAGAGACACATGGTGGAAATGTGTGGTGGAGACGCGGGGTGAAGACACGGGGTAGGGATGCATGATGGAGATGCGTTGCAGAGACGCGTGGTGGAGACGTGGTGTAAGGACCTATGGTGGAGGCGCAGGTAGAGACACATGGTGGAAATGTGTGGTGGAGACGCGGGGTGAAGACACGGGGTAGGGATGCATGATGGAGACGCGTTGCAGAGATGCGTGGTGGAGACGTGGTGTAAGGACCTATGGTGGAGGCGCAGGTAGAGACACATGGTGGAAATGTGTGGTGGAGACGCGGGGTGAAGACACGGGGTAGGGATGCATGATGGAGATGCGTTGCAGAGACGCGTGGTGGAGACGTGGTGTAAGGACCTATGGTGGAGGCGCAGGTAGAGACACATGGTGGAAATGTGTGGTGGAGACGCGGGGTGAAGACACGGGGTAGGGATGCATGATGGAGACGCGTTGCAGAGATGCGTGGTGGAGACGTGGTGTAAGGACCTATGGTGGAGGCGCAGGTAGAGACACATGGTGGAAATGTCTGGTGGAGACGCGGGGTGAAGACACGGGGTAGGGATGCATGATGGAGACGCGTTGCAGAGACGCGTGGTGGAGACGTGGTGTAAGGACCCATGGTGGAGGCACAGGTAGAGACACATGGTGGAAATGTGTGGTGGAGACAAGGGGTGAAGACGCAGGGTAGAAAGACATGGTGAAAACAGCGTAGAGACGCAGTGTAGACAAATGTGGTGGAGATGGGGGATGAGGATGCTGCAATGGCTCCTGGTAACACGGCTCTGACTGTCAGACTTCAGTACGTTTCCTCTTCTCTCCCCCGGAATGTTTTTAGTCAATATCCTATTTCATATTACAAAAAAAAATCATAACAATTATATAAGTGGCTGAGCAGGGTGATGGGTTGCCATGGAAACAGACCGCTCTGATAGACAGCGAGCAGCAATTAGTTTGCGAGATTGTAAATCAGGATTGCGGAGGGGGACGCAGGCAGGCCGGGTTAATCTTGGGTGAAACGTGCTGCAATCCTCAGTGCGCTCCGTGTTAATTGCCGCCCTTCAGAGGGTGGCTCAGTTGCTGGGGTTGCCCCGCGTGCACCGGATCACAACACCCCGAGCACCAATACAAGACTAACACGTGTTTGTCATCTGTGTGCGCTGTCACTGGCATTATTCCGCCCTTTAGATGGAACTAGAAGAGCAAATGTCAAGATTTAATGTCGGGAACATGAAGAATCATGAGCTGAGCCCAGAAAATATGAACCTTTTGGTTTCTGGCATTCCTCCTTCCTGGTATGTGAGTGTGCCTAGGCTCTCCTAGGTCTACAGCCTCATCTGCACTGTGAGATCATCTAAGGCACTGCAGCCTCTGACCGCTAGTGTCAGGAGGTTGGTGATGTCACTACACTTCTCCTTGCGGGAGGCTTTGACATTGTCAAATGACAGCTGGGCGGGACTTTTGTCATTCTAGGTGGACGTCATATGACATCCTTCCGCAATCTATGACTGATTAGTGTACCGGCCCACTACCCGTACCATGTGATCGCCGTGACCAATCACAACAAATCACAGGACAATTGTACACTATGGATGGTTTCCTTTCATGACATTTATTGTGTACTATTGTGTTGCTAGCTGTAATTGGTCACAGTGATCACATGGTACAGACAGGGCCAATCACAGCCCATCTGTACCATGTGATTAGCTGTGGGCAATCACAGCTAATCACAACAAAACATACTGAATGAACCAATTTCATTCAGTAAAAATGGTTGCTTATATCAGTAAAATTCACTGATATAAGCAATCATAATGTGCAAAAAAAAAAAAAATCCTGATCACTTTCCCAGACTATGGTATGTTACTATGGTAACACTGTATTGCTCTGGTCACAGTGTGTTAAAAAAAAATTGTCCAAAAAAAAAATACAAAAATGTAATAAAAAAATAATAATTGATAAGAAAATTATTTATATATATATATATATATATTTTTTTTTTTTACAAACTGACAACAAAAATGACAAAAATCTTTCCCTTTGTTAGTAAACGCGATAACTTTTACGCAAACCAATCAAAATACGCTTTTTGCGATTTTTTTTACCAAACATATGTAGCATAAAACAAATTGGCCGAAAATGTTAAAACATTTTGATTTTTACATTTTTTTGGGGGAATTTCATATAAAAAAATGTGAAAAATATTGTTATTTTTGCAAAATTGACGCTCTTATTTTGTTTATAGCGCATGATCAAAAAAATCGCACAGGTGATCAAATACCACCAAAAGAAAGCTCTGTTTGTGGGAAAAAAAGGACGTCAAATTCGTTTAGGTACAACCTCGCACGACCGCGCAATTGTCCGTTAAATTCACGCAGTGCCGAATCGCAAAATACCCCCTGGTCAGGAAGGGGGTAAAATCTTCCGGGGCTTAAGTGGTTAAGGCTGTTTTTAAATCTCTGCGTCGCGTGAATGTGTGTTTTTATGTGCGTTTTCACACTACATGCATAGGGCAGTCCATTCATTAATAGAAAAACCTGCCAAAGAAGCTCCCGAATGCTTCTGGACGTTGAGTTTCGCACTCCTTTTTATTCACCATGCATTTTGGCGCATTTGTTGCATTCTGTGTTATTCATTGTTAGTCCCTTGGCACCAGCCATATGCAGATATGCAGCCTCTCGGCTGGTGGGCCTTAGCGCTGGCCGTACGCACATATGTGGCCTCTCGGCTGGTGGGCCTTGGTGCAGGCCTTACGCACATAGGTGGCCTCTCGGTTGGTTGGCCTTGGCACCGGCCGTACACACATATGCAGCCTCTCGGCTGGTGGACTTAGGTGCCGGGCGTACACATATATGTGGCCTCTCAGCCGGTGGGCCTTGGCGCCAGCCGTACACACATATGTGGCCTCTCGGCTGGTGGGCCTTGGCGCCAGCCGTACACATATATGTGGCCTCTCAGCCGGTGGGCCTTGGCGCCATCCGTAAACACATATGCATCCTCTAGGCTGGTGGGTTTTTGTACTGGCCGTACGCACATATGCTGCCTTCCTGCTGGTGGACCTTGGCGCCGCCTGCACGCATATATGCGGCCTCTCGGCTGGTGGGTCTTGGAGCTGGCTGGTCGTACGCACATATGCAGCCTCTCGGCTGGTAGACTTTGGTGCCGGGCGTACACACATATGTGGCCTCTCAACCGGTGGGCCTTGGCGCCAGCCGTACACACATGCAGTCTCTACGCTGGTGGGTCTTTGTACTTGCCGTACGCACATATGCTGCCTCCCCCATACAGTTAGAAAACACCCCCTAGGCTCACACTTAACCCTTTGATCGACCCTGGTGTTAACCCCTTCCCTTCCAGTGTCATTATTACAGTAACAGTGCATATTTATAGCACTGATTACTGTAGTAATGTCACTGGTCCCCCCAAAAGTGTAAAAAATGTCAGTTAGGGGTCCGATCTGTCCGCCGCAATGTCACAGTCCCGCTAAAAATCACAGATCTATCTATCTATCTATCTATCTATCTATCTATCTATCTATCTATCTATCTATCTATCTATCTATCTATCTATCTATCTATCTATCTATCTATCTATATAAAGAAGAGATAGATAGATAGATAGATAGATAGATAGATAGATAGATAGATAGATAGATAGATAGATAGATAGATAGATAGATAGATAGATAGATAGATAGATAGATAGATAGATAGATAGATAGATAGATAGATAGATAGATAGATAGATAGATAGATAGATAGATAGATAGATAGATAGATAGATAGATTATAGATAATAGATAGATAGATAGATAGATAGATAGATTATAGATAATAGATAGTTAGATAGATAGATAGATAGATAGATAGATAGATAGATAGATAGATAGATAGATAGATAGATAGATAGACAGACAGACAGACAGACAGACAGATAGATAGATAGATAGATAGATAGATAGATAGATAGATAGATAGATAGATAGATAGATAGATAGATAGATAGATAGATAGATAGATAAAGCTGACAATGCATAGAGAGATAGACGGACGGATGTTCCCCCCCCCCCTCCCCCATGATCCTGTATTATATGTATGAATGGGTTGAGTGTTCGGTATTCGGAAATTCAGACACAAAATGTTCCATCAGAGATCCTTCACAGAATGAGATGAGAAGAGACGGAACAATGTGACTGTACAATCCCCTGATATCTGCAGACAATCATGCTGGGTGCGGAGGAGAAGAGCTGCTCAGGTGAAGATTGTACAATCAGATTGCAGTGTGTGTCGCCCACCGTTTGGCCTTGCTGCTCAGGAATTGTCCTTTTTATTGTCCCACCACTATTTTGTTCACCTGCAGCTGCAAAGTGGAAGGCGCGGTACTTCCAGGTATGGGGGTCATGTGGCCCCTCTCCTTACTCCCATGATGCAGTGTGCTGGGTAAATGGCGGATTGTCAGGAATCAGTTCCCCCTGGGGGTGGGGACGGTCCTTAGCCTGGTGTAATCCCCATGTCAGAATACACGGCAATAATATTATTTGTCAAGAAACCTCCTCTTTTTATTGTCACAAAGCCATACTTTTCTCTGGTCCAGTGACTTTGCCTAGACTGAGATGATGTCATCAGCCTGCTGCAAGGCAGGAGGAAGCCTTTCCTCAGTCTCTTCTCCACCAGTGATCAGACTGCAACATTATAACATTGTATCAAGTGACAAGGTGAGAGGCGGCAGCAGGGGCTGATCTGTGTCAGACATGTGTGAACACAACCACAAACTTACTAAGCATGCATAAACTGTACTTCAAGTACAACTAAAGGCAAAACTTTTTTTTAAGTACAGACAGATTGGAGAGGGATTATAACCCCTGTCAAGTTTTTTTATTTTTGTTCTAATTTTCTATCTGTTCTGGAGATTTCCTGTCTGGTGAAACGTTGTCAGCTTTGCAACTAAAAAGTGCAGAGCTAAAAAAAAAAAAAATCAATACATAAAGGAAAAATATAAAACATTATTCATAAAGTGCAAGGTGCCAAAATGACATATAAATAACACTAAAGTCCGTCCACAAACACCCCTGTCAAGTTTTTTTTTTTTTTTCTTGTTCTAAAAAAATTATTTTCTGTCTGTTTTGGAGATTTCCTGTCTGGTGAAATGTCAGCAGCCCCAGATGGCAGTAAAAGCCTGATAGGGGTTCTAACCCTTCCTCTATCCAAAACTAAGGAAAAAAGTATTTCAGCTGTATACTTTATTAGCAATAAAAGAAAGTGGCCGTGTAGTAACTGTATAGTTCCGAAAGCAGAACCACCATCATTCAGCTCACGTCATCCCGGATGAGCCCCCAGCCTGTGACTGGACAGTAAAAAGAGAAGCAGCACGGTGATGACCAGAGTCACTCCGCTCTCTCCTCCAATCAGCATGCTCCATGTGCTTTTTCTTCCTCTCACATTGGAGCCATGCAGAGACCATGTCAGATTTGTACAAATAAAAAACCCCCAAAAAAATATATAACAGAATTAGCTTTTGCTGCTGAAATTGCTCCTGTAGTATTTTTTCTTGCCACTAGATGTCCTCAGTCTAATGGCCACTATCATTCAGCTCACATCATCCCGGACGAGCCTCCAGCCAGTGGCTGGACAGTAAAAAGAGAAGCGGCACAGTGATGATCAGTGTCACTCTGCTCTCTCCTCCTATCAGCATGCTCCTTGTGCTTTTTCTTCCTCGCACACTGCAGCCATTCAGAGACCATGTCAGATTTATACAAGTAAAAAGCCCAAAAAGATATATAATAACAGAATTAGCTTTTGCTGTTGAGATTGATCCTGCAGTACTTTTTCTTGCCACTAGATGTCCTCAGTCTAATGGCCACCATCATTCAGTTCACATTATCCCGGACGAGCCCCCAGCCTGTGATTGGACAGTAAAAAGAGAAGCGGCACAGTGATGGCCAGTGTCACTCTGCTCTCTCCTCCTATCAGCATGCTCCGTGTGCTTCTTCTTCCTCACGCATTGCAGCCAAGCAGATACCATGTCAGATTTATCAAATAAAAAGCCCAACAAAATATATAACATAATTCGATTTTGCTGCTGAGATTGCTCCTGCAGTACTTTTTCTTGCCACTAGATGTCCTCAGTCTAATGGCCATCATCATTCAGTTCACATTATCCCGGACGAGCCCCCAGCCTGTGACTGGACAGTAAAAAGAGAAGCAGTACAGTGATGATCAGTGTCACTCTGCTCTCTCCTCTTATCAACATGCTCTGTGTGCTTTTTCTTCCTCACACATTGGAGACATGCAGATACCATGTCCGATTTATACAAGTAAAAAAGCCCCCCCAAAAAAATATAATAACAGAATTCGATTTTGCTGCTGAGATTGCTCCTGCAGTACTTTTTCTTGCCACTAGATGTCCTCAGTCTAATGGCCACCATCATTCAGCTCACATTATCCCGGACGAGCCCCCAGCCTGTGACTGGACAGTAAAAAGAGAAGCAGTACAGTGATGATCAGTGTCACTTTGCTCTCTCCTCCTATCAGCATGCTCTGTGTGCTTCTTCCTCAAGTCAGATTTAGGTTAAAAATACATTTAATGATGAATATCAATGATTACAGAGCTGCATTATTTTAGTCTTTTATATCTTTTATATCCACTTAGAGTTTAGCTCTAACAAGATAACAGCATCCCTTTAACCTCTGTGCAGCACTAGCTGGTTTGCCTGGAAAGATTGTTGTGTTTGCAAGACCCGAGGTATGGGGGAGGGGGGGAGGAGGAGGTGGGGGAGGGGGGGGGGTTTCTCTGTCTCTTTCCAGAGTTGTGCCAAGGCTCTCTGTCTGCCCAGGTCCATTCACTCCACCTTCCCCGGGGCTCCCCCTTTTGTTTATACACAGCTTGGCACACAGCGCCTTACCCGCTACAAACTGTGACTAATAATAGACAATATCATTATCAGATGCGGCCACGTTCGCCTGGAATTCTTCGCCGTAGTGCGGTAACGAGTCTATTATTAATACATTAAGTAATTAAGAGGGAACAAAACTCCAGCCGGGAGCCGAACAGGCCGCCCGAGGAAGACAAATCCAGGTTTATCCCAGAAGGCGGCTCTGATCAGGACTTGTCCCTTTAACACACGCCCCGCAAGTTGCGTCAAGGCAGCCCAATCGTCTTCACCACAATGCACTAAAATCCAGACGTGAACTTTTTTTTTTTTCATTCAAAAGTACTGCACTGTAATGTATGGAGAGTTTCTGCCTTGTGCTATGATGCATCGCAAACACGAGCGCCTTGGGCTGCATTTGCAAGGTGCCTTGGGGTGCAAGTCAAAATGAATGGCACCATAAAGCAACACACCACTGGTCGTGCGTTACACTAACTAAATGGAATAGCTGGTTTTCTACACGTGCGCACCCAAAACTAAAAATCTACATTCATATGTGCGGATGGGGCTTTTAAGATGTGACCGAGTGCATGCGTCTCGCAAGTCGCTTATGGGGCACCCCATTTATTTCAAGGCGTGAGAAATGTGTAAAAGAAGTCCCTAAAGCCCCGTACACACGTACCAAATGTCGGCCGAACGATCGGCCGTCTTTTGTCCGGTGCTGTCCTGTCGGTTGAAAAGTGCTAAAGACTGCACACGAATTTTGTCGGCCAACAACAGCCGACTGCAGAAGTGATGTCATGTGATGGTTAACTTTCCGTGTGTTTTTTCTTCTCTGAGCATGCCCAGTCTTGCTCATCTGCTGTTAGTCGGCCGAATTCTGTACTGACTGGCGAAAACTCGGCCGTTCTGGTGACGGCCAACAAAAATATTATAGCCTGCACACCCGATTCTGTTCGGCCGAAAAGTCGCAGTCGGTTGTCGGAAGCATCAAACTAACAAGCCGACAATCGGCCGATCGTTCGGCGGCCGAATATTTGCGGCCGACAATCGCTACGTGTGTACGGGCCTTTACTCTTTTCCAAAAATGCACCACAATGAAGCGCACTGTGCGGTTGGCGTGCTCATAAAAATGTGAGGATTTGCAGAAGCGCGGGGTTGCCAATAATGGCGCTGCCACATGTTTGCTAAATGGCAGGACGTTTCTGTGCGTGTCGGGAAAATGCGAGATTTTACGTTCGTTCCCAACATGCAGTGAGTGGAGTGAAGCCTTAGGAAGCATGACATTTGAAGCTGATCATGTACAGCCTATGCTTAACCACTTAAGCCCCGGAAGATTTTACCCCCATTCCGACCAGGGGGTATTTTGCGATTCGGCACTGCGTGACTTTAACGGACAATTGCGCGGTCGTGCGACGCTGTACCTAAACGAATTTGGCGTCCTTTTTTTCCCACAAACAGAGCTTTCTTTTGGTGGTATTTGATCACCTGTGCGATTTTTTGATCACGCGCTATAAACAAAAAAAAAGCGTCAATTTTTCAAAAATAGCAATGTTTTCACATTTTTTTATATGAAATTCCCCCCCAAAAAAATGTAAAAATCAAAATTTTTTAACATTTTCGGCCAATTTATTTTATGCTACCTATGTTTGGTAAAAAAAATCGCAAAAAGCGTATTTTGATTGGTTTGCGCAAAAGTTATCGCGTTTACTAACAAAGGGAAAGATTTTTGTCATTTTTGTTGTTTTTTTTTTTAACGCGTAATGGCGGCGATCTGCGATTTTTTTTGCGGTACTGCGACATTGCGGCGGACAGATCGGACCCTTGACTGGCATTTTTGACACTTTTGGGGTTACCAGTGACATTTCTACAGTAATCAGTGCTATATATATGCACTGTTACTGTAAAAATACACTGGTAGTGAAGGGGTTAACTTTATTTGGGAGGGAGGGGCTGTGTGTGTCCCTAGGGGCGTGCTTTCTACTGTGATTGGCTGTGGCTTGAGCTGTAAGGACACTGATCAACAGATCTACATAGTAGATCCATGTGATCAGTGTCTTTACAGCGAGGAGAATGACAGGCAGCTTGTTTACACAAGCTGCCTGACATTCTCCCTCTCCCCCGCCGATCGCCGAGTGGCCGGCGGACATCGGGTCCGCTGGTCACACACGCGGGGGGGTCCGTGACCACGCGGGAGCACGCCTCCGGCGGCGCGCGCTAGCTCCCTAGACCCTCACAAGCAAGCAACGTAGCCCTACGTTAGTTTGCCTGTGAGGGGCTGACCACCGACGTAGATAGTCGTGCGGCGGTCGGCAAGTGGTTAATAGACATGTTCAGAACGGAAAAATGTGTTTCTTTTCGATTCGCTATTTAAATAATTTTGTTTAATTCTGTAAATTAGTTTCTAATTTTGCGTTTATTCGCTTTCAAATTGAATTAGAATTTTCCGAATTTAGTCGACTTGAATTAAATCCGACCGAATTCAGAAAATTTGAATCAACATTTGAATTCGAAGTGGCATTACACTTCGAATGTATTCTTTTTGAAATTCAAATTTTGGAACATGGTTATAGTCTTTCTATTTTATTCCAGTCTATCATTGTTTCTTTTCTATTCTAATCTATTCTATTTGAATTCAAATTTACTCTATTCGAATTTTGGAAGATGGTTATATTCTTTCTATGTTATTCTACTGTTTTTTGTCTATTCTATCCTATTCTATTCTCTTATTTCCAATTCTATTATTTTCTGTTCTATTCTAATCTACTCCATTTGAATTCATATTTATTCTATTCAAAATTAGAATTATGGAAGATGGTTATATTCTTTCTATTTTATTTTATTCAATTCTATTAAATTCTATTCTATTGTTTTTTTCTATTCTATTATATTCTATTCTTTTATATTCTATTATTTTATATTCTAATCTATTCAAATTCAAATTTATTCTATTAGAAATTAAAATTTAAGAAGACAGTTATTCTTTCTATTTTATTCTATTCTACTGTTTTTTTCTATTCTTTTCATTTATTTTCTATTTTATTCTTTTCTATTCTATTCAAATTCAAATTTATTTATTTTTTAATTAAAATTTTGGTCGACAGTTATATTCTTTCTATTATATTATATTCCATTCTATTGTTTTTTTTTCTATTCTCTTCTGTTATTTTCAATTCGATTTCTTTTCTATTCTAATCTATTCTATTCAAATTCAAATTTATTCTATTAGAAATTAAAATTTCAGAAGACAGTTATTCTTTATATTTTATTCTATTCTATTATTCTTTTCTATTCTCTTCTTTTATCTTCTATTTTCTTCTTTTCTATTCAAATTCATTTTTTTTAATTCAAATTTCAGAAGACAGTTATACTTTTTATTTTATTCTCTTCTATTGTTTTTTTTTATTCTCTTCTTTTATTTTAAATTCAAATTATTTTCTATTCTATTCTTCTCTTTTCTATTATTATTCTATTATTATTATATTCCTTTAATTTCTATTCTATTTAATTCTATTCTTGTTTATTCTATTCTATTTTGTTCTGATTTACTCTATTCTTTTCTATTCTATTCTTTTATTTTTCATTCTATTATATTCTATTCTGTTCTTTTTTACTCTATTTTTTTTCTTTTTTTCTATTCTATTCTATTTGATTCTATTCTTTTATTTGTTATTTTGCTATTTCTTTTATTTATTTTTTATTTATCTGTTCTATTCTGTTTTACTCTATTGTATTCCTTTATTTTCTATTTTATTTTATTCTATTCTTGTTTCAGAATTTGTTTTTTAAATTCGATTTTAATTTCAGCCGAATTTATTTTCGTTTTTTTGGATTCGTTTAAATTCGTTACTATTGTAATGTATCTGAATTTCCGAATAACGAAAAATCAGTCCGGATTTTGATTTCGGAACTAAACAAAATGCATGTGTCTCATGCTTAATCAGCTTCTTCCCAAATTATCAAAATGATCAGCATTTGAAATTTCTGAACCTGGAAGTGCTCAGAGCTAAGCGCTTCGGAGTTCATACTACCCAGAAGAGATATTTGCTGATTTTCCACCGCTCTCCATCTTGACACCAGCCATGATGGTCCCGGGAATCCCTGAGGGACAGGTAATCCCGGGACACAAACTTGGGGAAATCACCTCCACTAGACAGTCATCTGCCTTCAGAGAAAAACTAACAATCTCCTGACTGCTATAGCAGCTAAAAGTTTCTTTACATGCTAGGAATGCTGCGGACGTAGTAGTTACGTCAGTAGCTGCAAAATGGTTAAAAAAAGGGTTATTAATTATCTGTCCCACCACCCACACTCCTAATCTTTCCTCTACTGCAGAGCCATGGTGGCCAAAGAATCTTCAGCGTTCATCATACTTCTGGGAATATCGGATGTCTGGTGCCCCTTTTGTGTGCTGTGGGTTCTTCCGCTGGCCCCTATGTCACTACTTTGTCCCTGCAAGGCTGTGATGATGTAACGGCTGGCAGGTGGAACCATGGCAAGCAGCAGGGGGTGGTGTTACAGGAATCCTACACACTTTAAATTGTTGGATGTTGAAGGTTCTTTGGCCGGTGCAAATGCTACAGAGGTTGGTGGTAGGGTGGCAAAAGTATTATCTCTTTCTTCACAAGGCCGCTTTTTTTTTTTTTATTCCATATTTTTGGTATTGTAATAAATATAGAGATTTTCAGATTAGCCACTAGATGGCACTCCTTATTTCTTTACAATTGCTCAGTATTCTTGCTTGACAACTGTTGTGGTAAGGTATAACAACAGGGAAGGCATTATTTTTGGCAAATTATCTGACTAACAGAGATGAACTTGGGCATCTTTCAAATTTATCTCTAAATGAACTCCAAACTCACGCTCTATTTTTTTACTCTATTGAGGTGCGGGCTGTGCCATTCCCACCACGCTGCCCAGCTATTTAGATAAAGTAACACTGCCCCCCCCCCCCCCGCTACATCCCCAAACTCATCTTGAGATATTGCCCACTTCGCTTCTCCCAAGACATCTTGCTTTCAAGCTCCTTTGTCACCTCCTCCCATGCTCGCCTTCAGAACTTCTCTAGAACCTTTCCCATCCTCTGGAATTTCCTACCCCAGTCTGTCCGGTAAGCTCCTACCTTGTTCACCTTTAGGCGATCCTTGAAAATTCATTCATTTAGGAAATCCTACTCCACCTCCACCTAGGAACTGTGCTTGAGTCACCTCCATCAGATCCTCCCCAGCAGCTATTAGAGCCGGTTCACATACAGGCGACCCGACCTCGGAGAGACATGCACGGACTCATTGAAGTCAATGCAGGTCGCTCCAGGTCGCCCCAAAGTAGCACAGAACCCTTTTTCGAATGTTGGAGCGACTTCTGTCGCTCCTATTAGAACGGGTCCTGTCGCCTGACAAGTCGCCCCAGTGTGAACCGGCTCTAACCCTATATAACCCACTTACAAAATTAATTCCCTCAAATCAATTTATGTCAATATAATAATAATAAAACCGCTTCAATAAATAAATAAATAAAGGCCAGGTGTGCTGTGAATATAAACATCCAAAAAATGGGCTTATTAAATCATCACAAAATTAAATTAGTTCACTAAAAATCCATAAAACTCAAAAAAGCTTGTCCTTTTCTTCAAACACCACCGCTAAATAGTTCCTCCAACAACACCCATGCAGTTCTCTTACCCTCATCAATGGACCTCTGAGGCTATACGAGATCAATCACAGCTTTTTTGAGGGTAGCCTGGGTTCCCAACTTGCCTGCCACAATAAATGGATGATCCTTCAAACCAACTCCACTCAGCAGCTTCTGAGGAAGTCCTTCTCAGGGACGTAACACGTTAAGCAAGGCGGCTCTGGAGACGTCATCAAGCAAGGGAGCAAAGCCATCTCATCAGTCGGAGGAACGGGTTGTTGGTATTTTTGTCGATGCCACTGTGATAACAAGAGATGCGCTTGCATACTATCGATCTTTTGTGAGTACTATAAATTGTTTGATCCCAGGCAGAGAGCACTAATGGCGCTTTTCCACTGCATGGAACCGTACCGGTTCGGCACCCTTTTGTGCTTTTCCACTGCCGGTACCGCATGGTATAGGGTCGGAACGGTTCGGTACGGTACGGTATAGGTTTGCTTTTCCACTGCATGGAACCGAACGGTACGGTACGGTACGGCCCTGAAAAAACAGTACCTACTCGATTGTGGTTCCAACAGGTACCAAACTGGTACCATATCCCACAATCCTTTGCATGCAGTCACTACTAGCCACTGATTGGTCAGAGAATCCCACCCACCCCGTTGTTATCCCACCCACTTAACTTTAGTACTGCTTTAGTGGAAAAGCAAACCTATACCGTACCGTACCGAACCGTTCCGACCCTATACCATGCGGTACCAGCAGTGGAAAAGCAAACCAGGCCAAGCAGGGCCGAGTAGAGCCAAGCCGGTACTAGCCAGTACTTGCAGTGGAAAAGTGCCATATGTGTCCCTTTGTCTTCTTTTATGAGGAATATTGCCCTCTATTGGGACTAGAGAGCTGAGTGGAGTTGGCATGAATATTTGAAAGATCCTCCTCCTTTGTATTTATATTTTTTCAGTGATTTGGTGTATAGTGTATGCGTTACTCCATAATTGTTGGCAATTGAGTTTGCTGCGTGGGGAAATGTGTTTTTATTGTCCGACTAGAGATAAGTTTGGAGGACGCTCAAGCTCACTTCTACAGACTAAGGCCTCATTCACATAGGCATACTGATCCACAGTGCTGCTGTTAGAAATTACGGGGCCCTCTACAGCCTTACTGGCAGGGCCCCCCTCCAATATATCAAAACAACATTTTCACTAAAAATATACTAAAATCATTCCTAGAGGACACAAAGATAACACAGAAGCTGTGTGAATTAGTCTTTTTTTTTAAATAGTTTTTTATATTTTTGAAAAAAACATTTTAAAATTTAAAAAAAAATGTTTGAATGTTTTATAATTATTTTCCTTTTTTTTAAAATTATTATTATTTTTTTTTTTTTTTTACAATTTGTTATTTTTTTACATGACAGGGAAGCCGTCAGATTTTGCAGCGGGGATGCCGATGCAGGGGACCAGCGGACATGATTGCCGCCGGCCACCCGCGATCGTTCCCCGCTGAGAGAGAAGGACGGTCTGCTGTTGTAAACACAGCTGACCGTTCTCTCTGGAATGATCACAGAGCGCCTGTGATCCTTCTATATAGGATTTCATGTTTCTTTGGTAATTTCACATGTCCCTTCCCCCACAGTTAGTAAACACTCCCCTAGGCTTACATTTAAACCTTTGATCACCCCTGATGTTAACCCCTTCCCTGCCAGTGTCATTATTACAGTAACAGTGCATATTTCTAGCACTGCTTACTGTAGTAATGTCACTGGTCCCCCCAAAAGTGTCAAAAATGTCAGTTAGGGGTCCAATCTGTCCGCCGCAATGTCGCAGTCCTGCTACAAATCGCTGATCATCGCCATTACTAGTAAAAAAAAATAAAATAAAAATTATATAATTCTTTCCCCTAGTTTGTAGACAGGATAACTTTTGCGCAAACCAATCAAAATACGCTTATTGGGATTTTTTTTTTTACCAAAAATATGTAGCAGAATACAAATTGGCCTAAAATGATGAAAAAATTAGATTTAAATTTTGTTTTTGGGAATGGTATATAGCAAAAAGTGAAAAATATTGTTTTTTTTTTTTTTTTTTTTCCAGAATTGTCGCTCTTTTTTATAGCGTAAAAAAGAAAAATTGCACAGGTGATCAAATACCACCAAAAGAAAGCTCTATTTGTGAGCAAAAAAAGGACATCAATTTTGTTTGGGTACAGCGTCGCACGACCGCGCAATTTCCCGTTAAAATAACACAGTGCCGAATCGCGTAGTTAGTAGCTGCGATAACTTTTGCGCAAACCAACCAAAATACTCTTATTGCGATTTTTTTTACCAAACATATGTAGCAGAATACAAATTGGCCTAAAATGTTAAAAAATTTAGATTTTTACATTATTTTTTTTGGGGGAATTTCATATAAAAAAATTTGAAAATTATTGTTATTTTTTCAAATTTGTCGCACTTTTTTTGTTTATAGCACAAAAGTAAAAATCGCACAGGTGATCAAATACCACCAAAAGAAAGCTCTGTTTGTGGGGAAAAAAAGGACATAAACTTAATTTGGGTACAGCGTCGCACGACCGCGCAATTGTCCGTTAAAGTAACGCTGTGCCGGATCGCAAAATATGGCCTGGTCAGGAATGGGGTAAAATCGTCCGGTCTTAAAGCGGTTAAAAATACGCTCATTGAGAATTTTTTCGTCAAAGACATGTAGCTAAATACATTTTGGCCCAAATATATGACAAAAATTGAATATATTGGATATTTTTTACCTGTCAAGGTAGAAAAATATTTTTATTTTTTCAAAATTGTCGCTCTTTTTTTATTAATATCGCAAAAAATGAAAATGAAAAGCGCCTACATAGTCCCAACCCCAGGGGGTTCTTTTCTTGCTTGTTGCATTCAGACAGGGACAGTCCTGGGTTCCGATTAGTTGAGGACTTTTCATACTTTCTACTTCTTTCTCAATGACGTGCTTTGCCTGGGGTTCTCCTTTAAATGAATCCCATCAGTGCTTTCCGTGCAGACGCGGCCGTTTACAATTCGCTCCCTGTGCTCTGCCGCGGTAGAAGCCGAACAAACTGCAGCAGTTATTGCCTTGGCTTTGGCCAGGCTGGCTGTGTGATGTCACAGGGCTTGCCTTGGATCCTGGTGCCAAGAACCAGTATTTGCTTACTTCTGGTGTCCCCGGGGACATTCTTTCAGCAGCCGGCCTGTCTCAGCCAGTAATCTAATCCTAAAACAACCAATCTGACCTAAACTCCAGACGTGGACGGCAAAAAACTCAACGCAACCGGCGAGGGCCGAGGCCAACTCTCTGCACGCCAGGGCGAGCGGGTCGGATGGTAAACAGCGAAAGGGAACTGGGAGAAGATCGACCTCCACCGAATGCAAATAAACCCCGGAGAGGACACCGAGCGTTAGTCATAAATAGGTTTTATTTTTTCTTCGGGGCCCTCGCTGTACATCAGGAGTCCATTATGAAGGGGTTAGGGCCAAAAGAGGCACGGCTTTCTATATTGACGTGTTCTAACTCTACAAGTCTGAATGAATACATTCCTGACATGACCCAATATACAGCAACACGTTTCCAAAATCTTTCACCTTGTATCATTAAAAAGCTATCCTTAGGCCCCGTTCACACTGGGGTGATCCGACCTCCCGGGGCGACCGCACCGCGACCTCGGAGCGGCCGGCACGGACTTCATAACATTGAAGTCTATGCAGGTCGCTCCGGGTCGCCCCAAAGAAGCTCCGTACCCTTTTTCTAAGTCGGAGTGACTTGTGTCGCTCCTATTAGAACGGGTCCGCAGCTTCTGTATGGCAGGCGACCTACGGCGACCTGTCAGGCGACCAGGTCGCCTGACAGGTCGCCCCAGTGTGAACGGGGCTTATACTCTGCTCTAGCGACTGTGCCTAGGCTGAGATGATGTCATCAGTCTGCTGCAGGAAGGAAGAAGCATTTCCTCAGTCTCCTCTACTCCAGGGCTCAGACTGTACATTGTATCTTTGCCTAGGCTTGTATGATGTCATCAGTCTGCTGCAGGAAGGAAAAGCATTTCCTCAGTCTCCTCTACTCCAGGGCTCAGACTTTACATTGTATCTTTGCCTAGGCTTGTATGATGTCATCAGTCTGCTGCAGGAAGGAAAAGCATTTCCTCAGTCTCCTCTACTCCAGTGATCGGACTGTACATTGTATCTTTGCCTAGGCTCGTATGATATCATCAGTCTGCTGCAGGCAGGCAGAACCATTTACTCACTCTATTCTGCCCTAGTAATCAGACTGTACATTTTAACATTGCTTAGACTCATTTACATCATCTGTCTGCTGCAAGCAGGCAGAACCATTTCTTCACTCCCGTCTCCCTTACTGATCAGACTGTACATTGTAACTTTGCCTAGGCTCATTTGATACCATCAGTCTGCTGCAGGCAGAAAGAACCATTTTCTCACTTCCCTCCCTCCTAGTGATCAGACTGTACATTGTAACATTGCATAGGCTCATTTAAAATCATCAGTCTGCTGCAGGTAGGTGGAACCCTTTCCTCACTCTCCTCCTCCCCAGTGATCAGACTGTACACTGTAACTTTACCTAGACTCATATGATATCATCAGTCTGCTGCAGGCAGATGGAACCATGTCCTCACTCTGCTCTCCCCTAGTGATCAGACTGTACATTGTAACTTTGCCTAAGCTCATATGATGTCATTGTGCAACAGACAGGAGGAACCATTTCCTCAGTCTCCTCCCCCCAGTGATCAGATATTGTAATGTTAGAATTGGCTGTGTTTAACAAAAACACTGTTGACATAAATCCTTGATTAGGAACTTAAGCGGCCCCAATGGTACTTTTTTTAATCCTCTCTTCCTTCATTTATTGGGTTATCCTCAAAAATGCATACTCACACGTCCAGCCAATCCAGCATTGTCCTGCTACAATCTGCTACTGCACACAGGATGACACACCACAATCTTCACTCAGGGGTTTCAAACTGGCGGCCCTCCAGCAGTTGCAGAACTACAAGTCCCATCATGCCTCTACCTATGGGAGTCATCCTTGTAACTGCAATGCCTCATGGGACTTGTAGTTCCGCAACAACTGGAGGGCCGCCAGTTTGATATTGGTGATCATCATCAGGGGGATGGCTAACTGCTCTGGATTCTTGCAGCCAGCCCCCTGACTGCTCCGGGTTCTTGCAGCTAGCCCCCTGACTGCTCCGGGTTCTTGCAGCTAGCCCCCTGACTGCTTCGGGTTCTTGCAGCCAGCCCCCTGACTGCTCGGGGTTCTTGCAGCCAGCCCTCTAACTGCTCGGGGTTCTTGCAGCCAGCCCCCTGACTGCTCCGGGTTCTTGCAGCCAGCCCCCTGACTGCTTCGGGTTCTTGCAGCCAGCCCTCTAACTGCTCGGGGTTCTTGCAGCCAGCCCCCTGACTGCTCCGGGTTCTTGCAGCCAGCCCCCTGACTGCTTCGGGTTCTTGCAGCCAGCCCTCTAACTGCTCGGGGTTCTTGCAGCCAGCCCCCTGACTGCTCCGGGTTCTTGCAGCCAGCCCCCTGACTGCTCCGGGTTCTTGCAGCTAGCCCCCTGACTGCTTCGGGTTCTTGCAGCCAGCCCCCTGACTGCTCCGGGTTCTTGCAGCCAGCCCCCTGACTGCTTCGGGTTCTTGCAGCCAGCCCCCCTGACTGCTTCGGGTTCTTTCAGCCAGCCCCCTGACTGCTTCGGGTTCTTGCAGCCAGCCTCCTGACTGCTTCGGGTTCTTGCAGCCAGCCCCCTGACTGCTTCGGGTTCTTGCAGCCAGCCCTCTAACTGCTCGGGGTTCTTGCAGCCAGCCCCCTGACTGCTCCGGGTTCTTGCAGCCAGCCCCCTGACTGCTCCGGGTTCTTGCAGCCAGCCCCCTGACTGCTTCGGGTTCTTGCAGCCAGCCCTCTAACTGCTCTGGGTTCTTGCAGCCAGCCCCCTGACTGCTCCGGGTTCTTGCAGCCAGCCCCCTGACTGCTTCGGGTTCTTGCAGCCAGCCCTCTAACTGCTCGGGGTTCTTGCAGCCAGCCCTCTGACTGCTCCGGGTTCTTGCAGCCAGCCTCCTGACTGCTTCCGGTTCTTGCAGCCAGCCCCCCTAACTGCTCCGGGTTCTTTCAGCCAGCCCCCTGACTGCTCCGGGTTCTTGCAGCCAGCCTCCTGACTGCTTCGGGTTCTTGCAGCCAGCCCCCTGACTGCTTTGGGTTCTTGCAGCCAGCCCCCTGACTGCTCCGGGTTCTTGCAGCCAGCCCCCTGACTGCTCTGGGTTCTTGCAGCCAGCCCCCTGATGCTCTGGGTTCTTGCAGCCAGCCCCCTGACTGCTTTGGGTTCTTACAGCCAGCCCCCTAACTACTCCGGGTTCTTGCAGCCAGCCCCCTGACTGCTTCGGGTTCTTGCAGCCAGCCCCCTGACTGCTCCGGGTTCTTGCAGCCAGCACCCTAACTGCTCCGGGTTCTTGCAGCCAGCCCCCTAACTGCTCCGGGTTCAAGAATGAGGAAATTATATATAATTAATAAATTATACTGAATATAAAAAATCATTTTAGGCCTTAAGTTAGTTAAAATCCCCAAAACATCATATATATTTGTGAAAGCAGAGACCCTGGAGAATAAAATGCAGATTTTATGTCACACAATAATAGTTCAATTGGTTATGACAATTATGACTGATGCACTACTGGAGGTCTATAAATGTGATCAGGGGGCTTCCACCTGACAACCAACAGTGAGCTTGTCATTACAACTACTCCTATGTCGGCATGAGTAGGGTGGGTGGGGAAAGAGCGGGTGCACTACCTACCAGGGGGTAGTTTAGTAAAACCCCCCTCACCCCCCGCTGCTGCCAACGTATGATATGCATTGGAGGAAGCATAGGGGTTGTGTTACTGGCAGGATCACCAGGTCTAACTAAAGGGGGAAAAAAAATAAAAAAAGGAAAACTAACGCAGTCACCACATCTAAGATCAAGTATGCTTCAATATATAACATCTTTGTTTTTGGTTTTCGATTTGTTTAAAGTTCATCTTTCAGGAGTGGTCTCTGCCTACGGGGAAAAGAACAGCACTTATTTGGATAGTTTGTTTGTACATGCGGCTGTGGTCTGTTTCACCTTTCATGTCTCTTTTTTTCACCACGGCAGAAGATCATGTTTTGCAGCCGCCCGCCGGAGACCGATTAAGACACGTTTGCAATGTGCTCTTTCTGGCGGCATAAAATAATTGGCTGACCCCTGACAGGTGACATTTGCGAAAGAAAGAAACCACCGCATGCCTCGTGTTCCATTAGATCACTGACATTTCTCTTTTATCGAGAAATTAAAAAGAGACGCAGTCCAACCCCCATCCCCACCATAATCAGAGGAGATGATAACGCCACTCGTGGAATCGATGTGGAGAGCACACGGGAGAAACATTTCTGATCTCACACTGGCTTATTCAGTAGGGGGGCACGCATTGTGCAGTAACCCATAGCGACAGTTCCGGGTTCTTTTTGGCGTAGTCAATAGTATCAACCCAGATGAAGGAAGAGCGGAGTGATTTGAACCTCTGGGTGATGTAGCTGGATGTCTGTCGTTTAGCAACTTTATCACCACTGCCTCTAAATGACAGATCCCTGCCAGCTTCTGTTTGAAACTGTAAATGATGCGGTGGGGATACTGGGTGACTACATTGACCTAGCTGGTGGACGAACAAAATTTACTGTTGCTTGAACCTCTGGCTTATGTAGCTCGATGTCTGTCATTTAGCAATGGTATCTCCACTGCCTCTCAGTGACAGATCCCTGCCAGCTTCTGTTTGAAATTGTGAAAGGGCCAGCGAGGATACTGAGCAACAACATTGAGTTCAACCGAGCCCAGCCTGTTCACAGTTTGGCGAACAGGTGACCAAGTTGGTGGATAAACAAACTTTTCCACTGCTTGAACCTCTGGCTTATGTAGCTAGATGTCTGTCAGTTAGTCACTATAACCACTGCCTCTAAATGACAGATCCCTGCCAGCTTCTGTTTGAAACTAAATGATCCGGTGGGGATACTGGGTGACTACATTGACCTAGCTGGTGGACGAACAAAATTTGCTGCTGCTTGAACCTCTGGCTTATGTAGCAAGACGTCTGTCATTTAGCAACGGTATCTCCACTGCCTCTAAATGACAGATCCCTGCCAGCTTCTGTTTGAAATTGTGATCAGGCCAGCAAGGATACTGGGTGACAACATTGAGTTCAACTGTGTTGAAAAGGCAACCAAGCTGGTGGACTAACAAACGTTCTCGCTGCTTGAACCTCTGGCTTATGTAGCTAGATTTCTGTCATTTAGTTGATATCACCGCTGCCTCAGAATGACAGATCCCTGCCAGCTTCTGTTTGAAATTGTGAAAGGGCCAGCGAGGATACTGGGTGACAACATTGAGTTCAACCGAGCCCACCCTATTCACAGTTTGGTGAACAGGCGACCAAGTTGGTGGATAAACAAACTTTTCCGCTGCTTGAACCTCTGGCTTATGTAGCTAGATGTCTGTCAGTTAGTCGCTATAACCACTGCCTCTAAATGACAGATCCCTGCCAGCTTCTGTTTCAAATTGTGATCAGGCCAGCAAGGATACTGGGTGACAACATTGAGTTCAACTGTGTTGAACAGGCAACCAAGCTGGTGGACTAACAAACGTTCTCGATGCTTGAACCTCTGGCTTATGTAGCTAGATGTCTGTCATTTAGTTGATATCACAACTGCCTTTAAATGACAGATCCCTGCCAGCTTCTGTTTGAAACTGTAAATGATCCGGTGGGGATACTGGGAGACTATATTGACCTAGCTGGTGGACGAACACAATTTATTGTTGCTTGAACCTCTGGATTATGTAGCTCGACATCTGTCATTTAGTGACGGTATCACCGCTGCCTCTGAATGACAGATCCCTGCCAGCTTCTGTTTGAAATTGTGAAAGGGCCAGCGAGGATACTGGGTGACAACATTGAGTTCAACCGAGCCCAGCCTGTTCACAGTTTGGCGAACAGGCGACCCAGTTGGTGGATAAACAAACTTTTCCACTGCTTGAACCTCTGGCTTATGTAGCTAGATGTCTGTCAGTTAGTCGCTATAACCACTACTGCCTCTAAATGACAGATCCCTGCCAGCTTCTGTTTGAAATTGTGATCAGGCCAGCAAGGATACTGGGTGACAACATTGAGTTCAACTGTGTTGAACAGGCGACCAAGCTGGTGGACTAACAAACGTTCTCGATGCTTGAACCTCTGGCTTATGTAGCTAGATGTCTGTCATTTAGTCGATATCACAACTGCCTTTAAATGACAGATCCCTGCCAGCTTCTGTTTGAAACTGTAAATGATCCGGTGGGGATACTGGGAGACTATATTGACCTAGCTGGTGGACGAACACAATTTATTGTTGCTTGAACCTCTGGATTATGTAGCTCGACATCTGTCATTTAGTGACGGTATCACCGCTGCCTCTGAATGACAGATCCCTGCCAGCTTCTGTTTGAAATTGTGAAAGGGCCAGCGAGGATACTGGGTGACAACATTGAGTTCAACCGAGCCCAGCCTGTTCACAGTTTGGCGAACAGGCGACCCAGTTGGTGGATAAACAAACTTTTCCACTGCTTGAACCTCTGGCTTATGTAGCTAGATGTCTGTCAGTTAGTCGCTATAACCACTACTGCCTCTAAATGACAGATCCCTGCCAGCTTCTGTTTGAAATTGTGATCAGGCCAGCAAGGATACTGGGTGACAACATTGAGTTCAACTGTGTTGAACAGGCGACCAAGCTGGTGGACTAACAAACGTTCTCGATGCTTGAACCTCTGGCTTATGTAGCTAGATGTCTGTCATTTAGTCGATATCACCACTGCCTCTGAATGACAGATCCCTGCCAGCTTCTGTTTGAAATTGTGAAAGGGCCAGCGAGGATACTGGGTAACAACATTGAGTTCAACCGAGCCCAGCCTATTCACAGTTTGGTGAACAGGCGACCCAGTTGGTGGATAAACAAACTTTTCCGCTGCTTGAACCTCTGGCTTATGTAGCTAGATGTCTGTCAGTTAGTCGCTATAACCACTGCCTCTAAATGACAGATCCCTGCCAGCTTCTGTTTGAAATTGTGATCAGGCCAGCAAGGATACTGGGTGACAACATTGAGTTCAACTGTGTTGAACAGGCGACCAAGCTGGTGGACTAACAAACGTTCTCGATGCTTGAACCTCTGGCTTATGTAGCTAGATGTCTGTCATTTAGTCGATATCACAACTGCCTTTAAATGACAGATCCCTGCCAGCTTCTGTTTGAAACTGTAAATGATGCGGTGGGGATACTGGGTGACTACATTGACCTAGCTGGTGGACGAACAAAATTTACTGCTGCTTGAACCTCTGGCTTATGTAGCTCGATGTCTGTCATTTAGCAATGGTATCTCCACTGCCTCTAAGTGACAGATCCCTACCAGCTTCTATTTGAAATTGTGAAAGGGCCAGCGAGGATACTAGGTGACAACATTGAGTTCAACCGAGCCCAGCCTGTTCACAGTTTGGCGAAGAGGCGACCAAGCTGGTGGACTAACAAACTTTCTCGCTGCTTGAACCTCTGGCTTATGTAGCTAGATGTCTGTCAGTTAGTCACTATCACCACTACTGCCTCTAAATGACAGATCCCTGCCAGCTTCTGTTTGAAATTGTGATCAGGCCAGCAAGGATACTGGGTGACAACATTGAGTTCAACTGTGTTGAACAGGCGACCAAGCTGGTGAACTAACAAACGTTCTCGCTGCTTGAACCTCTGGCTTATGTAGCTAGATGTAGCTAGATGTCTTTCATTTAGTCGATATCACCACTGCCTTTAAATGACAGATCCCTGCCAGCTTCTGTTTGAAACTGTAAATGATCCGGTGGGGATACTGGGTGACTACATTGACCTAGCTGGTGGACGAACAAAATTTATTGTTGCTTGAACCTCTGGCTTATGTAGCTCGATGTCTCTCATTTAGTGATGGTATCACCGCTGCCTCTGAATGACAGATCCCCGCCAGCTTCTGTTTGAAACTGTAAATGATCCGGTGGGTATACAGGGTGACTACATTGGCCTAGCTGGTGGACAAACAAAATTTGCTTTTGCTTGAACCTCTGGCTTATGTAGCTCGATGTCTGTCATTTAGCAACGCTATCACCACTGCCTCTAAATGACAGTTCCCTGCCAGCTTCTGTTTGAAACTGTAAATGATCCGGTGGGGATACTGGGTGACTATATTGACCAAGCTGGTGGACGAACAAAATAGACTGCTGCTTGAACCTCTGGCTTATGTAGCTCGATGTCTGTCATTTAGCAACGCTATCACCACTGCCTCTAAATGACAGTTCCCTGCCAGCTTCTGTTTGAAACTGTAAATGATCCGGCGGGGATACTGGGTGACTACATTGACCTAGCTGGTGGACGAACAAAATTTGCTGCTGTTGAACCTCTGCCTTATGTAGCTCGATGTCTGTCATTTAGTGACGGTATCACCGCTGCCTCTGAATGACAGATCCCTGCCAGCTTCTATTTGAAATTGTGAAAGGGCCAGCGAGGATACTGGGCAACAACATTGAGTTCAACTGAACCCAGCCTGTTCACAGTTTGGCGAACAGGCGACAACGTTGGTGGATAAACAAACTTTTCCGCTGCTTGAACCTCTGGCTTATGTAGCTAGATGTCTGTCAGTTAGTTGCTATAACCACTGCCTCTAAATGACAGATCCCTGCCAGCTTCTGTTTGAAATTGTGATCAGGCCAGCAAGGATACTGGGTGACAACATTGAGTTCAACTGTGTTGAACAGGCGACCAAGCTGGTGGACTAACAAACTTTCTCGCTGCTTGAACCTCTGGCTTATGTAGCTAGATGTCTGTCATTTAGCAACAGTATCATCACTGCCTGTAAATGACAGACCCCTGCCAGCTTCTGTTTGAAACTGTAAATGATCCGGTGGGGATACTGGGTGACTACATTGACCTAGCTGGTGGACGAACAAAATGTATTGTTGCTTGAACCTCTGGCTTATGTATCTAGATGTCTGTCATTTAGTGACGGTATCACCGCTGCCTCTGAATGACAGATCCCTGCCAGCTTCTGTTTGAAATTGTGAAAGGGCCAGCGAGGAAACTGGGAAACAACATTGAGTTCAACCGAGCCCAGCCTATTCACAGTTTGGCGAACACTGAACAGGCGACCAAGTTGGAGGATAAACAAACTTTTCCGCTGCTTGAACCTCTGGCTTATGTAGCTCGATGTCTGTCATTTAGCAACGCTATCACCACTACTGCCTCTAAATGACAGTTCCCTGCCAGCTTCTGTTTGAAACTGTAAATGATCCGGCGGGGAAACTGGGTGACTACATTGACCTAGCTGGTGGACGAACAAAATTTGTTGCTGTTGAACCTCTGCCTTATGTAGCTCGATGTCTCTCATTTAGTGACGGTATCACCACTGCCTCTGAATGACAGATTCCTGCCAGCTTCTGTTTGAAATTGTGAAAGGGCCAGCGAGGAAACTGGGAAACAACATTGAGTTCAACCGAGCCCAGCCTATTCACAGTTTGGCGAACACTGAACAGGCGACCAAGTTGGAGGATAAACAAACTTTTCCGCTGCTTGAACCTCTGGCTTATGTAGCTAGATGTCTGTCAGTTAGTCGCTATCACCACTGCCTCTAAATGACAGATCCCTGCCAGCTTCTGTTTAAAATTTTGATCAGGCCAGCAAGGATACTGGGTGACAACATTGAGTTCAACTGTGTTGAACAGGCGACCAAGCTGGTGGACTAACAAACTTTCTCGCTGCTTGAACCTCTGGCTTATGTAGCTGGATTTCTGTCATTTAGTCACTATCACCACTGTCTCTAAATGACAGATCCCTGCCAGTTTCTGTTTGAAATTGTGATCAGGCCAGTGAGGATACTGGGTGACAAGATTGAGTTCAACTGAGCCCAGCCTATTCACAGTTTGGCGAACAGGCGACAAAGTTGGTGAATAAACAAACTTTTCCGCTGCTTGAACCTCTGGCTTATGTAGCTAGATGTCTGTCATTTAGTCGCTATAACCACTGGCTCTAAATGACAGATCCCTGCCAGCTTCTGTTTAAAATTGTGATCAGGCCAGCGAGGATACTAGGTGACAACATTAAGTTCAACTAGAGTCCTTTCTGTTCACAGTTTGGCGAACAGGTGACCAAGCTGATGGGCTAACAGACTTTCTTGCTGCTTGAACCTCTGGCTTATGCATCTAGATGTCTGTCAGTTAGTGACGGTATCACTGCTGCCTCTGAATGACAGATCCCTGCCAGCTTCTGTGTGAAATTTTAAACAAGCCGGTGAGAATACTGGGTGACAACCTTGATCAAATATGGTCGTGACCATATTTGGTCAGTGACATCACCCAGGTTCCAGCAGGGAGCTGTCATTTGCAATGGGAGTATTGGCAGGTCTATGTTGTCAATTGTTGCTGATTGTGCCTGGAGGTAATTGTCATTGGACAACGTGAATTATTCTACGGTGGGGGTGATTTTATTTACTATTTCCTTTTTATTTTAGGAATAAGTAGTGTAGTGGAGGCATGGTTGTGCAGTCCTCAGAAATAGCTGGTTCAAATGTAACTGCTAACAGTGCAGCAATGGCTGACTGAACACGAAGGTATCAACTCACAAGGTTTCTGGCAGGATCAACCACATAGGATCCTTTCAAACGGGCTTTCCACCAGGCGGACTCCGTTTTGCTCAGCGGGGATCGATCCGCCGATCCCCGCTGAGCAGGCGCAGGACAGGTCCGTCTCCGCTTACTTTGCAGAGACAGAGCTGTCAGATCACCGCTCTGCTCTATGGGAGATCGGATGAAAATGGACTGCCTGTCTATTTTCATACGATCTGATCCTGCAGACGGATGGAAAATAGGGTTTCCATCCGTCTTGATTTCACAGACCACATCCAAATGGATAGCAGCGGGTGTCAGCGGACATGTCACTGCTGACATCCGCTGCTCCATAGGGATGCATGGAGCATCCAATCAGGTCCGCCTGAAAAACTGACAGGCAGGCCTGATCGGAAAACCCGTGTGAAAGGGGCCATACTCATTCACATGATGCCCCATTATTGGTATCAGGGGGAGGAATAGTGCCCCATAATTGGTGTCAGTGGGAGGAATAGTGCCCCATCATTGGTGTCAGTGGCAGGAATACTGTCCCATCATTGGTGTCAGTGGGAGGAATACTGTCCCATCATTGGTGTCAGTGGGAGGAATACTGTCCCATCATTGGCGTCAGTGGGAGGAATAGTGCCCCATAATTGGTGTCAGTGGGAGGAATAGTGCCCCATCATTGGTGTCAGTGGGAGGAATAGTGCCCCATCATTAGTGTCAGTGGGAGGAATAGTGTCCCATCATTGGCGTCAGTGGGAGGAATAGTGCCCCATAATTGGTATCAGAGGGAGGAATAGTGCCCCATCATTGGTGTCAGTGGGAGGAATAGTGCCCCATCATTGGTATCAGTGGGAGGAATAATGCCCCATCATTGGTATCAGTGGGAGGAATAGTGCCCCATTATTGGTGTCAGGGGGAGGAATGGTGCCCCATCATTGGTGTCAGGGGGAGGAATAGTGTCCCATCATTGGTGTCAGGGGGAGGAATGGTACCCCATCATTGGTGTCAGGGGGAGGAATGGTGCCCCATCATTGGTGTCAGGGGGAGGAATGGTGCCCCATCATTGGTGTCAGGGGGAGGAATAGTGCCCCATCATTGGTGTCAGGGGGAGGAATAGTGCCCCATCATTGGTGTCAGGGGGAGGAATGCTGCCCTATCATTGGTGTCAGTGGTAGGAATAGTGCATTGTATCAGTGGGCCAGATAAAGGCAAGCAAAGAGCCGCATGTGGCCTGTGGGCTGCAGTTTGAAGACCATTGGTCTAGGGGATTGGAGATATACTTACCTAATCCTTTAATCCTTTCCTGCAAAAGATGGGTCCCTGCGGCTCCTGCTACACCACTGCAGTCTATCGCAGTGGACTGTTCCTGACATCATCACACCCATTGACCTGCTTTGAACTTAGGGACGTCAGGAACAGGCCATCTCTGGATCATGAGGGAGTGCTGTTTGCTGCTGGAGTGGAGGATTGAGTGAGTATAAGCTTTCTGGTCGCCTCTGGACATTACGAGCAGTGAAGCAACGCACAGCCCCACTGCATGGGAAAACTTTTTTTTTTTTTTGCCCAAATTTGGGCTTTAAAGTTTGATAAAGGATGGAGTTTAAAAAATAATGATATTGTTTCTGTATCTGAAATTCATTTTATGATTTTTATTGTAAAATGATAATACAATTTTTGAAATATTTCTGATACAAGGTGACACGTCAGTAATTCATAAATGCGGGCTCAAAAAGTTACCATAAGGTCTCCTTTAAAAAAAAAAAAACGATATATTTTTTTGATCTGTAAGGTGAAAATTAATGCAGTTTATAGCCGCTCGGTAGTGTTTTCTTGATGGGGTGCTAATTGCGATGGCCTTTCCGGCAGCGTGTAGCGCTCCACATGAGTTGGACCCGTCACGCTTTGGCTAATAGATGGAGCGGCCCCAGCCTGATTGTAACTAGCGGTTTCGTTGTCTCGGCGCGGATACGCCGCTCGCCACTGTGTGCAAACACGCACTCCTGGAGGAGATCTGGAAGTAATCAGGCTTCTTAGGTTACAACTCACGCACTGCTCCAAACTGCCGGGCTCCCTGTTTAATCAGACGTGAAACAAACGCTCGTCGAGGCTCGGCCTTGTAAACACGAAGTAATTACAAAACTGTAACGACAATTAGAGATCCATCTAAATATAGGACTCTACACTTCCTGCCCTGATATTACTCCCATGTTGGGATAATTACTGCTAATTAAGCTGGGAACTCATTAAACTAAACGATCTCATTTATACCAACAAATAAAGATGGGTTCTAGTTATTCGGGAAAAAAAATGTCGAGAGGTTCGGAGGGAGATTTCGATACCCCAGCTTGCCGAGAGCACGCTTGGTGCAGAGTCGGGGAAGTCTCACTTCTGAGTGGGGTGGATCTTTACTGGTTTCCCGCGCCAGGTTGGCATCACACCTTTCCATGTGGCATTTCATGCTTTTATTTTTCTTTTGGTGCTCTATAAATTCGTCATCTTTTAACTAGGGATCGACCGATTTCGGTTTTTCGTTGCCGATACCGATATTTTGGTCATTGCATATTGGTATAGGCCAATATGGGTTGATATTTTGTACATCCTATGTCAGTGTCCAAGACTAGTCTTCTCCTCCTCCAACCATTAGGTGGTGATGCTCATGTAAGGGTAAAATGATGTCACATAGCATAATTCCGTTTACAAATGTTATTGAATATGCCACTCACATATGTACTAATTAACTACTTAAGCCCCGGAAGATTTTACCCCCTTCTTGACCAGGGCCTATTTTGCGATTCGGCACTGCGTTGCTTTAACGGACAATTGCGTGGTCGTGTGACGCTGTACCTAAACGAATTTTGCGTCCTTTTTTTCCCACAAACAGAGCTTTCTTTTGGTGGTATTTGATCACCTGTGCGATTTTTTGATCATGCGCTATAAACAAAAAAAGAGCGACAATTTTGCAAAAATAACAATATTTTTCACATTTTTTTTATATGAAATTCCCCCAAAAAATGTAAAAATCTAAATTTTTTAAAACATTTTAGGCCAATTTGTTTTCTGCTACATATGTTTGGTAAAAAAAAATCGCAAAAAGCGTATTTTGATTGGTTTGCGCAAAAGTTATTGCGTTTACTAACTAAGGGAAAGATTTTTGTAATTTTTGTTGTTTTTTTTTTAACGAGTAATGGCGGCGATCTGCGATTTTTTTGCGGGACTGCGACATTGCGGCGGACAGATCGGACCCCTGACTGACATTTTTGACACTTTTGGGGTTACCAGTGACATTACTACAGTAATCAGTGCTATACATATGCACTGTTACTGTAAAAATGACACTGGGAGGGAAGGGGTTAACTTTATTGGAGAGGGAGGGGTTAAGTGTGTCCCTAGGGGCGTGCTTCTAACTGTGATTGGATGTGGCTTGATGTGTAAGAACAGAGATCTACGGTCCTACATAGCAGAACCGTATGATCTCCATTCTTACACAGGGGAGAATGACAGGCGGCTGTGTTTACATCAGCCGCCTGTTTTTCTCCCACTCTAACGGACGATCGCGAGTGCCCGGCGGACATCGGGTCCGCTGGGCACACGCGCTGGGGGGGTCCGTGAGCGAGCGGGAGTGGGAGCGCGCCTCCGGCGGCGCGCGCTCGCTCCCCAGAGCCTCACAGGCTAGGGACGTAGACCTACGTCGCTTTGCCTGTGAGGGGCTGACTGCCGCAGTAAATATACTGACGGCAGTCGGCAAGTGGGTAAAGATATAAGCAATTCCACATTAGCAAATCTGCTGGCAGATCGGTATCTCTCACCCACTTGCTGAAAGTGACATCCGGGTGATACCGCTCCGTCCGACATACGATCTCGAAGGTCACATGCGTGGTCACGCCTGGCATGACCATGTGACCTCCGAGATCGTATGTCGGACAGAGCGTATTTGCGTCGGACAGAGCGGCCTTACAAATGCAATTTTTTTTTAAATAATTCACTTTTTTAAATTGAAAAAAATAAGAAAACAGTAAAGTTAGCCCAATTTTTTTAATATAATGTGAAAGATAATGTTACACCGAGTAAATAGATACCCAATATGTCATGCTTTAAAATTGCGCACGCTCAAGGAATGGCGACAAACATTGGTACTTAAAAATCCCCATAGGCGACACTAACATTTCTACCAGCTTAGAGTTACAGAGGAGGTCTGATTTATTTTTACTATTATTTTTTATTTTTACACTGTTTTTTTTTTTTTTAAACGCATTTTTAATCATTTTTATTCCTATTACAAGGAATGTAAACATCCCTTGTAATAGAAATAAGCATGACAGGACCTCTTTATTGTGAGATCTGGGGTCAAAAAGACCTCAGATCTCACATCTACACTAAAAAAGAGAAAAAAAAATTATGAAAAAAAATGGGCTCTTTAAATCCGTTGCTAGGAAGCGACGTATGGCGTCGCCCTGGTCCTCCAAGGCCATAGAGTTGAGTGGGGGCCATCTTGCCCTCACTCGATTTCCTGCCTGAGAGGAGAGCGGACCGGATTGTTTTCCCCGCTACCAACGGCTGTCGCTCAAAAAACGGCATAAACTTCTTTTTGGCAGATTACAAGCATTTTTGGCCCCCCACAGACTTCAATAGAAACTCCTGAGCATTTTACGAGCGTTTTGTTGCTTGTTTTTTCCAACCCTTAGCCCCCGTTCACACTGGGGCGACCTGTGAGGCGACCTGGTCGCCTCACAGGTCGCCGCAGGTCGCCTCCCATAGGGAAGCTGCGGACCCTTTCTGATAGGAGCGACACAAGTCGTTCCGACTCAGAAAAAGGGTCCGGAGCTTCTTTGGGGCGACCAGGAGGCGACCGCCATAGACTTCAATGTTACGAAGTCCGTGGCGGCCGCTCCGAGGTCGCGGCGCGCTGCTCGCACCGCGACCTCCGAGGTCGCGGTGCGAAGTAGCGTCGCCCCAGTGTGAACGGGGGCTAATACTAGCATATTTTTACAACCCATATTTTTATTTACTTTTAGACACAAAAATTTATATTCAAGCTCCTGATGAATGGACGGAGGTCCATGAAACGCGTCGAGCCTACAATTACTCAGATGTTTTATTGTATTGTGACATATCTTAGATTGTGAGCACACAGAGATCATGAGGTCCTATTGTACTTATTTACTTTTGAGAGATCCTTGTGTGATCCTAGAAACATTGTATTTTATTTGTATCAATTTGTACTATGCTATCTACTGTATGCTACATCTCTGTATGTGCTTATGCAACAATATCTTTATTTGTTTACGTATTATTGTAATAAACTTTCATGTCTAGTTAACCTCATATAAAGTCCCATCTTCTTGTTCTTGTTTTCTAAATTTTTCATCCTTTTAGGCCAATTTGTTTTCTGCTACATATTTTTGGTAAAAAAAAATTGCAATAAGAGTATTTTGATTGGTTTGCAGAAAAGTTATTGCGTCTACAAACTAGGGGAAAGATTTATGTCATTTTTATTTATTTTTTACTAGTAATGGCGGCGATCTGTGATTTTTAGCGGGACTGCGACATTGCGGCGGACAGATCGGACCCCGAACTGACATTTTTTACACTTTTGGGGGGACCAGTGACATTACTACAGTAATCAGTGCTAAAAGTATGCAGTTACTGTAATAATGACATAGTCAGGGAAGGGGTTAACCTAGAGGTGATCAAAGGGTTAAGTGTGAGCCTAGGGGAGTGTTTACTAACTGTGGGGGGCGGGGCTTGTGATATGATCATAGAGACCTGTGTTCCTATATAGACATAGGGCTACGCTGGTTCGCGCAGGAGAGGCAGCCGGCGGGCGGTCTTAATATGGCTAAAGAGTTTGTAAACCTCCCCCCAAAAAAATAAAAAAATAAACCTGAAAGACAAAGGCATAATGTGCTAGTGTGCATCGCATACTATCTCATTATGAAATACTTAGCATAAAATGAAGCCCCTGCAGCGCCGCCTGCACAACACTTACACATTCGACATGTTCACCCGTCTTCCTTCCAGGTTCGTGTCCTCCAGCCATCTGATTGGCCGGAGCCACGATGATGTCACTCCCGCGCATGTGCACGGGAGCCGCCGTTCATGGCACAGGGCTCTGAAGGAACGGCACGGGCGGCTGTTCCTTCAGAGCGCATGTGCCAGTGATGTCACTGGCTGCATGCAAAAGTAAATATCTCCTAAACGGTGCAATTTTAGGAGATATTTACAGTACCTATAGGTAATCCTTATCATAGATTCACCTATAGCTACAAGTTACAGAGGAAGCTTTAGGCCCCTCTCACACGGGCTTTCTAATCTAAACCTGATTGGATGCTCCATGCACCCCTATGGAGCAGCGGATGTCAGTGGTGACATGTCCTCTGACACCCGCTGATATCCGATCCGATATCCGATATCCGATCCGATCCTGTCCGTTAAATCCAGACAGATGGCAACCCTATTTTCCATCCGTCTCGAGGATCGGATGAAAATGGACAGGCAGTCCATTTTCATCTGATCTCCCATAGAGGAGAGCGAAATCTGACAGGTCTGTCTCTGCACACAGAGCTGAGACGGAGCTGTCATCCACCTGCTCAGCGGGGATCAGCGGATCGATCCCGACTGAGCAAAACGGAGCCTGCCGGGTGGAAAGCCCGTGTGAAAGGACCCTTACTTCCTCTTTAACAGGTGCAGTGAAAACTGTCATCTCCATCAGCGAGCCTGAACAGCTGGGAGAGCCACACAAGAGGTGCCGCCAGGCCAGTGTAGGCGCCGGCCTGAGAAAAGCCGTCTTCAGGACGTGAGCGGATTAACGGTGCGGCCCGCCATACGAGTCTCTACCTCCGTCCTAGCCAGCACTTCTCATTTAAAGGGGAACTCCGGCTTCTCACTCCATAGCTGTATAAATGATGAGGATAGTAAACAGAGTTTCTCAACATTTTTAACATGGAAGAACTATTAAAATAACTTTCAGGTCTCAAGCAATCCCTGCTTATAATTACTATTGCTACAACGCAGGGTACTTTAGTGAGAACAGTACATTGAGATATAAATAAAAGAATAGGGAATGTGGAGTACTCAGCATATTTCAAACCCACTCTATGTGACAAAATTATATTTCAGTAATAAACAGTAACAATGGCCGGAGAGAAACCCTATTACATTAATGTGTAATCTGTAATCAGCGGCAGAAGGAGCAGCTTACATTGGTGGTCTGTGGAAAGAATGTCCCTTACATGGGTGGTCTGTGGAAAGAATGTCCCTTACATTGGTGGTCAGTGGGAAGAATGTCCCTTACATTGGTGGTCTTGTGGGAAGAATGTCCCTTACATTGGTGATCAGTGGGAAGAATGTCCCTTACATTGGTGATCAGTTGAAAGAATGCTCCTTACATTGGAGGTCAGTGGGAAGAATGCTCCTTACATTGGTCATCAGGGGTAAGAATAACCCTTACATTGGTGATCAGTGGGAAGAATGTCCCTTATATTGGTGGTCAGCGGGAAGAATGTTCCTTACATTGGTGGTCAGTAGGAAGAATGCTGCTTACATTGGTGGTCAGGGCAGGGGTAAGAATGTCCCTTACATTGGTGGTAAGTGGAAAGAATGCCCCTTATATTGGTGGTCAGTGGGAAGGATGCTCCTTACATTGGTGGTCAGTGGGAAGAATGTCCCTTACATTGGTGGTCAGTGGGAAGAATGTCCCTTACATTGGTGGTCAGTTGGAAGAATGTCCCTTACATTGGTGGTCAGTGGGAAGAATGTCCCTTACATTGGTGGTCAGTTGGAAGAATGCTCCTTACATTGGTTATCAGGGGTAAGAATAACCCTTACATTGGAGATCAGTGGGAAGAATGTCCCTTATATTGGTGGTCAGCGGGAAGAATGTTCCTTACATTGGTGGTCAGTAGGAAGAATGCTCCTTACATTGGTGGTCAGGGCAGGGGTAAGAATGTCCCTTACATTGGTGGTAAGTGGAAAGAATGCCCCTTATATTGGTGGTCAGTGGGAAGGATGCTCCTTACATTGGTGGTCAGTGGGAAGAATGTCCCTTACATTGGTGGTCAGTGGGAAGAATGTCCCTTACATTGGTGATCAGGGGTAAGAATACCCCTTACATTTGTGGTCAGGGATAGGAATGTCCCTTACATTGGTGGTCAGGTGTAAGAATGTCCCTTACATTGGTGGTCAGGGGGAAGAATATCCCTTATATTGGTGGTCAGGTGTAAGAATGTCCCTTACATTAGTGGTGAGGGGTAAGAATGACCCTTACATTGGTGGTCAGGGGGAAGAATGTTCCTTATATTGGTGATCAGGGGGAAGAATGTTCCTTACATTGGTGGTCAGGTGTAAGAATGTCCCTTACATTGGTGGTCAGGGGTAGGAATGTTCCTTACATTGGTGGTCAGTGGGAAGAATGTCCCTTACATTGGTGGTCAGGGGTAGGAATGTCCCTTACATTGGTGATCAGTGGGAAGAATGTTTATCCACAGTCTTTTCTCTACATCCGTTCAAAGTCCCGCATTTATAAAGCTTGACTGAGAGTTTAGAAAAAAGGGGGGTAGAGACCTGCAATTACACTCTACAGAGCTCAGTGAGGAGAGCTCTAAAAGCTGATTGGGGGGAAGAGACACACCCCTTCACACACCACACAGGAGCAAAGCTGAGGCTGTCAATCACAGGCTGTGTGCTGAAGGTCCCTCCCCTGTCACCATTTTCTCTTGGTGTCAGGAAAACTTGTCAGAATTGACTCATGCTGATAGCAGAGGAAGGAGGCAGCAGACAGAAATGACACCTAGTGCTCTGGATGGAGACAGTACACACTATAGAGGGATATGCTTTGTTCATATTTTACAGTATGTCTGAGGTTTACAACCACTGTAAGGAGTGAAGAAAATGATGATGTTATTTCCCCTTTAAGTGGACGCATTCCCTGTTCCCTGACCCTCCGGCACAGCTCTCCAGCTTCCTCCGGGCCGGCTAAATGTCTCGTTTATAGAGCGGCACGCGGAGCCAAGCTGTAAAGGCAGCGGGAACAGTGGCCGGAGTCAGGCTCGGCGCGCTGTTTGCTTTGGATTGCGCTCAGAAGGTCCCTTTGTCACACCGGCTGCAGATGGCCGCTCGCTTCCAGAGTCTGTTTCAGCAGCAGCAGCGTGCAGCATTCAAGCGCCTATTAAGGTTCAGCCATCCTGCTGGGCCTGACAACTTAAACCTGGTTTGGCTGTAATCTGTCTAACTGACTCCAAGAGCAAAGATCAAACAAGCTATTACATGGAGAGCCGGCGGAGGAGAGCGTGAAAAGAGAGGCAGGAGAACAGAGGGCCGGGGGGACACTCACACTGGGGGGGGGGGGGTGTCATTGTATTTATCCTCCTGTGTGTACAGCCAACAACTCTCCCTGACTCACAGGGACCCTCCCCGCTCTTTGTCAATGAAATCATCCTCAGATTTTTTTTAGCGAGCGTGAAATAAAATGTCATCTGCGTCTGCAAATTAAATGGCATTTTTTGCATTTTAATGGCTGAATTGGCTTCATATGCGTCCAAAATGTGTTTTTTTTTTTTTTTTAACAGCATTAGCCAAAATGTTTTTTTTTTCCCCCCATTTCGCAGCACAATGCGTTGCAGCTTGTTGCGATTGTGTGCAAATGAAGCATTTTTAGATTTGTTTTGCCCATTATACACCAACACGGTTCAATGGTGGGAACTGGGTCTATTGGAAACAAAGGAATTCAGCCTGTCATTGCGTTGGGCCTGCCAACACATGAACAGGCAACAAATTATTGTTTTTTTTTTTTATTGCTTCGTTCATACAGGTACTTGCACCTAATGAATAACACTGCCTTGCATCAGCGCGTTTCTGTGCATGTCGGGAAAGCGTACGAATAAGCGCACATTCCTGACATGCACACAAGGTGTGAACTTAGCCTTAGGCTAGTACACACTAGGGATCAATCAATTATCGGTAAAGCCGATATATCAAGGGCCGATATGCACTTTCCCCGATATATCCGAATCGGCCACCGAGGTGACCGATATTGCCGATATTTCGGGATAGTGCTTGTACCGGAGTGATCCCTGCAGCTAGAGGCATCACCCCGGTACCGGCGTCCATAGCCGACGGTCGGCTGTCTTGTAATGACAACCGATGCGGCTGAGAAGCTGCTCGGCTGCCATTACTAGGAGCGGGAGGGGACGTACCCCCCCCCCCTCCCGCCGCCTTCCGCAGCTCGCCCGGGTCTCCCGTCCCACTGGGAGAATTGGGTAACCAGCCTGCACGGCTGCCGAAGACCCGATCAAAGCCGCATTCGGCTCTGATCGGGTCTCCATGTAAAAACCCGGAAGTGATGTCATGACAACACTTCCGGGTACGCGGCGCAAAATTTAAAAAAAATTACAGCATTCAAAACAGCCAAACTTGGTGTTTTGAATGCTTTTAAGTGCAGAGGAGGGGTTTGGGGTCTTTTAGACCCCCAGATTTCTCCACCAGAGTACCTGTCAAAGAAAAAAAAAAATTATACATTTTTTTTTAATGTACGAAAATATCGGCCCATATCGGCCGATACCGATACGCGATGACCAACATATTGGTATCGGTATCGGCAATGAAAAAACTATATCGGTCGATCACTAGTACATACTGTAAGAAAATCGGGCAAACATTTTCAGCCAAAGAATTTTCGCAGGATTTGCATATAGTGTGTACACAACTTTCGACAGCCGATTCTGAATTTTCGTATATGACAGTTCTCGAAGGGACAAAATTTTTCTTGTAAGGAAAAAAAAACAAACAATTTTCGTTCAATGTATACCATTTTCATATGATTTTTGTACAAGAAAAATCAGAAAAGAAGAAGGACTGCGCATGATCAGGAACAATAAACAAGAAAAAGCCTTTGTCTTACGAGAATTTCTGTACGAAATTCATTGGTTGCGATTTGCTGTGAAAAAACGAGGAAAATCGGACGATCGTTGGCCCGATTTTCTTATAGTGTGTACCCCACTCCATTCACACCAATGCATTTTTTCATGCTTTTTGCAGAAATGCAGGACATTTTTAACACGGGTTCCTATGGAACACGTTCACGTCAATGCATTTTAGTGTCTCTGCGTTTTTTACGGCTGCAGCGCGGACTCACATTTTCGGGAGGCCGTCTTTATACGGCCTCCCAGTAACACGCTCCCCGCGAGCGCGCATCGGGGAAAATCTGTGTCGGCCGTGTCCCTTGGACACAGCCGATCACAGATCGTGGTGAATGGCCAATCACAGCGGCCATTCACCACGTGATCGGACCGTCCAATGAGAGATGATCTCATATGTAAACATATGAGATCATCTCTCATCGCCAGCGCTCCTTCCTCACACAGAGACTGCAGTGTGAGGAAGGAGGAGAGCCGTCAGCCGCCGGGGACACACAGGAATGTAATCAGGGCACCGATCACCAGTGCCCTGATTACTAAAGGTAAAAAACATACACAAATTGCCCCCCATCAGTGCCCACAGTGCCCGCCATCAGTGCCCCCCATCAATGCCCACAATCAGTGCCCATAGTGCTGCCAGTCAGTGCCCATCAGTGCCTGCTCATCTAGGCACTGATGAGCACTGACTGGCAGCACTATGGGCACTGAGTGTGGGCACTGATGGTGCTGCCCATCAGTGCTCATCAGTGCCGCCCATCAGTGCTCATCAGTGCCACCCGTCAGTGTCCATCAGTGCCATCCCCCAGTGCCCATCAGTGCCGCCTATCAGTGCCCATCAGTGTTGCCCGTCAGTGCCGCCTCTCAGTGCCCAGCAGTGCCACCTCTCAGTGCCACCTCTCAGTGCCCAGCAGTGCCACCTCTCAGTGCCCAGCAGTGCCGTCTATCAGTGCCGCCTCTAAGTGCCCAGCAGTGCCACCTCTCAGTGCCACCTCTCAGTGCCCAGCAGTGCCACCTCTCAGTGCCCAGCAGTGCCGCCTATCAGTGCTCATCAGTGCCGCAAATCAGTGCTCATCAGTGCCGCCTATCAGTGTCGCCTACCAGTGCCGCCTATCAGTGCCGCCTATCAGTGCTCATCAGTACGGCATATTAGTACCTCCTCATCAGTGCCCATAAGTGCCACCTCATCAGTGCCCATAAGTGCCACCTCATCAGTGCCCATCAGTGCAGCCTATCAGTGCCCATCAGTGCTGCCTCATCAGCGCACATCAATGAAGGAGAAAAATTTATTTTCAAAATTTTCTGTCTTTATTCTTTTTTTTTGTAAAACATAAAAAACCCAGAGATGATTAAATACCAACAAAAGAAAGCTCTATTTGTGTGAAAAAAATGATAAAAATTTCATATGGGTACAGTGTAGCACGACCGCGCAATTGTCATTGAAAATTGGCCTGGATGGGAAGGGGGTTTAAGTGCACAGTAGGCAAGTGGTTAAAGTGATTGTAAAATCTTGTTTTTTTTTTCTTTTTTTTACAATTAACAAACAAGTTAAACTTTCCTCCTCTATGCAGTTGGTTTTGCACAGAGCCGCCCAGATCCTCCTCTCCTCTTCTCGAGTCCCCGGCTGGAGCTCCTGGCCCCTCCCTCCTGTTGAGTGCCCCCACAGCAAGCAACTTGATATAGGGGGCACCCGAGCCAAATCACAGCTCCCTGTGTAAATTCAGACACGGAGCCATGATCTGGCCCTGCTCCCTCTCTCTCCTGATTGGCTGACTGACAGCAGTGGGAGCTAATCACGCCAGGCTGCTGTCTCAGCCAATGAGGAGGGGAGTCCCAGGTAGCTGAAAAACTCCTCCAACATCGCTGGATAAAGATAGGCTCAGGTATGTATTAGGGGGGCTGCTGCACACAGAACGTTTTTTTACCTTAATGAAAAGAATGCATTTAGATAAAGCAACCTCCTGCTTTTGCAATCCCTGTAATAGAGAAGCTGCATAGAAGCATGTAGGGAGTTTTTACTGTGTTTTTACTGTGATTGTGCCATGATTTGCTTTTTTAAATATAACAAATTTGCCCAAAATAAAAGCATAAACACAATACGCAAATTGCAGTAAAATCGCGTGTTCAAAAACTTAAAAAGCACTGCAGAGACGCTTAAAAGCAAACTGCGGAGGCGTGAATGGAGCCGAAAACCAGCCATAGATGAATCAAATCCCTGCTGAACCGGCCGGGGTTTGATTAATCTATGGGCAGGCAGATTGTACCCAAGTTGATCCATTGACTTGGGTACAACCAGCATGTCCGATTTCTAGCATGCGATTATTGCTAGCGGCTATAGTCGCTAGCCAAAATCATTGTGTTCTCCTGGCGGGGTGGCAGGGATGGCTACTCGCACCCCCTCCCCCCTTACCAGGAGTACACAATAGCTCCGCAGGAGGGAGGAGGAATTACCCCCATCAACACTGACTGTGTTAGGATGGGGGGAATTGAGCGATTGTCTTTCCTGCAACCCACTAGGAAAAGAACCGAAATCGCACCAACTATGGACTGCTTAAAGCGGAGTTCCGGCCTCAAATACCTTTTTTTAACTAAAAATACCCCTATAAAACTAATCCATCGCCCTTTACAGAACCGCTATTCTCATACTTACAAGGTGTACAGTATTGGATTTTAGTCAAAATCTTACTTTTAACCGCTTGCCGACTGCGCACAGTATATTTACTGCGGCAGTCGGCCCCGGCCAGGCAGAGTGACGTAGGTCTACGTCGCTCGCCTGTCACTCCTTCCAGAGCCAATAGCGGGCGGGCGCGCGCCCGCCGAGGCGCGCGCCCGCCGAGGCTCGTTCACGGAGGAGTGCGGGAGTGTGACTGGCGGACCCGATGTCCGCCGGTCACACTACGATCGCCGCTACAGCGGGAGAAAGACAGAGCGGCTTGTGTAAACAAGCCACCTGTCAGTTCTCCCTGTGTAAAAGTGAAGATCAAACAGTTCTACTATGTAGAACTGTTGATCTTTGTTTTTACACTAGTAGACCTGTCCCTGCACAGTTAGAATCACGCCCCTAGGACACACTTAACCCCTCCCTGTCCAATACTGTTAACCCCTTCCCTGCCAGTGTCATTTTTGCAGTAACAGTGCATATATATAGCACTGATTACTGCAGTAATGTCACTGGTACCCCCAAAAGTGTCAAAAATGTCAGTCAAGGGTCCGATCTGTCCGCCGCAATGTCGCAGTACCGCAAAAAAAATCGCAGATCGCCGCCATTACTCGTTAAAAAAAAAAACACCAAAAATGACAAAAATCTTTCCCTTTGTTAGTAAACGCGATAACTTTTGCGCAAACCAATCAAAATACGCTTTTTGCGATTTTTTTTACCAAACATAGGTAGCGTAAAACAAATTGGCCGAAAATTTAAAAAAATTTTGATTTTTACATTTTTTTTTGGGGGAATTTCATATAAAAAAAAGTGAAAAATATTGTTGTTTTTGCAAAAATTACGCTCTTTTTTTGTTTATAGCGCGTGATCAAAAAATCGCACAGGTGATCAAATACCACCAAAAGAAAGCTCTGTTTGTGGGAAAAAAAGGACGTGAAATTCGTTTAGGTACAGCGTCGCACGACCGCGCGATTGTCCGTTAAAGTCACGCAGTAAAAAATCGCAAAATAACCCCTGGTCTTTTAGCAGGAAAATCCTCCGGTGGTAAAGTGGTTAAGAATGCTCTCTGAGCGCGGCCATCTTAGATGTGGGCATCTGAAGCCACAGTGTAATCTGCTGTGTCCTTCTTCCTGATTCCAGGGAGTGTTCTGGGAGTTCTTCCTGATTCCAGCCTTCTGGGAGTGATGACAAACAGCTCCCAGGATGCAATGCAAAGGCGGAAGTGATGTCGGTGGCCGCGGCCACAGAGGGGGGAGAAGGAGGAAGTACAATCAAAAATGCCCTGAAAATAAGGTAAGGGACCCCGAAAAAAATTGAAAATGCCCAATTGTTGATCAGCATAGTGAGCACTCCAGGAATCACTAAAGTTGCAAAATAGGCCGGAACTCCACTTTAAGGCTTCATTCAGATGGGTACACCCATTCTGCCTTTGTTTTGATCTCTGCATCCACCCTGAGCTGCGTGCAGGCAGCCTATGAAGATGCAGCGGCTGCACGGACACACACTGTTTCCCTGGACACATACTGTTTGCATTTAAAGCCAAGAAGCCACTGCTGCACAGCTGTCAAATTCTCCATGCAGCCGCTGCGTCTGCATCCACCTTTATAGGCTGCCTGCACGCAGCTCAGGGTAGATGCAGCGGCCAAAACAAAGCAGCCTGCACTCAGGATGGGTGCAGGCGCCCATCTGCATGAAGCCTTAGGTTTGTTAGGAATGCACGCAAACTCGTATGCTTTTCTGACATGCAGAGAAATATGCTGACGCATTAATGATCCATTAACTGATCCATTAATTGGTTCCCTGCCCCCACATAGACACACACACATCTGTAACATGCATTTTCCCGCACAGCAAACCACATGATGCCCCACCAATGTTTTGGTATAACGAGATTTTGAAAAAGGGTCAGGGACTTCTTTTGTACATTTTTCGTGCGTAGGGCAGCCCATTGAAATGAATAGACTGCCCTGCGCAGGTGATTCGTCGTGTTTGTATGGTGTGAAGCTAGTCTAATATAAAATAATACAAAAATATCTGCACTCAGACTAACTGAATTAGGTGGAAAGCTGCTAACACATTTGCGCTTCCCTTAATAGACTAAAGTGCATATAAGGTCCTTTTTCTCGTTGAAGGGAAACACACGGCCCTTGATAAGGTGAGCAGGAACAGAGATCCTGTGTAGAAACTGCCACCTCCACCATCAACACACACAGAGCCTCTTACCAAATACAGTTGACCATCCTATTACAGAGGGTCAAACACACACACAGTAATAATATCCAAGCAGCTCCAAACAAGATCCCCTTCCTCAGCTATCCCATCTAGTGTGGTTCCTTCCAGATCCAGATAATCATGCAGGAGGTGCCTCTCCGATATGCAACCCCAATCGAGGTCCTCAGAGTATATATCTCAATAAAACAGATGCAGCCTCTTCACAGCATAATGAGTTTATAAAACATTATTTCATAGTAAAAAAAAAAAAAAGCCACTCACATTGTTTCAAGGTAAAAACTGCATTAAGAATTCACATAGGAAAGTTTCCAACCCAACCCAAGATGGCCGTACTCCGCTTCGTTCCGGTGCCAACCCACACGTTTCGTCATAAGACGTCGTCAGGGGAGTTTAGTCTAATTATATACCTTTATGTGTTTTTGGCAGTCAATTTACCTTGAGGCTGGATTTACAGTCTTTGCGTTTTTTTAAATTCAATTAAAATGCATCAAAACGTCAAGGCAGAGCACATCAATGCTCCTCACGATGCATATCAACATGTCCTGATGCAAGTCATAGCATCAACATGCGTTGAAGTGCGTTATGTGCATTGGAATTCAATAAAAAAATGCATTGCAAAGTATACACGAGCTGTGGATTTCGATTTTAGATGTGTTGAATACCTGCACCCCCCCCCCCCGCGCTGCGCTCTGCGGTTCCGTCCACCTACCCCTATGTCACTAGCTACATTATTAAGTAATGGCTTCTACAATGTGGAGAGAGAAAATATTGTATATTAGAGCTGCACGATTAAGAGCTAGTTCACACTACCACTACCAGAAAGTTGCCCCGTGACTTGAAGAGACTTGTTTAGAGACTTGTTTAGAGACTTGGAAGAGACTTGTGCACTACTTTGAAGAGACAGGCGACTTTGTCTGTGGGGAATGCCTGGCTAATCTCTTTCTTCTTCCTGGAAAGTCTGATAACAAGTTGTGTCAATTAAGATAAGGAGGCGACTCCCATTGAAGTATATGGGACAGTCGGATCACAGGTCGCCTCAAAGTAGTACAGGACCCTTTTCTGAAGTCGGAGCAACTTCAGTAGTGCCAATTAAGACGGCACTGATTGATTAACATTGTTTTTGTTATGTCAAGCTACCTGGGGCAACACAAGTTGCCTCACAAGTCGCGCTAGTGTGAATGGGCTCTTATTGTTAAAAAATCGAGAGTGCACAGCCATTCTCCGCTCAAAGCTGTAAAAAAACAAAATATATATATTTAGCCGGCAAAGTTTATCACAACATTGCTCAGCGCTGAGATAAAAAGAAACATTGTATCATTTAGTTATTTTAGGTCAAAAGGATGAACTTCTGTCTGTAAGGCCCCGTTCACATAGGGGCGATCCGACTCGGGGGGGGCGACCTCCGAGGTCGCGGTGCGAGCAGCGCGCCGCTACCTCGGAGCGGCCGCCATGGACTTCATAACATTGAAGTCTATGGCGGTCGCCTCCGGGTCGCCCCAAAGAAGCTCCGGACCCTTTTTCTAAGTCGGAGCGACTTGTGTCGCTCCTATTAGAACGGGTCCGCAGCTTCCCTATGGAAGGCGACCTACGGCGACCTGTGAGGCGACCAGGTTGCCTCACAGGTCGCCTTAGTGTGAACGGGGACTTAATGAGGGCAGTTTAACCACTTTTTTTACCCTAAAAAAAAAAAAAATAAAGACCCTGTTCCTTTTAAAGCATGTTTTACAGCACAGTGCTTGTGCTGTGTAATTCGGCACCCTGTAAAACCTGCAATACCTGGCTGATCCTGCCAGTTTCGGCCCTCCCCCCTGTAAACTGACCACAGTGTATCATGGTTGCTGAGCCCTGACACCGTGGTCAGTGTACGGGCCTCCATCATCCGCAGCTCTCCTGACTGCTCTTCTGTGTCCTCCTCCCCCCTCACCTCCCTGTCTGTCAGCTAGTGACAGTGCCCCTCCCCCCCTCCTGTTGCTAGAATAACTTTGCAAATCTTATATAATCCTCTGTGTTTCTTTATGCAAGATTCTCCTGTCTCTGTTTATAAAAAAAATGCAGTTTATACCTGTTTTCAGAACGCAGAACGGCGCTCGGGTGACCGGCCAGCTCTCTCTCTCTCCTCTCCTCCCGACTGATGTCAGAGGGGGAATTTCGGCCCAGCTCGCTGCAGCTGCCTGTCAGGCGGGGAGAGGAGAGAGGCAGCGGGTCATGTGAGTGCCGCTTGGCGCTCTGAAAACGGGTATAAACAGCATTATTTTTATAAAACACAGAGACAGGAGAACCAAGCATAATGAAACACAGAGGATTATATCAAGTTAGCAGAGTGGTTTAACAACCACTTTAAAGACCAAACCTTTTTCTGACATTTGTTGCTAACAAGTTAAAATCTGTATTTTTTGTTAGAAAATTACATAGAACCCGCAAACATTTTATATATATATATATATATATATATATAGATATATATATATCAGAGGCTCTAGGGAATAAAATGGCAGTCCTTTCAATATTTTACGTCACACTGTATTTGCGCAGCAGTCTTTCAAAAGCAATTTTTTGGGGACAAAATACACTTTAATGAGTTAAAAAAAAAAACGAAACCGCAAAGTTAGCCCAATTTTTTGGTATAATGTGAAAGATGATGTTACACCGACAATCATGATCTTTATTCCAAGCAAAAAAATTGTGATTCTCATTTTATCTAGAATCATGCACCTCTACTTAATATATATGCAGTATATACAATATATATATTTTTTATATATATATATATATATATATATAATATATATATATATATATATATACATATATATCTATCTCATATTATATACCTGTATATTTATATATTTATTATATATAATTTACAGTAAATATACTGTGTGTGTATATATATATATATATATATATATATATATATATATATATATAATATAAAAAAACATAATATATACCTGTAAATGTATATATTTATTATATAAAATATATTATATACAGCATATACAGTATACTGTACATATATATATATATATTATATACGTTATAAATATATATATACTATATTATCTATATATAAAATAATTTATACCTGTATGTGTGTGTTTATATATATATATATATATATATATATAAAAACATAATATATACCTGTAAATGTATATATTTATTATATAAAATATATTATATACAGTATACTGTACATATAGATATTATATAAGTTATAAATATATCTATCTATATATATATATATATATATATATACATACTATAATATATCTATATCTATATATATATAAAATAATTTATACCTGTATGTGTGTGTATGTATATACAGGGAGTGCAGAATTATTAGGCAAATTAGTATTTTGACCACATCATCCTCTTTAAGCATGTTGTCTTACTCCAAGCTGTATAGGCTTGAAAGCCTACTACCAATTAACCGCTTGCCGACCGCCGCAAGTAGATTTACTGCGGCGGTCAGCCCCTGCCAGGCAGAGTGACGTTAATTAACGTCACTAGCCTGGGAGGGTCTGGGGAGCGAGCGCGCGCCCGCGGAGGCGCGCTCCCGCGCGGTCACGGACCCCCCCCCCGCGCGTGTGACCAGCGGACCCGTTGTCCGCCGGTCACTCGGCGATCAGCGGGGGAGAGGGAGAATGTGATTTTTTTTACCAAACATAGGTAGGATAAAACAAATTGGCTGAAAATGTTAAAAAATTTTGACTTTTACATTTTTTTGGGGGAATTTCATATAAAAAATGTGAAAAATATTGCTATTTTTGCAAAATTGTCGCTCTTTTTTTGTTTATAGCGCGTGATCAAAAAATCGCACAGGTGATCAAATACCACCAAAAGAAAGCTCTGTTTGTGGGAAAAAAAGGACGCCAAATTCGTTTAGGTACAGCGTCGCACGACCGCGCAATTGTCGGTTAAAGTCACGCAGTGCCGAATCGCAAAATACCCCCTGGTCTTTTAGCAGGAAAATCCTCCGGGGCTTAAGTGGTTAAGCATATTAGGTGATGTGCATCTCTGTAATGAGAAGGGGTGTGGTCTAATGACATCAACAACCTATATCAGGTGTGCATAATTATTAGGCAACTTCCTTTCCTTGGGCAAAATGGGTCAAAAGAAGGACTTGACAGGCTCAGAAAAGTCAAAAATTGTGAGATATCTTGCAGAGGGATGCAGCAATCTTAAAATTGCAAAGCTTCTGAAGCGTGATCATTGAACAATCAAGCATTTCATTCAAAACAGTCAATAGGGTCGCAAGAAGCGTGTGGAAAAACCAAGGCGCAAAATAACAGCCCATGAACTGAGAAAAGTCAAGCGTGCAGCTGCCAAGATGCCACTTGCCACCAGTTTGGCCATATTTCAGAGCTGCAACATCACTGGAGTGCCCAAAAGCACAAGGTGTGCAATACTCAGAGACATGGCCAAGGTAAGAAAGGCTGAAAGACGACCACCACTGAACAAGACACACAAGCTGAAACGTCAAGACTGGGCCAAGAAATATCTCAAGACTGATTTTTCAAAGGTTTTATGGACTGATGAAATGAGAGTGAGTCTTGATGGGCCAGATGGATGGGCCCGTGGCTGGATTGGTAAAGGGCAGAGAGCTCCAGTCCGACTCCGGTGGAGTACTGGTTTGGGCTGGTATCATCAAAGATGAGCTTGTGGGGCCTTTTCGGGTTGAGGATGGAGTCAAGCTCAACTCCCAGTCCTACTGCCAGTTTCTGGAAGACACCTTCTTCAAGCAGTGGTAGAGGAAGAAGTCTGCATCCTTCAAGAAAAACGTGATTTTCATGCAGGACAATGCTCCATCACACGCGTCCAAGTACTCCACAGCGTGGCTGGCAAGAAAGGGTATAAAAGAAGAACAGCTAATGACATGGCCTCCTTGTTCACCTGATCTGAACCCCATTGAGAACCTGTGGTCCATCATCAAATGTGAGATTTACAAGGAGGGAAAACAGTACACCTCTCTGAACAGTGTCTGGGAGGCTGTGGTTGCTGCTGCACGCAATGTTGATGGTGAACAGATCAAAACCCTGACAGAATCCATGGATGGCAGGCTTTTGAGTGTCCTTGCAAAGAAAGGTGGCTATATTGGTCACTGATTTGTTTTTGAATGTCAGAAATGTATATTTGTGAATGTTGGGATGTTATATTGGTTTCACTGGTAAAAATAAATAATTGAAATGGGTATACTGTATATTTGATTTTTGTTAAGTTGCCTAATAATTATGCACAGTAATAGTCACCTGCACACACAGATATCCCCCTAAAATAGCTAAAACTAAAAACAAACTAAAAACTACTTCCAAAAATAGTCAGCTTTGATATTAATGAGTTTTTTGGGTTCATTGAGAACATGGTTGTTGTTCAATAATAAAATTAATCCTCAAAAATACTCATTTGCCTAATAATTCTGCACTCCCTGTATATATATATATATATATATATATATATATATATATATATATATATATATATATATATATATATATATATATATATATATATATATATATATACATATATATATATATATAATATATAAAAACACAATATATACCTGTAAATGTATATATTTATTTTATAAATTTATATTATATACAGCATATACAGTATACTGTACATATATATATATATATATATATTATATAAGTTATATATATATATATATATATATATATATATATATATATATATATAATTTATACCTGTATGTCTGTGTGTGTATTTAAATATATATATATTCTAAAAAGAAAAAATATATATAATAAATATTAATTTATCTTTATATATCTAAATACAGTATATATATTTATTTATAGTTAGGTATCTAGACCTCTAAATTAACATTGACAACTGTTTGAAATCCAGTATTCCAGCATTACGGTATAGCATCAACACATTAATGAAGAACTTAGTCTAATTAAAATCAGCGTAAACAAGGAGACGATAAAATCACAAATAAACCCAATTAACATGTTCACATGCTTTCATCAATGAGGGAGCAGCTAATGGCAGCTCTAAGGATGAGCGAAATTGAGAATCTTCATTTCCCAGAGGGCCTGTTTACTTCTTTGTGGTGTGTTAATGCAAATGTGTTACGTCCGAGTGTCAATATGCTTTGCGTTAAGGCAGCCTAATGAAATAATTGGACTGCCCAACGTACCCCAACATGCTAAAAATCATTCTTGACCCTGATTTTAGAATGCAACTACAATGCATTGTCATGTGCCGCAGTGAGCTACAATGCAGGTGCATTGCCCTGGTGCTATGGGGTGCCATTCACACACATTGATGCAGTAACACATGTTGCATCAATATTTGTGGCAATGGACATGTGTAAATGGGCCCTGAAATTTTGATGAAAATTTGGAGATTTGCCAAAATTTCTTCATTTTTGGCAAACTGTTTTGGAGCCAATGGGGAAGGCAAAATGTTTTTTAAAGTTGCAATTGGCTATACATGGTTCGTAGGGGATACAAAAGCTAATTTTAAACATCCTAGACCTGTTCTTGCCCTAAAAAAAAAAAAAAAAAAAGGACCCCCCCAGTAACACTATTATTTTTTATTATCTCACAAAAAAAAAAATGAAAAGAAAAACACACAAAAAAAGATATTTACATACAATAAACTAAACTACCCTGAATACACAAACATTTCAAAGAGTGAAAGTGATAGTTTGCAGTTTTGTAAAATTTATTTGCAACATTAATTTAGCTGAAACCACTCTGCTCATTCTTTTCCACCTTCTTACACCCTTTCAAATGATGTGTTGGTTCTCACCCCTACTATTGGCTGACTGGCAGCACAGCTTTTTTTTTCCTGGTTCAGATTTACTAAGGAGTTGTTTTTTGTTTTTTTTTTTTTTTTTTAAAGCAAAAGATCAAACTTAGTTTTTTTTTTTTTTGGATCTTTTAATTTAAAAAATAAAGAAGTGATTTGGGGTGTTTTTGACCCCAGATCTCTCCATAAAGAGGACCGGTCATCCCTTTTTTCTATTACAAGGGATGTTTACATTCCCTGTAATAGGAATAAAAGTAATCTAAAAAAAGTGTAAAAAGAAAAAAAAAAAATGAAAGTGCAAAATTTTAAAACTATTGGGGAAACTATTGTATTTTGTTTTTTAAATTCATTAACCACTTTACCACCGGAGGATTTTGCTGTCTTACGTCCAGGCCACTTTTTGCGATTCGGCACTGTGTGACTTTAACTGACAATTGCGAGGTCGTGCAACGTCGTACCGAAACAAAATTTACGTCCTTTTTTCCCCACAAATAGAGCTTTCTTTTGGTGGTATTTGATCACCTGTGCGATTTTTACTTTTTGCGCTATAAACAAAAAAAGAGCGTAAATTTTGAAAAAATAACAATATTTTTCACCTTTTTTCATAAGAAATTCCCCAGCAAAAAAATGTAAAAATCAAAATGTTTTTAAATTTTTGGCCAATTTGTTTTCTGCTACTTATGTTTGGTAAAAAAAATCACAATAAGCGTATTTTGATTGGTTGCGCAAAAGTTATTGCGTTTACTAACTAAGGGAAAGATTTTTGTCATTTTTGGTCTTTTTTTTTAACGAGTAATGGCGGCGATCTTCGATTTTTTTTTGCGGGACTGCGACATTGCGGCGGACAGATCGGACCCTTGACTGACATTTTTGACACTTTTGGGGGTACCAGTGACATTACTACAGTAAACAGTGCTATACATATGCACTGTTACTGTAAAAATGACACTGGCAGGGAAGGGGTTAATTTTATTGGAGAGGGGGGGGGGGGGTTAATATATGCCTGGTGCTTACTAACGTGTGTGGGGGGAGGTGACTGAGTGACACAGGGACAGATCGCAGGTTCAGCTATGCTGAACCCTGCAATCTGTCACTGTCTGTCACTTAGGAGATCCACCCGCTTTGTTTACACAAGCGGGCGGATCTCCAAACTAGATTCCCCGATCGCCGCCGCTCCTCCCCTGGCCCGACTCCCGCTGTGACTGAATACAGCGGGAGCGAGCCTCCGGCGGCTCGCGTGAGCCGCCCACAAGGGGAGGAGTCCAGCGACGTAGGTCTACTGGACTGGACGGGAACTAACCACTTTGCCGCAGTAGAGCTCCAGTGAGCGGTCGGCAAGTGGTTAAAGTGTATTTTTTCCCCAAAAATTGCGTTTGCAAAACCGTGTAAAAAAAAGTGTGAAATAAAAAGTAAAATAAATAAGAATAAAAAGAATGAAAGCGCCCCCATTCCCCCCAAGCTTGGGCGCAGAAGCAAATGCATACGTAAGTCGTGCACGCATATGTAAACGGTTTTCACACCACACTTTTGAGGCATCACCATGAATGTTACAGAGAGAGCAGAATATCCAGTGCAAGGCTTCCTCGGTAACACTAAATAGGTAACCTGTAAAAGGTGTTTAAAGAGTTTTTTAGGTATCGTAGTTTGTCGCCATTCCACAAGCATGCACCATTTTGAAGTGTGACATGTTAGATGATGTTATGCCGAGTATATAGATACCTAACATCTCACATTTAAAAATGCTTGTGGAATGGCGACAAATTACGGTACTTAAAAATCTCAATAGGCAACGCTTTAAACGTCTTTTACAGGTTACCTATTTAGTGTTACAGAGGAAGCCTTGCACTATAATTATTGCTCTCGCTCTAACATTCACTGTGATACCTCACAAGTGTGGTGCGAATACCTTTACATATGCGTGCACGACTTACGTATACACTTGCTTCTGCGCACGAGCACGGAGGAATGGGGGCGCTTTAATTTTTTTTATTTTTTTTTATTTTACTTTTTATTTTTTATTTTACACTTTTTTTTACACGGTTTTACAAACGCAATTTTTGGGGAAAAAATACACTTTGATGAATAAAAAAAAAAAAAAAAACACAATTGTTACCCCAATTGTTTTGTAAAATGTGATAGCTGATATTATGCCGAGTAAATAGATACCTATCACATTTTACAAAACAATTGGGGTAATATTGGGGTTTTTTTTTATTCATTAAAGTGTAATTTTTACCTTAAGAGCCGGTTCACATTAGCGCGACTTGTCAGCCTGACAAGTTGCGCTCCCTCGCGGTACATTGACCGCTACAGGACCCGTTCTAATAGGAGCGACACAAGTCGACTTAGAAAAAGGGTCCTGTACTATTTTGGGGCGACCTCGGAGCGACTTGCATAGACTTCCATTAGGTGAAGTCCCTGCAAGTCGCTCCGAAGTCATGGTGCAATGTAATGCACAAGTCGCCCCTGAAGTAGTAAGGAGTCGTGTCGCCTCAGTGTGAACCGGCTCAAAAAAATGGCGTTTGCAAAACTGTGTAAAAACAAAAAATAAAAAGTAAAATAAATACAAAAAAAAAAATGAAAGCGCCCCCATTCTTCCGTGCTCGTGCGCAGAAGCAAGTGAGTACGTAAGTTGTGCATGCATATGTACATGGTATTCGCACCACACAAAAAATTGCGTTTGCAAAGCTGCTGCACAAATACCGTGTTACATTAAAAATTACAATAATCCCTGTTTTATTCCCTAAGATCTCTTGGGGGTTATAAGTAATTTTCTAGCAAAAGATACTGATTTAAAGTTTTAAACAAAAAGTGCCAGAAAAAGGCTGGTCTTCAAGTAGCAAGCTGCTAGGCTTCAGCGGGCTCTCAACAAGCTTGGAAAAGTGCTTCACCACATTTAGGTGCAACAAGCATGCTAATGGGTAGTCAAATACGCCTATGGATGTGAGTTTCTGGGTTATGCTCGGCACCTCCTGCTAAAATTTTTCAGAATTGCCAAAATATATGGAGCATGGTACCCGTCTCCAAGAAGTACTCAGGACTTTGAGATATATAGATGATGGAGAAACTCTGTACCCCCCTTTCCCCCATATATCTTAATTGATCGTGTATCAATTGACAGCTACATAGCAGTGAACAGTGTCGAAATTTATGTGATAGTGGGGTTCAAGTGCCATTCTGACCCACATCTAGTAAAAATGGACCCCTAAGTCCCATAGGACCCTTATGAAGCTGTACAGTCTGCAGAAATGTAGTGTGCCACTCTGGGAGAGGCTGCCTATTGTTGGGATCTGTAAAATAGATGACCTCTCCATTGGAATGAATGGGATTTTCTTTTCCCATGCTCAGAAAAAGCAAAGGATAAGCCAAAGAACTTTCATTGGCACAACTTCCATCAAGGCGCACAGTGCGAACCCAACAGAAGCATGGACAGGTAAGAATGGGGGGTGTTGGGGATGGGGGGGCATTGGGTAAGTTATAAAGTGTAAGTTCAACTTTTCAGAAAAAATGAAAAGGTGAACTAAACCCATAAACCCTCCCCACCCCCATTCTTCTCGCGCCGGTGGGGGGAGGTGTTGGGTATCAGATCACCCTTTCCTTTTTTTTTGGAAAAGGTGAACTAACCCTTTAAAGCAGGGGTCGGGAACCTTTTTGGCTGAGAGAGCCATGAACACCACATATTTTCAAATGTAATTCCGTGAGAGCCATACACTATATTTCAGGGACCGGGAACCTTTATTTAATATTCATATTCATGGGCCGCAGCTTTACAGTGAGTAGATGGAGCCGTGTGAAAGTGCCTGGAGTCCGGTCGGGAAGAGAGCAGAGCAGGCAGGTATGCAATGAGGCCGGAGTGGTGAAGCGCCTGCAGGCCTGTGAGTGATGGAGGTGAGTATAGGCCCTGAGAAAATGGCGGCCGCCCGCTGAAGGCCTCAGAAGTGGATGTGAGAGGCAGCTCCCGCGGGTCCCCGGGTGTCAGAGGGGAAGGAGATTGTGTCTGACGGGGCACAGGGAGCGGATGGCAGGTCTCCTTACCGGGCGGTGATTGCCAAGGCCCTCAAATGCACCGCACACGAGCCGGCAGCGGTACCGCGAGTAGGCTGCGGGGTCCGTAGAGCGGCAATCCGGTAGCCCACAAAGTGTACCGTCGATGGGTGCAGAAATCTCCTTCGCACCAGGCACAGCTACGTGGATGGCACTGGATTGAGTGGTAGATGCGGCGGAGCTCTGGGACTACACATCCAGCGCGGCTCACGTCCGGACACGCCCCCCTTTATTAAAGATTTGTCTGCGAGCCAGATACAGCCATCAAAGGAGCCATGTCTGGCTCGCGAGCCATAGGTTCCCTACCCCTGCTTTAAAGCCTAATTATATTATATATATTATATTGTATTATGTATAGTTATCCTTTAAATCAGGGGTTTCCAAACTTTCTAAACAAAGGGCCAGTTTACCACCCTGGCGTTTAGTGGAAGTAAACATTGCCCTATCTTTGGTGTCAGTGGGAGGACTAGTGGCTCATTGTTGGTGTCAATGGAAGGAATTATGCCCCATCATTGGTGTCAGTGGGAGGAATTTTGCCCTTTATTTGGTGTCAGTGGGAGGAATAGGCCCCATTGTTGGTGTCAGTGGGAGAAATAGTGGCCCATCGTTGGTGTCAGTTGGAGGAATAGGGCACCTTCGCTGTTGTCAGTGGAAGGAATTTTACCCCATCATTGGTGTCAGTGGGAGGAATTGTGTGACCTTTTGTTGGTGTCAGCAGGAGGAATAGTGCCCCATCTTTGGTGTCAGTGGGATGAATAGGGGCCCATCGTTAGTATCAATGGAAGGAATTGTGCCCCATTGTTGTTGTCAATGGAAGGAATTGTGCCCCATTGTTGTTGTCAATGAAAGGAATTGTGCCCCATCGCTGGTGTCAATAGAAGAAATTGTGCCCCATCATTTGTGTCAGTGAGAGGAATTGTGCCCTTTCAATGGTGGCAGTGGGAGATATAGGGCCCCATTGTTGGTGTCAGTTGGAGGAATAGCGCCCCATTGTTGGTGTCAGTTGGAGGAATAGCGCCCCATCTTTGTTGTCAATGGAAGGAATTGTGCCTTTCGTTGGTGGGAGTGGGAGGAATAGTGCCCTATTGTTGGTGTCAGTAAGAGAAATAGTGCCCCATCTTTGTTGTCACTGGAAGGAATAGTACCTCTTCATTGGTGTCAATGGAAGGAATTGTACCCCTTTATTGGTGTCAATGGGAGGAATTTTACCCCATCATTGGTGTCAGTAGAAGGAATAATGCCCTTTCGTTGGTGTCAGTGGGAGAATTATGGGCTGATTGTTGGTATCAATTGAAAGAATTATGCCCCATCATTGGTGTCAGTGGGAGGAATTGTGTCCTTTTGATGTGTCCATGAGAGGAATAGTACCCCATTGTCTGTGTCAACGACAGGAATTATGCCCCATTGTTGGTTTCAACGACAGGAATTATGCCCCATTGTTGGCGTCAGTGGATGGAAACGTGCCCCAAGGGACAGATAAAGCAAAGGGCCGCAAAGCACAGCCATTGTTTAGCACTACTAAAGAGGAAGCCGAGCCTGCACATTGAACAACCAACCATGGCTTCCTCCATGTACATATTTGGGCGGATTTACTAAAACTGGTGCTCTCAGAATCTGGTGCAGCTGTGCATGGTAGCCAATCAGATTCTAACATCAGCTTGTTCAGTTATGCTTTGCAAATAAAACCTGGAAGCTGATTGGTTTCTATGCACCAGATTTTGCACTCTTCAGATTTAGCAAACAACCCCCATTATGTTACAAAGTATACATAAAAAAATATATAATAGAGTATATAAAATATTAGCATCCCCAGGTTTATATAAAAAAAAAAAACCTCTAAATGTCTTGAAGCTCATTCACAGCAGTCCATGCTCTGTATATGGCGTATGCGCTGGTGTGCAATGTGAAAGTCGGTGCGATGTTTTGGTACAAAGCATTGCCGTGTTTACTTGTTTCTTTTTTTTTTCTTAAACACGATACTCCTGTTTGAGCATCTACTTTTTCATCTGTTTTTTTATTGTTTATGTATTTGCGCGTATTTTCACGCATATGCGTTCGCACAATTACGTGTGCATGCGCGCATTTTTGCGCAGATGCACGGAAACGTATTCTCATGTTCTTGTTTTGTGCATTATGTAAATGGCCATTTGCGCACATTTGTGTCCAATCGCGCATATTTGCGTGCATGAGGTGTAAATTACTGACCAAAAATGCAGATTTTTCTATTTTGTTTTTACTGAAGAATGCACAACGCTCAATTACGCGCCTGTGTGCATAGGCACATGTATATGGCGTATGCGCTGGTGTGCAATGTGAAGGTTGGTGCAATGTTTTGCTACAAAGCATTGTCGTGTTTACTTGTTTCTTTTTTTTATACGTTATTGAAATGTAACACTTCAATGCAAGTACATTGCACTGCGTAAAATTAAAAAATGCTGCTTTTTTTGCAATGCACCTGAATGGCGGTATATTGTTCTACGAATGCCCTTACGTGAGCCTGCGATGATCTATGCAGACCGACGCACTCCAACGGACAAAGTGTGAACGATCCCTACAGATTCCTTTTAAAAAAAAAATCGCTTTAGAGAAGTGAATTCAAGTTCACGTGTAACAAGATCTGCTACCCAGTGAGCCCCCCTTTCACCTCCTCCTCCCCCCCCCCTTATCCATTTCCATTCTCTGGACACGGGGCTAAGATGTAGGCGTGTGATTTACATATGAAAGAGCTTCGATGGCAAATTCATTTGTTTTCCCAAAGCCGTGGTGTGAGTGGCGGTCCCAACGGACAGGTTACACAAGTACTAATCTAGGTCACTCGGCTCTCTACCAGCCGAGCTGTGTGTGCCCCATTTTCTGAGCATTAATCCCAAGGTCAGGCAAAAGTCAGCAGGTTCAATGTTCTGCCCGGACACCCACTAACGTATGGCGTGCCAGGGTGCAACAATGCCAAAAATAAATAAAACGTACATGCAAGCTGGGAGAAAATTAAATGTATACAATATATACATTTTATTTAATAATATGGTAAATCCACATTTTATTTTCAAGCCAGTCTGTGCAGCTGGAAGATGCAAAACAATAAAAAGATATACTGTATATACTCGAGTATAAACCGACCCGAATATAAGCCAAGGCACCTAATTTTACCACAAAAAAACTGGGAAAATGTATTGACTCGAGTATAAGCCTAGGGTGGGAAATGCTGCAGCTACTGGACCCAACTGGACCACCACGAGACCCAAAACAGGGGCTGCGGACATGGTGCAGGAGATGCAGGGCTGTGGGCATGGTACAGGAGATGGTACAGGCATGGTACAGGAGATGGCACAGGCATGGCACAGGAGATTGTACAGGAGATGGTACAGGCATGGCACAGATGGTACAGGGATGGCACAGGAGATGGTACAGGCATGGCACAGGAGATGGTACAGGAGATGGTACAGGAGATGGTACAGGCATGGTACAGATGGTACAGGCATGGCACAGGAGATGGTACAGGCATGGCACAGGAGATGGTACAGGAGATGCTATAGGCATGGCACAGGAGATGGTACAGGCATGGCATAGATGGTACAGGCATGGCACAGGAGATGGTACAGGCATGGCACAGGAGATGGTACAGGAGATGCTACAGGCATGACACAGGGGATGGTACAGGCATGGTACAGGCATGGCACAGGAGATGGTACAGGAGATGCTACAGGCATGGCACAGGAGATGGTTCAGGCATGGGACAGGCATGGCACAGATGGTACAGGAGATGCAGTGCTGCGGGCATGGTACAGGAGAATCTCCTGTACCATGCCCGCAGCACTGCATCTCCTGAGGAGATGGCTGCGGAGGAGTCTCACTTTTCGGTGAGGCGCCTTACATTTAAAAATGGCGCCTCCCGGCGCCAACACGTCACCGCGCATGCACCGTCTGCCCAGGAATAGGCGAACGTGTACGGGCTTTCCTGAGCGGTGGTGGCGCATGCGCACTGACTGGGTAAAAGGTAAGTGAGACCGTGACTCGAGTATAAGCCGAGGGGGGCTTTTTCAGCAAAAAAAAAAACATGCTGAAAAAGTCGGCTTATACTCGGGTATATACGATTTCATAATTATGTTTATTATTATTATACAGGATTTATATTGTGTCAACAGTTTGCGCAGCACTTTACAATATGATGGAAGAATACAGGAGGAATTAGAGGGCCCTGCTTCATTAGAGCTTACAATCTAGAAGACATGCGGCTGCGCTTTGCTGCAGTAGTAAATTCTTGCTTTTTGTATAGCAACTGTTTACTTATTTTTTCCTTGTACTGCGATTACCTGGGTTGATATACAGATAGCTGCGGTACTTCGCTCCCGGACGCTGTCCACTTTATTTTTCTTAAATGCACAAAACCGTATGTTATGAAAACGTTGCTATACGCAGTGTGTGAACGGGGCCATAGGGATGCATTGTCTGCATTTAGGGGCGGTAAATAAGGTCCTCTATCCGCAGCTAAAAGCTGAAATCTAACCGTTCGTATGAAAAGGGCCTTAAGCTTTGACAAAAAAACTGGAAGCTGATTTCTATGCAGAGCTGCACCAGATAGTGCGGTTTTAGTAAATTAGTGGAGAGGGATTAGAACCCCTGTCAGTTTTGTATTGCTGTCTGTGCCCCTGTTAAGGAGATTCACCCTCTCTAATCTGTCCCGTTTACTATTATCAGTGATAGCGCAAGTAAAAGAAAATCCCAAATTTTGGGTTGTTCCCAGAAAAGTAATAGAGGACAAATCTTCCAATGGGCACACTAGTTCTGGTGATCTGGGGGTCCCCAAAAATTCCCTTTTATTTGCAGGGATTTCCTCTTACTTCCTGTTTGGCTCTGGGACAGGAAGTTAAGGGAAATCTCCCCAATGGGACACAGATGGTGAAAAAAAATCTGATAGGGGTTATAACACTTCCTTGCTCTATCAAAACTGAAAAAAAAAAGTTTTGCTGTTAGTTCTACTTTAACCACTTACGGACCACCCCATGCATATACACTGCGGCCTCCTGCTCGAAATCACGAAATCATGTACCTGTATGTGATTTCAAGCACAGGGTCTAGGGCGCGTGCTGTAATTGGATACAGCGGGAGCCAATCAGCGAGTCCAGCGGATGCAATGTTCGCCGGGACCCGCTGATCATTTACAGGAGAGGCAGAACCATGGTCTCCCTATGTAAACAAAGCAGATCGCGGTTCTTTCAGACAGGAAGATGGAGATTTTGTGTTTCTGCTAAGCAGAAACACAAATCTCTGTCTTCCTCCAGTTAGCCCACCCCCACACAGTTGGAAAGCACTCCCTAGGAGCATGTAATGGAACCGAGACCCCACAATACGCTTGTGTGCTTCTGTCAGAATACCGCTTCCTTCAGTCTTGAACATATATATCAGATATTACAGCTGCCCCCATACAAAACTAGCCGAGACTTAGCTTGTATAAGATCTGGAACATTTATTGAACAAACTCACACTGAATGTATACCCCACCAGGTCAGGTGCCTGATTACATTATCATATGCAGATGAAATTGTATACAGAAATATAATTAACATATCTAAGGAACAACCAACACAAACGGTATTATACTTTCCCACTAGCAACTAATAGATGACAGTGATTTAATAACTTGAGCTAATTAACTAGCAGACTTTCCGTCGTCGAGCTCATGAAGTACAATACACATTATTATAAGTGTAACCCCCCCCCCCCCACAGTAGACAATAGGTGAGTTAATCAGCACAATCAACAATGTGAGGAAGACAGGTGGTTGAGCTGATGATATTAGCATCTGCCATGAGTCTGACTGTGCGGAGCAGTCCCCTATTAGCAATAGGCAGCGAGGCCTTTAACATGGATCCTAGGCCTAGAGTCCCAGAGTTTGTGTATCTTGGGAAGATGTGGACTTGAATCCAAAGTAACATTACTCCAAGGGTCCCCCCTAGCATACACCACACAAAGAGCAGTGTTCCCTCACCCATAGTCAGTAGGCAAGAGGGTAGCTTGCAGTCCCCTCCTGTCCTGAGTGAGTTTGTCACAGAGCACACTTAACTCCTTGATCACCCCTGGTGTTAACTCCTTCCCAGCCAGTGTCATTAGTACAGCGACAGTGCATTTTTTAGCACTGACCACTGTATTAGTATCACTGGTCCCCATAAAAGTGTCAAAAGTGTCAGTTAGGTGTCTAAATTGTCTGCCGCAAAGTCGCAGTCCCACTAAAAAACCCTGATCACTGCCAATACTAATAAAAAAATAAATAAATAAAAATTCAATAAAATGATCCCATAGTTTGTAAACGCTATAACCTTTGTTCAAACCAATCAAAATACCGCTTATTGGGATTTTTTTTACCAAAAATATGTAGCAGAATACATATTGGCCTAAATTGATGAATAAATTCGATTTTTAAGAAATTTTTTATTGGATATGTTTTATAGCATAAAGTAAAATTAACTGCGCGGATGAGCGACACTGTACCCAAATAAAATGTATGTCCACAAACAGAGCTTTCTTTTGATGGTATTTGATCACCTTTGCGTTTTTTTTCGTTTTTTTTTTTTTGCAGTATAAACAAAAAAGGCCGTCAATTTTGAAAAGAAAAAAAAAAACAATATTATTACCACCGTGCCGTATCGCAAAAAATGACCTGGTCATAAAGGGGGTGAATCTTCAGGGGCTTAAAACGGAGTTCCGGCCACAAAATCTACATAATCGATTTTGGGCCATCCGCTTGCTCTTGGTCACCTGAAAAACAAATGGATAGTTACGATTTTTTTTTTACTTACCTTGTTATTGCAGAAAAATATACTCACCTTTCTTCCACTTCCTCCCTCGGCGGCCGCGGCCCGCACCGTCACTTCCTCTTTGCATTGATTCCTGGGAGCTGAACGTCATCACTCCCAGGAATCAATGCGCCTGCACCGGTCCCGCTTGTCACTTCCGGTGCGGGCGCCTCATTCCCTGCTATACAGCTTCTGGGCATGCCTAGAAGCTGTGGAGGGATGACGCACCCGCACCGGAAGTGACGAGTGGGGCGGTGCAGGCGCATTGATTCCCGGGAGAAGAGGACTTAGAAGAGGACGCAGCTGCCCACACCTGAGATGGCGGCGCTGGAGAAGAAATTTTCAAGGTAAGTATTTCTTCTAAAAGGTCACGGCGTACTGACGTCATCGGATTGCGACCGGAGAGTGCGGGCGAGCGAAGCCGTCCGGCCGGCGGCTGACAAACATTGCTCCTCATTCCTGGTCTTGCTGTAAGTTTTTTGATTTTATTTTGTGAATAAATTTTTAATGGTTTTACGCTATGGGAGCCTCTCTTTTCTTTACGTGGGTGAACACTGACAATACCTCCGCCATTTGAGGAAATCAGCACCCCAGTTTGAGAGTCGGGTCCTTGGATGCTGGATCACCATACAGGCTTAACATTACCTGTATCTGGTAAGAGGCGACCCGTATTGGTTTATTTCATCATTGGCTCTGGGTTCACACTGAATTGTGATCTGCACGTTTTGCTATAATCCTTATTCCATATGGTAAGAGGCGAATCTAGCCATAAAGGTGGTGGTTCAACACGCAAATCTCACACTTTTTTGCCTTCCGTTTAAAGTTGTCCGGTAAGAGGCGACTTCAGCTACAACACGTTTTATATTTGGTTTATACCTCTATCACCTTTGGTAAGGGGTACCCATCATTATTTCAATTTTTGCATGTTTTTTATTCACTGTCATCAGTGAACAATTTTATTGGTGGAGGTTTATTCTTTTACACAATAGTATTCATTTTTCACGAACACTGGGGTGTTTAATCAAATTAGTTTGTAAGGTTTTACGCTATTGCGCTTTTACCTTTACTTCCATGATCCTGTGACCATTGAGCTAACTGTTCACGTGGACCTGGATCTACTATCAAGGTGACAAGTTTATCCAAGGAAACCGCCTTTACCTACCTCAATCTGGTAAGCTTATACCCTTTGGGGTTCCTGGTTCCGGATTACATCTTTTCTTTATGTTTGGACTGTATGGACTTTACATCTCCATTGATCATATCATAGCGCGACTTATTATTACAACATTGATTCCTGGGAGCTGAACGTCATCACTCCCAGGAATCAATGCGCCTGCACCGGTCCCGCTTGTCACTTCCGGTGCGGGCGCCTCATTCCCTGCTATACAGCTTCTGGGCATGCCTAGAAGCTGTGGAGGGATGACGCACCCGCACCGGAAGTGACGAGTGGGGCGGTGCAGGCGCATTGATTCCCGGGAGAAGAGGACTTAGAAGAGGACGCAGCTGCCCACACCTGAGATGGCGGCGCTGGAGAAGAAATTTTCAAGGTAAGTATTTCTTCTAAAAGGTAAGTGCGACCCCGGACAGTTCAGAGGCTAGCCATTGTGGAATGTACTAGCCCTGACTGTCCCGGGGGTATTTTTAGCTAAATTTCAACCCCGTGGCCGGAACTCTGCTTTAAGTAGTTAAGCTTTGACATAAAAAACCTGGAAGCTGATTGGTTTCTTTGCAGAGCGGCACCAGATTTTGCGCTCTTAAGTTTTAGTAAATTGAAGTATAACTAAAGTCAAAACAATTTTTTTAGTTTTGGATATGGTAGAGAGGGATTAGAACCTCCTGTCAGTTTTTATTGCTGTCTATGCCCCCCCGTTAATGAGATTCACACTTTTTATTTGTCCTTTTTATCATTATTAGTAAAAGTAGAAGAAAATCCCACATTTTGGGTTGTCCCCAGAAAAGTAATAGAGGGGAAATCTTCCAATGGGGACACTAGTGCTGGAGACCTGGGGGTTCCCAAGAAACTCTCTTAATTTTCAGGGATTTCCTCTGACTTCCTGTTTGGCTATGGGTCAGGAAGTAAAGGAAAATGTTTGCATTGGGACACAGATGGCGAAAAAAAAAAAATCTGACGGGTATAACCCTCCCTTGCTATAACCAAAAAAAAAAAGTTTTGTCCGTAGTTCCACTTAACCGCTTGCCGACCGCCGCACAAACATATACTGCGGCGGTCAGCCCCTCACAGGCAGAGTGACGTATCGGTACGTCACTAGCCTGGGAGGGTCTGGGGAGCGAGCGCGCGCCGCGGGCGGAGCGCTCCCGTGCGGTCACGGACCCCCCCGCGCGTGTGACCAGCGGACCCGATGTCCGCTGGTCACTCGGCGATCGTCGGGGGAGAGGGAGAAAGGCAGGCAGCTTGTGTAAACAAGCTGCCTGTCAGTTCTCCCTGTGTAGAAACACTTATCATACGGTTCTACTATGTAGAACCGTTGATCAGTGTAACTACACCTCAAGCCACAGCCAATCACAGTTAGAATCACGCCCCTAGGGACACACACAGCCCCTCCCTCTCAAATAAAGTTAACCCCTTCACTGCCAGTGTATTTTTACAGTAACAGTGCATATGTATAGCACTGATTACTGTAGAAATGTCACTGGTAACCCCAAAAGTGGCAAAAATGTCAGTCAAGGGTCCGATCTGTCCGCCGCAATGCCGCAGTACCGCAAAAAAAATCGCAGATCGCCGCCATTACGCGTTAAAAAAAAAAACAACAAAAATGACAAAAATCTTTCCCTTTGTTAGTAAACGCGATAACTTTTGTACAAACCAATCAAAATACGCTTTTTGCGATTTTTACCAAACATATGTAGCATAAAACAAATTGGCCGAAAATTTTAAAAAATTTTGATTTTTACTTTTTTTTGGGGGGGAATTTCAGATAAAAAAATGTGAAAAATATTATTTTTGCAAAATTGACGCTCTTTTTTTGTTTATAGCGCGTGATCAAAAAATCGCACAGGTGATCAAATACCGCCAAAAGAAAGCTCTGTTTGTGGGAAAAAAAGGACGTCAAATTCGTTTAGGTACAGCGTCGCACGACCGCGCAATTGTCCGTTAAATTCACGCAGTGCCGAATCGCAAAATACCCCCTGGTCAGGAAGGGGGTAAAATCTTCCGGGGCTTAAGTGGTTAAACCCTGCTGACTCCTTGTTCTGCTTTTTCCTCTCACAATTCAGGTCTGTTGTACAAAAATGACACGTAATGATCTTTTATTGATTACCAAGCACACAGTGTGGAGTACAGAGCTCCAGAATGGGGCTTCCATGATTCCATCCCTAATTAAAGGGAACCTGTATAGATAGAAATATAGAGGTTGCTTTTGCGAGGCTCCTGCCTGTCATTGCTGTCCAATGGCTTTGGACTTTGAGTTTCTGACCCAGACCTAATGTGCAGTCCACTGACTTCACTTTGATCTGCATGCTGGTTCGTGGTCTCAGTGACTGGGGAAGTCACGAAAAATGTATCAATATACAAGCCAGGCAACTAGCATTTTCATTAAGGAGGCCAGCAGTTGTAGCCTCTGTATTTCTCTCTGTTCAGATATAATGAATGAGCGCTTAAGCAAGCATTTTCCAATCCTTCACCTGCCAATGTAGAGCACTTGTGTGCACTGCTGTCATGGTCGGGGTGAGGGTTGTGGGGGGTCCCAGAGCTTGAACAAGCCAAGCGAGGGCAGGTACATACTGTATCTGCCTGTCTGTTGCTCTCTGCTGATCTATGGGCAGCCTTAGGCAGCGGAATGAATACAAATTTGTCTTTATAATAACCAGCAACATCAAAAAATAATTTTGAGCCCGCTAGCCATTGGGCAAAGATGATGGTTAAAGTGGATCTAAATCCAATCATTAAAATCTCTAATAAGCTTTATGCTAATTAGATTTTAAAAATTGGATTGTATGAGAAGAAAATTGTTTATGATGCACTGTGCTCTAGCAATCCTAATGTTATCCAGTTAAGGTTTACATCTACTTTAAGAGGTTTTCATTGATTCCTTGCAGTGCTAGGGTTCTCGGTTTGATGTCCACCTACACATGCGGTTGGCACTATCTCAGGGTCTGTAGACACGTTCGCACCCTTCTTTACTTTTAGCAGTTTACGAGGGTACTTATGGGTGCCCCCTTGATCTTATGCAGCAGATTATAGAGAGAGGGCTGGGTGACTGCTAACAGGTCCAGCAGGTGGACTGGCTGTCAAGAGACAGGTCAACAATAGTCAATCATGGGATTGTCATAGCATAGTTGGGATTCTAGCATGGGGCCAAAACTAGCTGGGCTAAGATAGTGCCAAAGAATGAGACAGAAGTATACCTAGGATTCCATCGAGCGGTCACTGTCGGAGGTAACTGACTGCTAAAACAAGAGCAGCAACAACCCCAGTGCCAATGAAGAAAGGCTAGGACGGGGAGTTCAAGCAAGGTCCGGTCAATGGAAGTCAGCCACAAAAGTCAACCCAAAAAACAGCAACTATCACACTTATGGGCTCCAGCAGGTGGACTGGAATGGCAGTCTGGAGACAGGTCAACAATAATCAAGCAGAGGGTTGACATAGCAAAGATTTTAATTTAGCAGAGGCCAAAACCAGCTGGGCATAGATAAAGTCAAAGGATGAGACAGAAGCTTACCTGGGAGTCTATCCAGCGGTCACTGTCGGCTGTAGTCGATTGTTAAATCCCGGGCAACAGCAGCCTCTTTATTTCTCTTATGGGTGGGAATTGGTGAGTAGTGGGTGCCTCCAATACCTTTTGCAACCAATTATAGGGAGAGGGCTGGGTGGATGCCACTGGTTCCAGCAGGTGGACTGGAATAGCAGTCAAGAGACAGGTCAATGATAGTCAACCAGAGGGTTGACATAGCAATGTTGGGAATTTAGCAGAGGCTAAAACCAGCAAGGCATAGATAACGCCAAACGATAAGACAGTGTAACGCTCCTGCGTTTTTGTAGTAGGCTGGATATGCAGCTGCAAAATCTCCACTCAGTAGTCATGTAGAGATGTGTTGAATAACCAGATCCAACTCTCCAGACTCATCACTGTGGGCCTGTCAACTTCAACATACAGAAATATACACACTCAATAAGATGTTCCTGGAGTGGTGGAATGTATATGACAGTATGAAGGTGTTGTGCTGAAGGGACAGGTGTGAACAGTGATAGAGATGGTAAGTACTTGATTTGTTCAGGAGAGTACTAGATGGTATTAGGTAGGGTGCAGATAGGTTAGTAATCGAGTATGGTGACAGGTGGTAAGGACAGCAGATGACAATTACAGGATAGACTAACCCAGTGCAGATGATAGATGGTAGTAGACTCAAGAACAAGCAATCTATGTAACAGTGCAGAGAGTAGATGGTAGTAGGCTCAAGAGCTAGCAATCTATGCAACAGTGCAGATGATAGATAGTGTAAGTAGGTTATGGAGGATTCCCCTGTGGCGTACTTATCACTAGTAAATGTTAGTAGTAGAGGGGTCCAGTAGAGAGGGGAAGATCCGGTAGCGAGATACAGGGATCAGTAGCGAGGTTCCGGTCTGCTCCAGGTAGAAGCAACCAGCTGGAGGTTCCGACAGCAAGACAGGCTTGAAAGCATGTGGATACACAAGGCAGGTTGAACGAACGATGTGAGTGAGAACGCCGGCGGTTGAAATAGCCGCTCTGCGGCCCTCAGCGATGACATCATCTGTCTTAAAGGTGTATGCGTACCACCTAGTAAGAAAGGTGGGACGCATATTTGGAAGGAAATAGATTATTAAGGGTACCAGAGGTACCAGAATCTTACAGACAGAAGCATACCTGGAAGTCTATCCAGCGGTCACTGCCGGCTGTAGCTGACTGTTTAAACCGTAGAAATGGTGTCCACCTTATTTCTCCTATAGATGGGCACTGTTGAGCATTGGGTGCCTCCCAGATCTTTTGCAGCAGAATATAGAGAAAGAGCTGGGTGGAAGCTATCAGGTCCAGCAAAAAGCTTGGCAGCCTACAGACAAGTCAACGATAGTCACATAGACAGTTGACATAGTATAGTTGGGAATCCAGCAGGGGTCAAAACTAGATGGGCATAGATAGGGTCAACGGAAGAGACAAAACTATACCTGGGAGTCTATCCAGCCATCACTGCCAGGTGTAACTGATTGTTAAAACCAGAGAAATGGTAGCCTCGATATTTCTCTTATGGGTAGGCACTGGTGGGCATTGGGTCCCCCCCCCCCCAAATATTTTGCAGCAGATTATAGAGAGAGGGCTAGGTGGATACTACCAGGTTTAGTAAGTGGATTGGCAGTCTAGGGTGGGGGTCTACAAACTTTCTAATTAAGCCAGTTTACTGTCCTTCAGAATTTAGAGGTGCTGGGATTTGGCCAGTTTGAGCAGAACATGTCTTGGCACCAGTGCCCTATTTTTGGGAATAGAGGAATAGTGTCCCATCATTGGTGTCAGTGGGAGGAATAGTGTCTCATCATTGATATCAGTGAAAGGAATAGTGCCTCATCACTGGTGTCAGTGGGAGGACTTATATACAACTGGTAATGTTAGTGGGAGGAATAGTGCCCCAAGGGCTAGATTAAAGCAAGCAAAGGGCCACATCCGGTCCCCGAATATTTGGAGACCACTGGTCTAGAGATAGGTCAATGATAGTCAACTAGAGGGTTGACATAGCATAGTTTGGAATATAGCATGGAGCCAAAAGCAGCCGAGCATAGATAGTGCCAAAGGATGAGTCGGAAGCATACCTAGGAATACACCCAGCAAATTGAAGAGGAAGGAAGAGGCAAAACTATACCTTTGAGTCTGTCCAGCGGCCACTGTTAGATGCAACTGACTGTAAAACCAGAGCAATGGTAGCCTCCATATTTTTCTTATAAGTAGGCACTGGTGGGCATTTGGTGCCCTCTAGATCTTTTGCAGCAGATTAGCTGGCAATTGGACACTACCAGATCCCGCAAGTGGATAAGCAGTCTAGAGACAGGTCAATGACAGTTAGCCAGAGGGTTGATATAACATAGCTCGTAACCTAGCATGGAGCCAAAGGATGAGACAGAATTATACCTAGGAATCCACCCAGTGTGAAAGGTAACAAACTGTTAGAAGCAGAGCAGCAATAACCACAGTGCCAGTGAAGAAAGGTTAGGACGGGGAGTTCAAGCAAGGTCAGGCCAATGAAGGTCAGCAACAAAAGTCAATAACAAAAACAGCAACAATCACACTTATGAGCTAAGAAAGTCTGTGATTTGAGTTCGACCCTAAAAAGGACGCACAATTAGGTTGCCTGACAATGCCCACTTATGCTCAGCCAGGTGGAAAGCACACCTGATCGCAAAATGCAATAGCGTGTTGTAGCGGAGAAGTAGTTTAATCTACAGGGTCTCAGACAGGAAAACAGGTAATAATCCAAATAGGCAGGTACAGCATACAACAATACAGGTAGCGTTATACAATCCTTCCCTCCCAAGAACTAGACGACACATAGACTGGGAGTCAAAACTAGAATAGATTGTTTACATGAAAAATAAAAGCAAGAATGTGGGACTTTGAATGAGGTTGACTAGACATGAAGGTTTATTGCAAAAATACATAAACATATAAAAATATTGTTGCATAGGCACATACAGAGATGTAGCAAACAGTAGATAGCATGGTACAAATTGATACAAATAAAATACAATATTTCTCGGATCACACACGGATCTCTCTGAAGTAAATAAGTACAATAGGACCTCATGATCTCTGTGTGCTCACAATCTAAAATATGTCATAATACATTAAAACATCTGAGTGATCGTAGGCTCGACGTGTTTCATGGACCTCCGTCCATTTATCAGGAGCTAAGATATATGTCTAAAAAATGAGAATGTGGGTTGTATTAATATACTAATTTAAATAATTAAATAATTTGGAAAATATATAAAAATGGACACAACCTTAAGCAGTATCATGATTGTTTATTGAAAACACAAGAGATCTACACTCTGCGAAAAACCCCTTCCTCTTTGAGCCATCCCCCACACAAACACACATCCCATAATAAGCTTACAAGGCAGACAGGAACAATAGGACAATGGAATGCAGGTATTCACAATAACAAACCCCATCCCACTGGCATGGGTCTATGAAACACTTCTACCATTTTGTAGCCATCTGCAATACATCCCCACACATCTCCTGAGGGACACTGCTCAGAAATATGATGGTCCCAAGTGAAAGAGTTCTCACTCTCTCAACACAAACCACACTCTCAGTGTCCATTCCGCTACACGTGTTGGAAACAAGAAGGGAATTTGCAGTGCGGCAGAGAGCCGTGAAATAGGGCAAGAACCAGGAAGACCACCAAAGGGAAACCAGCCGCCATAAAAATTAGCCAACTACTGAATGCCTGACCATGTCCCATTCTGGTGGTTACCAAACACTCAGATGCATAAACATACTGCCGGTACAGCCCCTACAGATTATATGTTTTTTTTGTGCTTGTATAGGTTTTGTTTGTTTTTTTTGCAAATTGGTAAATTTGCCCCACACTGTGTTTATGTGCGACTCCTCCTCCGGCGGCAGAGTCTAATGTGAAAGGTACAGTGTCCTCTATGATGCATTATGGAACGTGTCAGCGCTGTATAAATGAGACATATTGCTTTGTGCCTTTGAACTCCTCTGTGATTCCTAATAACCTTATTATTTATAACAGAGAGGTCATTATCACGCATATACTGGAGAGCGGCGGTTCCTGTCCTCCGCACACACATAAACAGCAAGATGCTAATGAGCTACCTCTTCCCTCAATCCTCCTGCTCATGTATACTTCATTTTACGCCCAGACTTTGTCAGTAATCATCCTTACACCGTACTAAAGAGTCAGACACCCGAGCCAGAAAATCATTACCGCTCCCGCAATGGGGGGGCCAGCATTCTTTCTTCAAAAATAGGCCCATTTGCCTATTTTTTGATGCGTCATCTTGTTACATTGTAGCAGCTCATTCATTTCCTATGAAACTGAGATTTACAGTAGCTGCAAATGGAGAGCTTTGGCGCAATTTATTCTCCCTCCATAAGTCCCAGTTCACGTTAGTGCAATGCGGGAACACTGCAAATCTACTGCGTGTTCCCGCATCGCATCCGCAGCACAGGCAGTTCACACTGCCATATGCGATACGCTGGGGGTGTCAATTCATAGTTAACGACACCCCCAGATCAGATCGCATATCGCAATACGATCTGACAGTTTGCACATGAACTGGATTGCACTGGTGTGAACTACCATGCCTTCCAATTCTGCTGCTGACCAAAAAAAGGGTCCTGTGCTTGTTCACTGCGATTGCGGTGCGAATTCAGCCATACTAACTGTATAGCTGAATTCGCACCGCACAGAGATCGCATGTGATTTTAGGAGCAGTGCGCTAGGAATTATATGCGAGGTCTGTGAGCACATATGTGTGAACCGGCACTAAAGTCTGTTTTAAGGCTCCTGTTGCTTTTATCCACTTCTGGATCGGAAGGTTTTCCCCCTTAATGACCAGGCCATTTCTTGCGATTCAGCACTGCGTTACTTTAACTGACAAATGCGCGGTCGTGCGACGCTGTACCCAAATAAAATTGAGGTCCTTTTTTCCCGCAAATAGAGCTTTCTTTTGATGGTATTTGATCACCTGAGCGATTTTTTATTTTCTGCGCTATAAACAAAAAAAAAAACGACAATTCTAAAAAAAAAAAAAAAAAACAATATTTTTCACTTTCTGCCATATAACATATTCCCACACAAAAAAATAAAAAAAATCTATTTTTTAGGCCAATTTGGATATTGCTACAAAAAAAATTTGCAATAAGCGTATTTTAAATGGTTTGTGCAAACGTTATCGCGTCTACAAACTAGGGGAAAGATTTATGTCCTTTTTATTATTATTACTTTTTTTTTTTACTAGTAATGGCGGCGATCTGCGATTTTTAGCGGGACTGTGACATTGCGGCGGACAGATTGGACCCCTAACTGACATTTTTGACACTTTTGGGGGGACCAGTGATATTACTACAGTAATCAGTGCTAAAAATATGCACTGTTACTGTAATAATGACACTGGCAGGGAAGGGGTTAACCTGTGAGCCTAGGGGGGTGTTAACTAACTGTATTGGGGGGGGGGGACTTGTGAAATGATCAGAGAGACCTGTGATCCTATATAGAAGGATCACATGGGCTCTGATCATTTCAGAGAGAAGAACGGTCAGCTGTGTTTACAACAGCTGACCTGTGTTCTCTCTCAGCGGGGAACGATCGTGGGTGCCCGGCGGCAATCGGTGCTGCCGGTGTCGTGGATCAGCATCCCCAGGAGCGCTCCCGCGGATCACCGTACAGGTTCCGCAAATCGCACAGCCAAGCCAGCCTGCCGCAGTATAAATGCGGCGGGCGGTCGGCAAGTAGTTATTCATCAATAAAAGACTCTATACAGAGTTTACTCTTAACAAACATTTAGGTTGAATTCCACTGAAGTTTTTTTTTTTTTTTTTTTTTATTAACTTTATTGTAGCATAGTAATACAAAGTAGTTGGAAGAGACGGCAACTCCAAAATCCTCTTAAAGTGGAGTTCCACCCTATTTTTATACTTACCTCCATCTTCTCGCTCCGGGTCACCTGAAAAAGAAATGGATAATCGCATATTTTTTTTTTTTTTACTTACCTCGTAGCGAAGAAAATATACTTACCTTACTTCCTTCTTCCTCCTTCCTCGGCCGCGGCCCGTCGTCACTTCCTGGCTCTGCAATGATTCCTGGGAGCTGGACGTCATCGCTCCCAGGAATCATTGCGCCTGCACCGGCCCCGACGTCAGTTCCGGGTCGCGCGCGTCATCCCCTTCTAAACAGCTTCTGGGCATGCCCAGAAGCTGTGGAGGGATGACGCGCGCGACCCGGAAGTGACGTCGGGGCCGGCGCAGAGCATCGTGGGACCAAAGAAGGCGGAAGAAGACGCCGAAGAGGACGCGCTGGCTTCAAGCTGCCCACATCTGAGATGGCAGCGCTGGACAAGACGTTTGCAAGGTAAGTATTTGTCCTAACAGGTAAGTGCAACCCGGGACAGATCAGAGGCTAGCCATTGTGGAATGCACTAGCCCTGACTGTCCCGGGGGTATTAAAAAAAAAAATCCAGGGTGGAACTCCGCTTTAAAGACTTTATTATTAATGCTGTGAACAAGGCTATTTTGCCGAAACGCGTTTTTTCTATTTTGCACTATAAACAAAAAAACCTGACAATTTTATATTTTATAAAAAAGAAAAACTATGGCCTCTTTCACACGGAGCGGACCGTATTGCGATCCGCTCCGGCACTTTTTCTTTTTTTACGGACACGGGTGACACTTGTGTCATCCGGTCCGTATGTCCGCATATCATTCCATCCATTTGCGGATGATATACGGACATAATGTAAGTCTATGGGATTGCGGATGTCAGCGGATGACACCGCTGACATCCGATTTTGCGTCCTTTCCATTTTTTAAATGGAAGAAAAAATAGGGTTCTGTTCCGTTCCAAAAAAACGGAACAGAACTGAAAGGACGCAAATCGGATGTCAGCGGATGGTATTCCGCTGACATTCGCAATCCCATTGACATGCATTATGTCTGTTTTTCACCCGCAAACGGATGGGGTGATATACGGACATACGGAACGCCCGTGTGAAAGAGGCCTATATTTTTTACTTTCTGCTATAAAACATTCCCAATAAAAAAATGTAAAAAATCTAATTTCTTCATCAATATAGGCCAATATATATTCTGCTACATATTTTTGGTAAACAAAATCCCAGTAAGTATATATTGATTGTTTTGCACAAAAGTTATAGTGTCTACAAACTATGGAAAAGATTTGTGGAATTTCTATTTTTTTTAACTAGTAATGGTGGTGATCAGCGATTTTTAGCGGGACTGCGACATTGCGGCAGACAAATCTGACACTTAAGCCCCGTACACACTTACCGATTGTCGGCCGCAAATATCCGGCGGCCGACCGATCGGCCGATTGTAGGCTTGTTAGTATGATGCTTCCGACAGCCGACAGCGCATTTTCGGCCGAACAGAATCTGTTGTGCAGACTTTAAAATATTTGTTGGCCGTCACCAGAACGGCCGATTGTTCGCCAGTCAGTACAGAATTCGGCCGACAATCAGCAGATTAGCAAGACTGGGCATGCTCAGAGAAGAAAAAAGACAAGGAAAGTTAACCATCACATGACATCGCTTCTGCAGTCGGCTGTTGTTGGCCGACAAAATTTATGTGCAGTCTTTTGCAGTTTTCAACAGACAAGACAGCCCTGGACAAAAGACGGCCGATCGTTCGGCCGACGATAGCTACGTGTGTACGAGGCATAAGTGACACTTTTCGGGGACCAGGGACACCAAGGCGAAAAGGCCAAGGGCACCCAACCTCACCTGACCCTGATTTTAGCGGCTAGGTGTTTTGAGGTGATAGTACATTGTACATCCCTGGACTTCTGCTGGTTATACCGGGATGATGCCAACATCCCAGTACCGTTTTTTAGAGCTAGCAGTCCGCTTTCTTGTAAAAGCAATCCTAGCAGCTTACTAGTTGCTAGATTGCTTTTCAAGCAGTGGCAGGGGATGTCCCCCCCTCCACGGCTTGCTCTGGCTCTCCCACCCTGGAAAGCCAAACAAAGTGGGGATCGTCTTTCATCGGCTCTTCGCTATGGTAAACCAGAAGCGGTGAGCTGAGATCACTTACGATTTACACGGATGCCAATGGCGCCACTTTAAAAAAATCAAAAGCATTCAAAAACACCAATCTCGGTGTGATCACATGCTTTTAAGGGCAGAGGAGAGATGTGGGGTCTTATAGACCCCAGATCTTTCCATAAAGAGTACCTGTCATATGCCTATTGCTGTCATGAGGATTCAATGTAACAGCAATAAAGTGATAAAAAAAATCAAATCAATAGTGCAAAAATGAAATAAATAATAAAAAAAATAATAATAACAAAAAAAAAGTAAAGTGCCCCCTGTCCCTCTAGGCTCATGTGCAAAGGCTCGGTCCTACACACATGCACACAGCGATTGTCTCAGGTATCACCACAAACGTCAGATCATAGGCAGTCATTCCAGCACTAGACCTTCTCTGTAAATCTAAAGTGGTAACCTTTAAAAGCTTTTAAAGCATCGCCTATGGATAGCAAAATGTATGCCATTTGTCGCCATTGCACCGGCATGACATGTTTGGTGTCTATTTACTCGGCGTAACATCATCTCTTATATTTTTCAAAAAGACTGAGTTATGCATTGTTTTATGTTCGCATTAAAATTCAAAAAAGTGTATTTTTTTCCCCAAAAAAATCACGTTTGAAAAACCGCTGCGCAAATACCGAATGACATAAAAAATTGCAATCCAATTAATTCTCCAAATAATTCTCTAGGGCCTCTGCTCTGCTTCTCCAAGTCTCCAATTAATACTCTAGGGCCTCTGCTTTAAAAAGAAAATATATATATAATTTTTGGGGGTACTAGGTAATTTTTTAGCAAAAAATACTGATCACCTGTGCTTACATGTAAACAAAAAGTACCAGAAAATGCCCGGTGATCTGCCAAAAACTCCAACTCACCGAAATTTCCAACCACGTCATTTCCGGTGACTCTACTAATAATTCGAGATTTCGGCCACTTGGTGTTTTCATAGAACAGGCAGCAGCGCATACACTCCAGTACCCGCTGTAATGAGTAGACATTTTTAGTCCGCCCTCTAGTAACCAACGACATTGCCGCCTCCAAGGCGGGTCAACAATGTCCACTCATTATAGCGTGTACCGGAGTGTAAGAGACGGTTCACACTAAGGCGACACGACTCCTTACTACTTCGGGGGCGACTTGTGCATTACCATGCACCACGACTTCGGAGCGACTTGCAGGGACTTCACATAATGGAAGTCTATGCAAGTCGCTCTGAGGTCGCCCCAAAGTAGTACAGGACCCTTTTTCTAAGTCGGAGTGACTTGTGTCGCTCCTTTTAGAACGGGTCCTGTAGTGGTCAATGGACCGCGACTTGTCAGGCTGACAAGTCGCGCTAGTGTGGACCGGCGGTAAAGGCTGCCGGAGTTCTGTGAAAACACCAAGTGATCGAAATCTCCAATTATTCCTGCTGGAAAAAAGCAGAAAGAAAGGAAGCGCCAGCTAAGTGTAGTATCCCAATACCGTTTTAATAATAAAGGATTAAAAACACTTACGAAAAATTTAACATGTGATAGTTCATCTGTAGTTGTCTTTGGGTGTAGGTCTTCCTGAGCCGGTCCTGCAGGACCGTTGTCATCCGTTCCAAATGTTGGGGCAGGGCGATGGCTGCTTTGGGAACCTGGAGAAGCCCCTGGAAGATACTACACTTAGCTGGCGCTTCCTTCCTTTCTGCTTTTTTTTCTTCGATCTATACAGAGCCGGTCACAATTCTGAGCATAGCAGCTGTAGGTGGTCTCACGCTTTTCTTATTATACCCAACCATTATGGACTAGAGACTAATGCCTCGTACACACGCAACGATTATCGGCCGACCGATCGTCCGACTTTTGTCCAGAGTGGTGTTTTGTTGGTTGGAATGTGCCTAGACTGCACACAAATTTTCTCTGCCAACAAAAATCTACTTCAGAAGTGATGTCATGTGCTGGTTTACTTTCCGTGTGTTTTTTCTTCTCTGAGCATGCCCAGACTTGCTCATCAGATTTTTGTCTGCCGAAATCTGTACTGACTGACGGAAAATCGGCTGTTGTGTTGACGGCCAACAAAAATTTTATAGCCTGCACACCAGATTTTTTTTCGGCCGAAAAGTCGGAGTCGGTTGTCGGAAGCATCATACTAACAAGCCGAAAATCGGCCGATCGGACGTTGGCCGAAAATTCACGGCCAACTATCGACGCGTGTGTACGAGGCATTAGAGTATATGCGGATCATCTTTTACCCTGCCATTGGTAGATATTTTTGCTGGCTGCTTCATATATACAATATAACTCTGTGCGCCAGTGTCTCTATTCCTTATCTGCTGTCAATTATTCCTGAAGGCCTCTTGATCTGCTTAGGGAAAGAGAACCTTGACTGATGGTGGCATGGCCAGAAGGTGGGATTTACAGTAGGATAGTGGTAAAAGATCATTGGAAGGAGTCACAGGGTGATGGGTGGGCCTGAGCATGGAAAGTCTGCCCCCAGGGAATTCTTTTTGAAAGAACGCATGGTTTGAAGAGTTGCCTGCCCCTAGTGGATGGTACGTCACAGCTTTAGCAGGCTTTTTTTGACCTTGCTAGCATTTGAAGTTGCAGTAATGGACTATGCCCTTAATTGGAAATTTGAATTAGGCTGTCAGGCCACCCTTTGGAATTTTTCGTTAAGGTTAAAAGTTCTGACTGGCACTGGTTTAAAGTGTTTAAATGTTTTGTTAGAAATTAAATAAAGCTGTGGGCTTGCCCCTTTTCCAACTTAATGGTTGTAAGTGTGGTTTCTCACACGGGGCAAGGGAGGGTTGGTGTTATAATGTTATTAGTTTGGTTTGCCTAGGCCTATGCGCCTCAGCAGTCATGCTGTAGAGCAAGGGTCTTCAAACTATGGCCCTCCAGCGGTTAAGGAACTACAATTCCCATCATGCCTAGTCATGTCTGTGAATGTCAGAGTTTTACAATGGCTCATGGGATGTGTAGTTCCACAACAGCTGGGGGGCCGTAGTTTGAGGATCTCTGCTGTAGAGTCACCAGAAGTGATATGGTTGGAGATTTCGGCGAGTTGGAGTTTTCGGCAGAACACCGGTCTGGAAGTGGTTAAGAGCACCTGTATTTCACTTAGGCCAATTTTCCAACATTAAAAAGATCACTCAACCCAAAACTAATATTACAATTTCGGATGGTTGAATCCGCCTCACTAGAGCCACCTGGAAACCAAGCAAAGCCTTGCCCCCCCCCCCGTTATACCCTCTGTTATGTAAAGTGAAAACACAATCCATTGGAAGAAGTACAACTGCTTGAATTGTTTGGCGCAAGTGGTCAAAATTGGTGACTCAAGCAGGTTTAGAAACTTTTCTGTGAGTACAAGTTTAACAACAATAAAGGACATCTGTGATCACATCCCTTACTGAGTCCTTTCTTCCAGCAATAAGCAGCATGCAGAACTTCCTATCTGAATCACAGGAGCAGCAGGTAATGTTCCAGCACATGGAATCAGAGTCATGGAGTCCTCAGCCATGGCACAGGAAGACCTAATGTCTTCCATATGGTCGCCGAGATTAAATGCATCTTGTAACACTGAGGGGCATAGCCTGGACTGTACCATATTTCATGGCAATTACGAGAGAAAAACACACATTTTACGAAACCACTCCAAGCGAGGAGTAAAACCTACCAGGGAACGAAAAAAATCATTAATTTACAGAAAAATTAGATGACAGTTATAGGTGGAGTTTGATGGGTTGAAACAACTTAAAAAAAAATTGAATTAAAATTATATATATATATATATTTTATTATTTTTTTAAAATTCCTTATTAAGTTTTCAAGTTTATAAACTGGTGTTTTTATATAATTATTCAAGTCGTCCTTACTTTACATATACATTTTCTTCTGGGTACTCCTCCCATACTCCAAAGACTGGTAGTTTAATTGGCCCCTGTCTAAATTGGCCTTAGCATATCAATATGAGTTAGGGACCTTAGATTGTAAGCTCCTTGAGGGTAGGCACTGATGGGAATATATTATATATATATATATATATATATATATATATATACACATACGCACTAAATTGTCAATAAGTATTGGGACGCCTGCCTTTACACATAAACTTTAACGGCATCCCAGTCTTAGTCCATAGGGTTTATTATTGAATTGGCCCACCCTTTGCAGCTAGAACAGCTTCGACTCCTTTGGGAAGGTTGTCCACAAGGTTTAGGAGTGTGTCTATGGGAATGTTTGACCATTCTTCCAGAAGCACATTTGTGAGGTCAAGCATTGATGTTGGATGAGACGGCCAGTCTCCGCTCTAATTCGTCCCAAATGTGCACTATTGATTTGAGGTCAGGACTCTGTGAAAGCCAGTAAAGTTTCTCCACCCCAAACTCACTCATCCATGTATTTTTGGACCTTGCTTTGTGCACTGGTCCAAATCATTTGGTGGAAGGGGTATTATGGTGTGGGGTGGTTTTTCAGGGGTTGGGCTTGGCCCCTTAGTTCCAGTGAAGGGAACTTTTAACCGCTTCCATACAGAGCAGTTAGACCCCCTTCCTGCCCAGACCAATTTTCAGCTTTCAGCACTCTCACACTTTGAATGACAATTGCTCAGTCATGCTACACTGTAACCAAACAAAATTTTTATCATTTTTTTCACACAAATAGAGCTTTCTTTTGGTGGTATTTGATCACAACTGGGGTTTTTTTTTTCCGTGATATAAGCAAAAAAAGAGCAAAAATTTTGCAAAAAAAAACACTTTTTTTTAGTTTCTATTATAAAATTTTGCAAAAAATTAATTTTTCTTCATACATTTGGGCCAAAATTTATACTGCTACCTATCTCTGGTAAAATTAACCCAAATTAGTGTATATTATTTAGTCTGTGTGAAAGTTATTGAGTCTAGAAGCTATGGTACCAATTACTGAAAATTGATCACACCAGATGTACTGATGGCCTATCTCCTTTCTTGAGGCCCTGAAATGTCAGGACAGTACAAATACCCCCCAAATGACCCTTTTTTGTAAAGTAGACAGTCCAAGGTATTTAGTAAGAGGCATGGTGAGTTTTTTGAAGTTATAATTTTTTCCCACAATTCTTGGGAAAATGAAGAAAACATTTTTTTTTCTTTTTTTTTCCCAAAACGTTGTCAATTTATAAGCTATTTCTAACACATAGCATGTACACAGCAAAAATGACACCCCAAAATACATTCTGCTACTCCTTCCGAGTATGGCGATACCACATGTGTGAGACTTTTACACAGCCTGGCCACAAAAAGAGACTCCACGTCCAAGTAGCACCATAAGGCGTTTTAGGAGCATAAATACACATAAAACTTTCTTACTACCTATCACACTTTTCAAGGCCCTAGAGCACCAATACAATGGAAAAGTCCACAAAATGACCCCATTTTGGAAAGCAAACACTCCAACGTATATTCTATGAGGCATTATGGGTCCTTTGAACATGTCATTTTTTTCCACAAGTTTTTGGAAAATGTGGGAAAAAAATAAAAACTTTTTTTTTTACACAAAGTTGTAAATTTATAGAATATTCCTAACACATAGCATGTACATAGCAAAAATGACACCCCAAAATACATTCTGCCACTCCTCCTGAGTATGGCAATACCACATGTGTGAGACTTTTTCACAGCCTAGCCATATAGAGGGGCCTAAACATCCAAGGAGCATCATCATGCATCCTAGCCACTTGCCTAGGCCTATTTTTGACATTTGGTGTTTACAAGCTAAAATCAGTTGTTTTTGCTAGAAAACTACTTAGAACCCCAAAACATTATATATATTTTTTTAGCAGAGACCCTAGAGAATAAAATGGAGATTATTGCAATATTTTTTATCACACCATATTTGCGCAGCGGTCTTCCAAACGCAATTTTTTGGGAAAAAAATCACTTTTTTTAATTAAAAAATAAGAAAACAGTAAAGTTAGCCCAATTGTTTTCCATAATGTGAAAGATAATGTTACGCCGAGTAAATAGATACCCAACATGTCATGCTTCAAAATTGCGCACGCTCACAGAATGGTGACAAACTTTGGTACTTAAAAATCCCCATAGGCGACATTTTAAAAATTTCTACAGGTTGCTATCTTAGAGTTACAGAGGAGGTCTAGGGCTCAAATTATTGCTCTTGCTCTAACGATCGCGACGATACCTCACATGTGTAGTTTGAACACTGTTTACATATGTGGGCAGGGTTTCCGTATGCGTTCGCTTCTGCGCGCGAGCTCGCGGGGACAGGGCGCTTTAATTTTTTTTTTTTTTTTACTATTTATTTTATTTATTATTTTTTATTTTTACACTGTTTTTTTTTAAAAAAAAAAAATTGATCATTTTTATTTCTATTACAAGAAATGTAAACATTACTTGTAATAAAAAAAGGCACGGCAGGACCTCTTTTTTGTGAGATCTGGGGTCAAAAAGTCCTCAGATCTCACAAGTACACTAAAAGATAGAAAAAAAAAAAAAAAATTAAAAAAAAAATTAAATAAAATTAAAAAAAAAAAGGGACCTTTAAACTGGTTGCTAGGCAATGACGTTTGCCGTAGCTCCGGTCCTCCAAGACCATAGAGTCAAGTGAGGGCAAGCTTGCCCTCACTCGACATCCTGTCTGTGAGGATCTGGGACCGGATCGTTTTCCCCGCTGCCGGCGGGTCCGGTAAACGGGGAAAAGGACCAGAATGCAGCGGGAGGGGGGGGGGGCACCTCTTCCGCCACCCCGGAAGGGTGATCCCGCGGCGAATCCGCCGCTGGGACCACCCTTATCGGAAAGCCAACCGTCCACCATTTAAAAAAATACCAGGGTTATGGCAGCTATCTGCTGCCATAACACCGGTATTTAGGTTTAAACGGACGACGTATATAAACCTTTTTGGACTTGGACATGGTGGCTGTATGAAGGGTGACAGGTACTCGGGTACTTTGCTGGGCAGGTGACAGGTACTCTGGTACTGATGAGCAAGTGGCAGGTACTCGAGTACTCCGATAGGCAGGTGACAGGTACTCGGGTACTCTTATGGGCAGGTGACAGGCAGGTGATAGGTACTGATGAGTAGTACTGATACTGATAGGTGATACTGATACTGTACTGATGATGGGTACGGATGATCAGTACTGATACTAATAGGTGATAGGTACTGATGGGTACTGATGAGTACTGATGAGTAGTGATGGGTAATGATGAGCAGGTGGCAAGTACTCGGGTACTTCAGGTGTCAGGTACTCTGATGAGCAGGTGGAAGGTACTCGGGTACTCTGTTGGGTAGGTGACAGGTACTTGGGTACTCTGCTGGGTAGGTGACAGGTACTCGGGTACTCCGATGACGGGTACTCAAAGTACCAGAGTACCTGTCGTCAGAGTACCTGTCATCAGAGTACCCGAGTACCCGTCATCAGAGTATCCGAGTACCCGTCATCAGAGTACCCGAGTACCTGTCATCAGAGTACCCGAGTACCCATCATCAGAGTACCCGAGTACCTGTCACCAGCCCATCAGAGTACCTGTCATCAGAGTACCCGAGTACCTGTCACCAGCCCATCAGAGTACCTGTCATCAGAGTACCCGAGTACCTGTCACCAGCCCATCAGAGTACCTGTCATCAGAGTACCCGAGTACCTGTCATCAGAGTACCCGAGTACCTGTCATCAGCCCATCAGAGTACCCGAGTACCTGTCATCAGAGTACCTGATGGGCTGGTGACAGGTACTCGGGTACTTTGATGGGCTAGTGACAGGTGCTCTTTATTGGGGGGGGGGCAATCAGTGTGTTTGGGGTGCACTATGATTGGTAACTAGCTGTTACCACAATCTCCTCCTCACACAGGATCAGTGTGTGAGGAGGAGAACACGGTGACAGCTAGTTACCGTGTTCTCTGATGACATTTGTGACCGGCTGTGATTGGACACAGCCGGTCACGTGGTAAAGAGCCAATTTCATTGGCTCTTTACCTAGATCGGGGATCGACTCTGTCCAAGGGACGAGCCTCGTCCCCGATCGCCGCGCTGCGCGCCCCCGGGGGCGCGCATTAAGGAAGGAACGAGCGGCTCGCGCTGGAGCCGCTCATGTGATCGGCTGTGATTGACACAGCCGATCACGTGGTAAACAGCCAATTTCATTGGCTGTTTACCTTGATCGGGGTTGGGCTCAGTCCGAGGGACGAGCCTCACCCCCGATCGCCGCGCTGCGCGCCCCCGGGGGCGCGCAGTAGCGGGGAGATCCGGGCGCCGTCATATGACGTCCGCCCGGATCGAGAAAGGATTTGTGCCGACGTCATTTGACATGACGCGGTACGGAAGGGGTTAAGGCGTCAGCATACCAAGACATTTTGGACAATTTCATGCTCCCAAATTTGTGGGAACAGTTTCCTTCCTGTTCCAACATGACTGCACACCAGTGCACAAAGCAAGGTCCATAGACACTTCTCTACTTTTTGTATATGCATTCAACGTAACCCTACCTGTATGCCTATAAAAATTTTCAATAAAATGTTTTTAAAAAAAAATAAAAAAGGTCCATAGGCACATGGATGAGCGAGTTTGGTGTGGAGGAACTTGACCCGATAGAAGACCTTTGGGATGAATTAGAGTGGAGACTGCGAGCCAGTCCTTCTCGTCCAATATCAGTGCCTGACCTACCAAATGCGATTCTGGACGAATGCTTAAACATTCCCATAGACGCACTCCTAAACCTTGTGGACAGCCTTCCCAGAAGAGTTGAAGCTGTTATAGCTGCAAAGGGTGGGCCAATTTAATATTGAACCCTATGGACTAAGACTGGGATGCCATTAAATTTCATGTTTGTGTAAAGACAGGTGTCCCAATACTTTTGACAATATAGTGTATATACGTATTGCGGTCGGCAGGTGGTTAAAGCTGAACTCCAGGCAGATATAAAAGACACAAATTAATACATCAATAAATTTATTTTTTTTAAAGCAAACAGTGTAAGTAGCTGTAGTTGAATTGGTATCAGCCTCTTACAATCCCGGTATGGCAGAGCCAAGATTTAGGGAAAAAAGAAGCAGCACAAGGAGCCAATCAGTTGTGCTTCACAACAAAGAGCATGCTAATTGGAGGAGACAGCAGACTGATGAGCTGCTTCTCCTTTACCTGTCCAGCCACCGGCTGGAAGGAGGGAGAAGACCTGTAAATGTTACTTAATAGCAACTAAGAAAAAATCAGGTCTCCTTCCTTGACAGACCCAGAGTGTTGTGTGGAAGAGCTCTGTCAATTTTAGGACTGGATATCTAGAAATACAAATCCTTTGGCAGGTAAATCTGCGCTCCTATCCGTGTATTTCGCTTTTGGCCAGGAGGTAAAAAAAAAAAAAAAAAAACAACGCCGTTTAATAGAAAATTGACATTTAAACCCCGGAGGAAAAACTCGCAAGGCCAAGTCATCGGAACCAAGGACAGTCCCTTGAAAATGGGGACAGCTGGCACAGACCATCAACGCCTGCTGGAACAGTGGGCTTCATTTGTCCGTTATTCTCTTCGCCAGGCACTGATACTTCATATGTGGAGAGATTCTGATTGACATGACAAAAAAAAAACAAAAAAACAACAAAGCGAGATCAATATAAAATAACTACACTGGTGGCGAATAGCACAAAAATCGTTTCCACTGGTGTGGTAAATAAATAAGTCAGTCGCCTCGCAGCAGGGGTGCCATATCCTCCTCGCCCTCCCCAAAATAAAAGTTTTTTTTTTTTTTTTCTTCCTGCAGGCCTTCTCACTCCGGTTTCCATGGCAGCTGAAGGCAGACTCCAGAGGCGCTGGAAAACTCATTCTAAGCAGCGCTGGAGAGCCGCCATGAAGACAAGAGAAAGGAAGCAGGGGAAAGGAGGGGGGGTGCAAACGGCCGAGCTGGTGACAAGCGAAGAGAAGAAAGGAGCTGAGCGTGGAGGAAGGTCCTCAATTTGCCTGCTTATGCCAAGATTATTTTTTTTTAAAGAAATATTTCTGCAGTGGGATTTTTAAAAAATATTAGTCCATATTTTCTTAAATTGTGTACACCAGGAATATTATGAAAAATCTTTTTGTATTTCAAGTTTGTTTGTTTTTTTATTTTTTATTCCTTAATATTAAAAATAAATGTTATATTATTAAAAAAAAAATATATATATATAAATATGTTTTCCTAAGAATACATTTTTTATACTGGTAAATGTTTCAATTTAGATGAATAAATTATTATTAAAGTATATAAATTATTATAATGTTTTATTATTGTTTTATGGGAAATTTATTTTTTTCATGCACTGCTTTGTTGGCTACTTGTATATATAAAAAATTTGAAAAAAAAAAAATAGAATAAAATGTTTTTATTTTATTTTTTTATTGGAAAACACGCACACATCTATATATATATATATATATATATATATATATATACATATACACACACAGATACATATACATAAATAAATATATATACATATAAATATGTTTTCCTAAGAATACATTTTTTTATACTGGTAAATGTTTCAATTTAGATGAATAAATTATTATTAAAAGTATATAAATTATTATAATTTTTATTGTTTTATGGGAAATGTATTTTTTTCATGCACTGCTTTGTTGGCTACTTGTATATATAAAGAATTTGAAAAAAAAAATAGAATAAAATGTTTTTATTTTATTTTTTTATTGGAAAACATGCACACATCTATATATATATATATATATATATATATATATATATGTGTATATATATATATATATATATATATATACACACACACACATACATAAATAAATATATATACATAAATAAATATATATATATATAAATATATATATACACACACATAAATAAATAAATATATATATATATATACACACACACACACACATTTACATGATGATTTTTTTTTTTATGAAGAATAATTGTGTGTCATGAATTTTCCTTTTATTCTATGGTATTTTTTTTTTTAAGTTTCCAATAATTTTTTGTGGCAAAATATGAAAGCTACAGCCCTTACAATTTCAAACAGGTGGAAAAGACCATAATCAAACATAAACAGTTCTGAACATTCAAAGCTATAAAGGCACATAAGGGGGTATTGCTAGCAACCCCCCCCCCCCCCCATTCCTGGGGAGTTACGGTCCCCTTAATTTATCAGATCCTAAAGTAGCAATTCCGGGGGTTACAAAACATCATGGAGATAGGTTTGTTTGGTTTTTTAAATTAATTATTTCTTTTGAGATGATTAAATTTTTTACATCAAGAGTTTTTGATTTTATTAGTTTTAAATTTATAAACAGGTAAAAAAATATGTATAAATATCGGATTTATTTTATGATGATGAATAGTTGTATGCCAAGATTTTTTCCATTTTTTAAAATTAAGCTAAATACATTTTTTCACATCAAGATTTTTTTTCACACATGAATAAATATATAATACCATTCATATTTTTTCCCAGAGGGTAATAGGGTAGTATATAGGTAGTTGTATGTCAATAGTTGTATGTCTGTACTATAGGTAATAGGTAGTTGTATGTCTTTTTTTTTTTTTTTTTTGCTTTTATTTAAAAAAAAAAATGTTTGTCTTCGGAGTTTCCTGAAGATGATTATTTATATGTGCAATTAAAGAATTTAATGTTTCTTCCCTATGTAATTTTACATTTCTTTTTCCATTTTCATCTTTTATGTTCGGAATATTAAAAAAGATTTGCATGCCAGGATTAGAGGGTTAACATTTAAGACGTTTAAAAGACAAATAATAAGATGGACTTATTGAGTGGATAATTTCCACAATCCTGACCCAATATTGTTTTTTAAATTCTCTAAAAGCTTGTTCCAGATCAGTGGATAAAATGATTGAAATCAGAGGGTCAGCAATGACAACCAGGCAACCGGCGTTTTCAAATATATAGATCAGGGATGTTATCCTGCACCTTTTTTTTTTTTCCAGTGTAGGTTTCCTTTTAAAGGGGAACTCCATCCAGGATACAATCATTTATTAATTTATATAATATAAGAGCAACGTAATGTCTTAGTTAACTCCGCTTGAGATAATTTGGCATAATAATTACTATTTGCGTTTTCAAGGAAAATGAGTTGAGTGTTGTTTTATTTTATTTGATCAATCACCTCCACCAGCAATGGTGGAGGGCTCGGTGGGGAGGAGACAGACATGTGTTCAGTGATACAGGGGACGGGACCACAATTTATTTCCGTTCAATCCCCTTCCACCTTTATTGTGGTTTATGACTATCCTTTGGCACTTTTCCACTGCAAGTACCGGCTCGGCCCTGCTTGGCCCGGTTTGCTTTTCCACTGCTGGTACCGCATGGTACGGTGTTGGAACGGTTCGGTACGGTACGGTATGGTTTGCTTTTCCACTAAAGTAGTACTAAAGTTAAGTGGGTGGGATAACAACGGGGTGGGTGGGATTCTCTGACCAATCAGTGGCTAGTAGTAACTGCATGCAAAGGATTGTGGGATATGGTACCGAGTATGGTACCTCTTGGAACCACAATTAAGGTGGTACTGTTTTTGAGAGCCGTACCGTTCGGTTCCATGCAGTGGAAAAGCGCCACCGTACCGCACCATACCAAACCATTCCTACACCATACCATGCGGTACCAGCAGTGGAAAAGCACAAAAGCGAGCCGAACCGTTCGGTTCCATGCAGTGGAAAAGCGCCGCCGTACCGCACCGTACCAAACCGTTCCTACACCGTACCATGCGGTACCAGCAGTGGAAAAGCACAAAAGCGAGCCAAACCGTTCGGTTCCATGCAGTGGAAAAGCGCCATTTGTGTCCATTCCAATTCCAAAGGCTTCAGTGGTAGGTGGCCAGGTCTTTCCTGAATCCTCCCCAAATGCTTGGCTTGCAACTGACCCGAATTTGAAAACAACCAACCAATTCAGACAGGAGCCAGTTAACCAACCAACATGTCCTTGGGATGTTGAAGGAAACCAGACTACCTGGAAGAAACCCATGCAAACTCCATACAGATAGTGTACTGGCTGAGATTCAAACTAAGGGCCACACTGCTGCAGGGCAAACCACTAAGCCACACACAACTATTACGAGAGCTCCAAATGTCTCTTTTTTAATCCTATGGATAATCTATAAGGATGGAAACAGCCAATACCGGCCACAGTTGGAGGAGTGATACTCCAAGGTGGGCAGGAGCAGAATTGGTATTGACAAGGAGACAACCCCACTAGTACCCAAGAATCCAGACACAGAGCCTATGAAACTCTACCTACAACTATCACATTGGGGTGGACTGATCCTATTATTCCTTGATTTTTTGTTCTTCCCAGAGATTTAGAAAAATAAATAAAAATAGCACTAAAATAATGAAAATTGTCCTTCACCTCTTAAAATTTTTCCTCCACTGGCCCAGCTTGTGCAGTCTTCTCACAAATCCAAAAACACGTATCCGACTAAAGTCAATTCAACAAAATCTATAGGTGCATCCAACGCATTTCCAGGGCCCAAAATTCCCCCTACATAAGGGTTTTTTATTTTGTGTAGAAAAGTAATTGTGGTAAAATTTCTACAAATGTTTGCACTACAAGTCAAGTCAAGTCAAACTTTATTGTCATTCCACTACATTTATTTATTTATTTATTTCAGGTACTTATATAGCGCTGTCAATTTACGCAGCGCTTTACATATACATTGTACATTCACATCAGTCCCTGCCCTCAAGGAGCTTACAATCTAAGGTCCCTAACTCACATACATACAGTACACAATAGGGCCAATTTTTTTATACAGGATCCAATTAACCTACCAGCGTGTCTTTGGAGTCTACATGTGAAGACATACAAAGAAATGGAAGGTCGTGTCTCGCAGGATCACGGTACTACACTCTGATTAAGCATAAAAAAATATGGAAATAAAACACAAAAATTAACTTAAAAAAATAGAAAAAGCACTCCATATTTCTTATTAAATCTTTGAAGCAGCAAGTGTTTGTAAAAGAATCTTGCTTCCTTTGCTTTGAGTCCATTTATTTGCTCTTCTACGCATAATACAGGTCACAACAATAAAGGGGGTGGCACTGGGCCCCCAAAACACGTTGCCTCTACATATTATGTTGAAATTATTTCAGTGGAATAAATGTTTTTTGGACATTTCGTTTCCTGGTGTGGGGCTCTGGTTTCTTTTTTCTCCCTCCGATTCCACCTGGAAGTGGCTATGGAAGCCCATCTGACCATGACAGCTACCTGCCCAATGTAATAAATGTTGCAAATTTCCAACACTTCATCACTTGTGGACAAAGTCCCAAGACTAAAGACCCAACACCAAAGACCCAAGGTTTCCAGCACTATCAGTCTGTCCTATATATACAGTAGATACTCTGCTCTCGGTAGGTATTCAGCTTCCAATGTACAGACCCAAAACTGGGTTTTGGCCCAGCTCGCAACCGTGGAACACTGTAGAATGAATTGAATGGCCACACACCGGAGTGAAAAGTCCATTCTGGTGTATGGCCATCCCATTTTTTCTATCAGTCTGTCCTGTCTTGCAGATAAGCCTCTAAGTTTGGATTGCGGGGAAGGAACAGAGCTTGTAAAAGCAAGGAGATGACCCTTCTAAAGTACCAACGAGTCCAATGAGTGACAGAGCCTCTGAGACTGCCCCTACAACTATCACATTTGGCTGTACTGATCCCCTGCTTCCACTAAAATCATTTCAACAAAATCTGTGGGTGCAGTCAATGCATTTCCATGGCCCAAAACCCGCCCTTTCATCAGCATTTTTTTTATCTTGTGTAGGAAATTAATTGTGGTAAAATTTATGCAGATTTTTGCACAATATCATTATCCTTCCTTTGCTTCTATTTGCTTTAAGTCCATTCATTTGCTCTTCTATAAGGGGGTTGTTCTGGCCCTTTGAAACGTGTTACTTCTACATTATATGTTGACATTATTTCTGTGGAATAAATGATTTTCGACTTTTAACTTCCTGGGCTTTGGTTCTTCTTTCCCCCGATTCCACCTGGAAGTGGCTATGGAAGCCCATCTGACCATGACAGCTACCTGCCCAATGTCAAAATGCTGTACATTTCCAATACTGCATGACTTGTGGGGAATGTCCCTGGAAACCAGCACCATCAGTCGGTCCTATGTATAGATACACCACTCTAGGTAGGTATTCAGCGTCCAATGTACAGACCCAAAACCTGGTGCCAACCCGCCTCACAACCGTGGAACACTGTAGAATGAATTAGATGGCCACATACTGGAATGGAAAGTCCATTCCGGTGTGCGGCCATCCTATTTGTTCTATCAGTCTTTCCTATCTTGCAGATAAGCCTCCAAGTTTGGACTGCGGGACAGAAATAGAGCTGGTAATGGCAAGGCGATTACCCTTCTAGAATACAGAAGAGTCCAGCGAGTGACAGCTTATAAAACTCTACCTGCAACTAGGGGTGTAGATAAGGTGGGGGGGTCAGGGGGATTCAACTACCCCCCACCCCCCCCCCCCCGAACCTGTGTCGCTGGCCCCTCGCTCAGCCAGTGGCACACAAAACCCTCCCTGCTGTGCACATGACAGCAGAGGAGAGGGTGGGATAGTTGCATATCCTTTAGTGTGGTTGCCATTCTGAGCTACTAGACTGACCAATGGGTTCTATTACAGCCTGTCCTAGCCCTTTGCCCTGCTGCCACTAGCCATCTCCGGCAGTGGAAAGTCTGCACGCACTTCCCTGGGTTCCTATTGGCTGTCCCGATCCTGGGGCACTGAGCCTCTTCCAGTCTATGAAGCATGCTGCTCGGAGCTCTGCTACCCTGCTGTTCCAGAGACGGGTGTACTGGTGTACCTTGCCTGTAATAGACATCTCCAGGATCTTCCCAATAACTATCACATTTGGCTGTTCTGATCCTTTGATTTCACTAAAGTCTTTTTAACAAAATCTGTAGGTGCATCCAACGCATTTCCAGGGCCGAAAAATGCCCCTTCATCAGGGCTTTTTATTTTGCATAGAAAAGAGATTTTGGTAAAAAGTCTGCAAATTGTTGCACTACAATATCATTATCCTTCCTTTGCTTCTATTTGCTTGAAGTGAAGTCCATTAATTTGCTCTTCTACATATAAAACAAGCCCATATGAGGGGGGTGGCTCTGGGCACCCAAAATGCATTGCCTCTACATATTATGTTGAAATTTCAGTGGAATAAATGCTATTGGACTTTTATCTTCCTGGGCTCTGCTTCTCTTTTCCCCCTGATTCCACTTGAAAGTGGCTATGGAAGCCCATCTGACCATGAGAGTTATCGGCCCAACATAAGAACTTTGCACATCTCCAACTCTGCATCACTTGTGGAGAATTATGTTGGGTTTCTAGTCACATCTGTCCACCCTTTTCAACATATTTCCCACATCTCTGTTGAGCAGTGGTCCCCAAACTGCAGCCCGGTGGCTGGATGTGGCCCTTCGCTTACCTTTATGTTGCCCTTGGGGCACTATTTCACCAACTGACACCAATCAAGGAGTACCATTCCCTCTACTGACACCATTAATGGAGCACTATTCTTCTCATTGATATTAACAATGGGGCACTATTACTACCTTTAAAACCAATGATGGGGTACTATTTCTCCAACTGATAGCAAAAATGGGGCACTATTCCTCCACCTGATACCAATGATGGGGCACTATTCCTCCCACTGACGGGGCACTATTCCTCCCACTGATACAAATTATGGGGCACTATTCCCTCCCACTGATACCAATGATGGGGCACTATTCCTCCACCTGATCCCAATGATGGGGTTCTATTCCTTTACCTGATCCCAATGATGGGGCACTATTCATCCACCTGATACTAATGATGGGGCACTATTCCTCTCACTGATACCAACGATTGGGGAGTATTCCTCCCACTGATACCAATAATGGGGCACTATTCCTCCCAATGATACCAATAATGGGGCACTATTCCACCCACTGATAACAATGATGGGGCGCTATTCCTTCCACTGATACCAATGATGGGGCGCTATTCCTTCCACTGATACCAATGATGGGGCGCTATTCCTCCCACTGATACCAATGATGGGGCCCTATTCCTCCCACTGATACCAATGATGGGGCGCTATTCCTCCCACTGATACCAATGATGGGGTGCTATCCCTCCCACTGATACCAATGATGGGGCCCTATTCCTCCCACTGACACCAATGATGGGGCCTTATTCCTCCCACTGATACCAATGATGGGGCGCTATTCCTTCCACTAATACCAATGATGGGGCGCTATTCCTTCCACTGATACAAATGATGGGGCACCATTACTCCCACTGATACCAATGATGGGGCATTTTTTCTCCCACTAATACCAATGATGGGACACTATTCCTCCCACTGACACCAATGATGGGGCCCCTATTCCTTCCACTGATACCAATGATGGGGAACTATTCCTCCAACTGATACCAATGATGGGGAACTATTCCTCCCACTGATACCAATGATGGGGCACTATTCCTCCCAGTACCACTGGCCACAGTCTGGCCCCCCTAAAGCCTGAAGGACCGTAAACAGGCCCTTTGTTTAGAAAGTTTGTAGACCCCTGCTGTAGAGGAAGGGTGTTGGCATCTAGAACCCCAAGGTTGGATTCAACGTGCCAAAGAATTGGGCAGCTCTGAATGCTATTCATGGAGATCAAGATTAAGCCATTACAACCCACCAGCAATAATGTCACCCCCATGGCCCATGACCTGAATGCGCCAACCCGCAACTGACAACAATGATAGAAGCTCCACCTGACATCGTGGAATCGATGTTCTGTCGCTCCATACAGTAATTAAAATTAAAATTGATTATTCCTTCCCTGTGAGGAGCATAATGGCATTCTAATGATTGGCACGCACTTCGGTGCCAGCTAACTCCATTTTTATCCCATTTAATAGGTCCTTGTCTAATGAAGAAATCACTTTGCAAATGATATTTTAATAGCGGGGAAAATTAGCCTTCGATTTAACCCCCTGCTTAATAGGACACGTTTCTTTTAGCATCAATAATTCCTCAGCCAAAAGAGCGATTAATAAAAAATTGCTGGGTTAAACGCGCCGAGGCCTGGTAATTAGTGGTAAACGGATCGGTCCCAGTTTATTTTGGTGGAGAATCTGGTCCTGTGACCCGTTTTGGTAGCGGGGATAATATGTACAATTCCTCCAGGTATTTATTACCTGTCACAAAGATTACAAAGCCTTAACCTGCTTTTCTCTCCGGAACAACGGAACCATCATTGTTCAGGCATTATTCAGGGTCAGTATCTACTTCCTGGACAGAGTCGCTAGCTCTGAGTTGATACAATCATGTAGCTCCAGCGACCTGGTAGCGTTCATAAATGTCCAACACAAATCAGCCCCTGTTGATTCCTAATATGTTATGGCTTGCTACAAAGTTACAATGTACAGTCTGATCACTGGTGGTTGGGTTAGGCGGGGGCAGGGGTGAAGAAATGCTTCCTCCTGCCTGCAGCAGCCAGCCTACTATATATATATATATATATATATATACACACACTCACACAGACAGTATATATATATATAAACTTATCTATTTATTCTTACATGGCAGGTATTTATTCATGCAGCCCACATAACGCTTCCATGGTCGCCCACGTGACACGTATGTGGTGGTCTTTAACGCTCATGTGCTGCAGATATGCGTTCACATGCAGCAAAGCTTTCTTTGCTGAGCCTGCGCTCCCTTCACCACAACCGAGCTGTCAAAGATGGCTCTTGCTCTATATACTAATGATCGGGAGTCATCATGTGACCACTCCAACAGCCAATCACAGTGGTCACCTGATAAGTCGACCTTTCCTGGGCCTACAGATCCTATTAAAGGGATGTCGGGGATGGGCGGGAAGAAGTTTAAAGTAAATTGTTTTCTTTAAGGACAAGTCCATATTTATACAAGGAGAGCGGAGCACTATGGCATGCACTGGTAAGGTCCAACTTAATCTGTCAATGCAGTAGGAATTAATAAAACAATTGAAATAAAAAAAAAAAAACAAGACCCTTCTAAATATATATATGTATATATATATATATATATATATATAAATAAAGATATATATATATATATATAAATATAGATATATATATATATATATAAATATATATATATATATCTATATATATATTTGTATAGAACCAATCACTTTACTTTTTTAAAAATGTTTAATAATCAGCATAGCTCGTTCTCTTTAAAAACAAAAAATAAATACAAGACCCTTGTAAAACAAATATTGTTTTTTTTTGTTTTTTGTTTTTTTTTTAACCACTTTAGCCCCGCTCACATGGAGGCTACTGCGGCAAAGTGCCGCGATCCCTTCCAGCGACGTAGACCTACGTCGCTGGACTCCGCCCCTTGTGGACGGCGCTCGCGCACCGCCGGAGGCTCGCTCCCGCTGTGTTCATTCACAGCGGGAGTCGGGCCAGGGGAGGAGCAGCGGCGATTGCCGCTGCTCTGCCCCGATCGTCGGGGATCGAGTCTGGAGATCCGCCCGCTGTGTGTAAACACAGCGGGCGGATCTCCATAGTGACAGGGACTGACAGATCGGAGTGTTCAGCATAGCTGGACATCCGATCTGTCCTTCTGTCACACAGTCACCTCCCCCCCCCACACGTCAGTAAGCACCAGGCATACATTAACCCCTCCCTCTCCAATAAAATTAACCCCTTCCCTGCCAGTGTCATTTTTACAGTAACAGTGCATATACATAGCACTGATTACTGTAGAAATGTCACTGGTACCCCCAAAAGTGTCAAAAATGTCAGTCAAGGGTCCGATCGGTCCGCCGCAATGTCGCAGTCCCGCAAAAAAAATCGCAGATCACCGCCATTACGCGTTAAAAAAAAAACACCAAAAATGACAGAAATCTTTCCCTTAGTTAGTAAACGCAATAACTTTTGCGCAAACCAATCAAAATACGCTTATTGCGATTTTTTTTACTAAACATAGGTAGCATAAAACAAATTGGCCAAAAATTTAAAAAAAATTAGATTTTTACATTTTTTTGGGGGGGAATTTCATATAAAAAAATGTGAAAAATATTGTTATTTTTTCAAAATAAACGCTCCTTTTTTTGTTTATAGCGCAAAAAGTAAAAATCGCACAGGTGATACCACCAAAAGAAAGCTCTGTTTGTGGGAAAAAAAGGACGTAAATTTCGTTTGGGTACGGCGTTGCATGACCGCGCAATTGTCAGTTAAAGTCGCACAGCGCCGAATCGCAAAAAGTGGCCTGGACGGAAGACAGCAAAATCCTCCGGTGGTAAAGTGGTTAATAATACCAAGCCCTCTCCTGTTTAAAAATCAGCAAATCTCGCTCTCTTTAAAAAAAAAAAAAAAAACCTCCGCCAACACAATGCACTTGGCATTCATCAGCTTACAATGTAATTCTCAGAAAAGATTCCACCTTCTCCGAATTAAGTGAGTCCTTCAGGCATTCACCTAGTGCAGAGGAATGAGTCAGAAGACGAGAAGCGGAAATGTCATTTATTTTTATGCCGTTCTCTTACAAGAGAAAAAAAATATATATAATATGTGCATAAAGACAGAGCGCTGACCTATATTTGTGATGTCACCTCGGCCCCCACGTGTCAGCCAATCAGGGATCACGCACCAAACAGGAAAGTGCAGAATGAGGTTACGTGGAGCCGGCGCGGCTATGCGGGTCAATGCAATCACAGAATCTCCCGTGTATTATAAGAGAAATAGAGAATTCAATAAGGAGACGTGACAAGAGACATTTACCGGGATACAGCTTTGCTTCTGAATTAGCCTTTTAGCTAACAATGATTTTTAACCACTTCCGGACCTGAAGGATTTACCCCCTTAATGACCAGGCCATTTTTTGTGATTTGGAACTGCGTTACTTTAACGGAAAATTGCACGATCGTGCGACACTGTACCTAAATGAAATTGACGTCCTTTTTTTCCCTACAAACAGAGCTTTCTTTTGGTGGTATTTGATCACCTGTGCGATTTTTACTTTTTGCGCTATAAACAAAAAAAGAGCGACAATTTTGAAAAAATAACAATATTTATTTTGTTTTCCCCACAAATAGAACTTTCTTTTGGTGGTATTTGATCACCTCTGCGGTTTTTATTTTTTGCGCTATAAACTAAAAAATAACTGACAACTTAAAAAAAAAAAACAATATTTTTCACATTCTGCTATATAACATTCCCAATAAAAAAAAAAAATTAAAAATCTAATTTTTTTCAGCATTTTAGGCCAATTTGCTACATATTTCTGGTAAAAAAAATCGCAATAAGCGTATTTTGATTGGTTTGCGCAAAAGTTATCGCATCTACAAACTAGGGGAAAGATTTTTGTAATTTTTATTTATTTATTTATTTTTACTAGTAATGGCGGCGATCTGCGATTTTTTTTTGCGGGACTGCCACATTGCAGCGGACAGATCGAACCCCTAACTGACATTTTTGACACTTTTGGGGGGACCAGTGACATTACTACAGTAATCAGTGCTAAAAATATGAACTGTTACTGTATTAATGACACTGGCAGGGAAGGGGTTAACCTAGGGCTGATCAAAGGGTTAATTGTGAGCCTAGGGGAGTGTTTTCTAACTGTGTAGGGAGGGGCTTGTGAAATGACCATAGAGGCCTGTGATCCTATATCCACTTTACCACCGGAGGATTTTGCTGTCTTACGTCTGGGCCACTTTTTGCGATTCGGCGCTGTGCGACTTTAACTGACAATTGCGCGGTCATGCAATGCTGTACCCAAACGAAATTTACGTCCTTTTTTTCCCACAAACAGAGCTTTCTTTTGGTGGTATTTGATCACCTGTGCGATTTTTACTTTTTGCGCTATAAACAAAAAAAGAGCGACAATTTTGAAAAAATAACAATATTTTTCACATTTTTTTTATATGAAATTACCCCCCCCCCCCAAAAAAAAAATGTAAAAATCAAAATTTTTTATCATTTTAGGCCAATTTGTTTTCTGCTACGGCGGTCAGTGACTTTTAGCAGGACTGCGACATTGCGGCGGACAGATCGGACCCCTAACTGATATTTTTGACACTTTTCGTGTGGACCAGTGACAATACTACAGTAATCAGTGCTAAAAATATGCACTGTTACTGTAATAATGACACTGGCAGGGAAGGGGTTAATCTAGGGGTGATCAAAGGGTTAATTGTGAGCCTAGGGGAGTGTTTTCTAACTGTGTAGGGAGGGGCTTGTGTAATGACCATAGAGGCCTGTGATCCTATATAGAAGGATCACAGGTGCTCTGCGATCATTCCAGAGAGAAGAACGGTCAGCTGCACTACAACAACTTTTTTTTTTTTTGCTAGAAAAGGACTTAGAACCTCCAAACATTACATATTTTTCTAAAAGCAGAGGCCCTGGACAATAAAATGGTAACTTTTATGTCACGCGATGTATGCGCAGCCATTTATGAAACGCAAATTTTTAGGAAAAAATACACAAAAATGAATTTTATTGCGCCCACACATAAAATAACACCCATTCTTTTTTTTTTTTTTTTTGGAGGGGGGTAAAATATAAAAGATGATGTTACATCAAGTAAATAGATAGCAAACATGTAAAAAATTAAAACTGCGCACGCCCATGAACTTGTCCCTCGTAGAAGCTGTATTATCAGTTTAGAGGCATTATGGCGAATTATGGTTCTCAAGCAATACATCACTTGTGTGGTGCAATCGCTGTTTACTGTATACATGCTGAACCTACGCTTGTGTTTGCATTTGCGTGTATGCAGGGCAGGGAGGCTTTTAAATGTTTTTATTATTTTTATTTACTTTTTTTTTTTTGTTTTACAATTTTTACATTCTTTTTTATTTAAAAGTGTAATTCCACTTTTGTTGAGAAAAAATCATTCCCCTCTGGGTGATCTCTGTACATTACAAGGACTTTAACAAACTTTGTTGCAGATTCCTACCTTTGGTTATTCTGAAGAAATCAGTGTTTGTTCCTCTGTGCTGAGTGGATCTAATGGGAGTGGTTTCATAATCATCTAGTAGCTGTGGCAGCTGCAGAGCACTAATGAGGAAATCTGCTGGGCCTGCATCCCTTTAGACATGTTCCTATTGGGAGTATCTCACCAAAAATGACATTTTTGTTGCAGGGGATGCCAAAAATCTGACTTGTATCTTAGTGCAGACTTATGGGAAAATTGGTGAGCCAATCACACAAGCAGGAAATTATGTTTCTGGGGTGTGGTCAGTATACATTCTGTGTACAGAACACCTCCAGGCCGCCATATTGCATTTTCAGAAAATTACAACAGCTGCAGATTGAAAAGGAAATGTAATCTTTAATAACATTCAATCACAATATGATTTGTATCACAATTGTATACGCTATATTGTTTTTTCTTGCTTGTTTTTCTTGCTTGTTTTTATTTTTTGTTTATTATTTGTTTTTTCTTGCTTGTTTTTCTTGCTTGTTTATTATTTGTTTTTCTTGCTTGTTTTTATTTGCTGATTTTTTCCCCCCACAAAAGTAGAATTATCCTTTAACTTTATTGCTATCACAAGGGGGCTAACAAGCCCCCTTGTGATTGCTCTGAACAGGTGACAGGTCCTCTTTATGGAGACATCAGGGGTCTCTTAGACCGCTGATCTCTGCCCTGCTCTCCAAAGCAGCTAACAAAGCACAGAGTGTGCTTGATTAGCTGCTTCATTGGCTGTAACAGCCAGGGGATGATAACTCTGAAACAGGAAGTAATTACATCCTCATCCCACGTGTCAGCCAATCAGGGATTACGTGCTGGAACTGGCATGACAAAATTCTCATCACTTCTGGGTTCATTCATCACGGAGGAGATGGGGGGGGGGGGGGGGGGAGACGGATGTTCCTCTGTCTCCTCTCTGTGAAGCTATACAGTGTCTTGAAAAAGTATTCATACCCCTTGAAATTTTCCATATTTTGTCATGTTCAACCAAAAACGTAAATGTATTTTATTGGGATTTTATGTGATAGACCAAAGTGGCACATAATTGGAATGAAAATGATAAATGGTTTTCAAAAGTTTTTACAAATAAATATGTTAAAAGTGTGGCGTGCATATGTATTCACCCCCCATTTACTCTAATGCCCCAAACTAAAATCGAGTGGAACCAATTGCCTTCAGAATATAGAAAAAATACAAGGTGATACCGTACTTCCTATGGACTTTACTGGCACCAACATGAGACCGAGGCAACTCAATTATTAAAAATATCAAAGCTTTATTATACACATTCATAAAAAATGCATCTATTGAATTCACATTTCATTTAAAAACTGTATACTTATTGCACCAACAGTCCCATTTGGGACCACTATAGAAACGCCTGCAATGTACTTGTCTGTGTGTCTCCATTACTGGAGGTGTGTATATTATCCACAGATGTTGACGCGTTTCACAAAAACTGCATAGATTCCTCAGAACCAATATGTGGAATCATATGCTGCTGAATATCAACAGAATCTACATCAGGACATCATTATTATATTGTGCACACCCTTTGAAATTTTACACATTTTGTCACGTTGCAACCAAAAACCTAAGTGTATTTTATTAAAAAAAAATATTAAAAATATTTAAAAAAATAGTTTTTTTTTACTATATATGTGTGTATATATATATATATATATATATATATATATATATATACAGTGCATTGCGAAAGTATTCGGTCCCCTTGAACTTTTCAACCTTTTGCCACATTTCAGGCTTCAAACATAAAGATATAAAACTGTAATTTTTTGTGAAGAATCAACAAGTGGGACACAATCATGAAGTGGAACGAAATTTATTGGATGTTTCAAACTTTTTTAACAAATAAAAAACTTAAAAATTGGGCGTGCAAACTTATTCAGCCCCCTTAAGTTAATACTTTGTAGCGCCACCTTATTCAGCCCCTTTACTTTCAGTGCAGCAAACTCTCTCCAGAAGTTCAGTGAGGATCTCTGAGTCCCCGTTCACACTAAGGCGACCTGTGAGGCGACCTGGTCGCCTCACAGGTCGCCGTAGGTCGCCTCCCATAGGGAAGCTGCGGACCCGTTCTAATAGGAGCGACACAAGTCGCTCCGACTTAGAAAAAGGGTCCGGAGCTTCTTTGGGGCGACCAGGAGGCGACCGCCATAGACTTCAATGTTATGAAGTCCGTGGCGGAGGTCGCGGTGCAAAGTAGCGTCGCTTGTATGTGAACAGGGCCTGAATGATCCAATGTTGACCTAAATGACTAATGATGATAAATAGAATTCACCTGTGTGTAATCAAGTCTCCGTATAAATGCACCTGCACTGTGATAGTCTCAGAGGTCCGTTTAAAGCGCAGAGAACATCATGAAGAACAAGGAACACACCAGGCAGGTCTGAGATACTGTTGTGGAGAAGTTTAAAGCCGGATTTGGATACAAAAAGATTTCCCAAGCTTTAAACATCCCAAGGAGCACTGTGCAAGCGATAATATTGAAATGGAAGGAGTATCAGACCACTGCAAATCTACGAAGACCTGGCCGTCCCTCTAAACTTTCAGCTCATACAAGGAGAAGACTGATCAGAGATGCAGCCAAGAGGCCCATGATCACTCTGGATGAACTGCAGAGATCTACAGCTGAGGTGGGAGACTCTGTCCATAGGACAACAATCAGTCGTATACTGCACAAATCTGGCCTTTATGGAAGAGTGACAAGAAGAAAGCCATTTCTTAAAGATATCCATAAAAAGTGTTGTTTAAAGTTTGCCACAAGCCACCTGGGAGACACCAAACATGTGGAAGAAGGGGCTCTGGTCAGATGAAACCAAAATCAAACTTTATGGCAACAATGCAAAACTTTATGTTTGGCGTAAAAGCAACACAGCTCATCACCCTGAACACACCATCCCCACTGTCAAACATGGTGGTGGCAGCATCATGGTTTGGGCCTGCTTTTCTTCAGCAGGGACAGGGAAGATGGGTAAAATTGATGGGAAGATGGATGGAGCCAAATACAGGACCATTCTGGAAGAAAACCTGATGGAGTCTGCAAAAGACCTGAGACTGGGACGGAGATTTGTCTTCCAACAAGACAATGATCCAAAACATAAAGCAAAATCTACAATGGAATGGTTCACAAATAAACATATCCAGGTGTTAGAATGGCCAAGTCAAAGTCCAGACCTGAATCCAATCGAGAATCTGTGGAAAGAACTGAAAACTGCTGTTCACAAACGCTCTCCGTCCAACCTCACTGAGCTCGAGCTGTTTTGCAAGGAGGAATGGGCAAAAATTTCAGTCTCTCGATGTGCAAAACTGATAGAGACATACCCCAAGCGACTTACAGCTGTAATCTCAGCAAAAGGTGTCGCTACAAAGTATTAACTTAAGGGGGCTGAATAATTTTGCACGCCCAATTTTTCAGTTTTTTATTTGTTAAAAAAGTTTTAAATATCCAATAAATTTCGTTCCACTTCATGATTGTGTCCCACTTGTTGTTGATTCTTCCAAAAAATTTACAGTTTTATATCTTTATGTTTGAAGCTTGAAATGTGGTAAAAGGTCGCAAAGTTCAAGGGGGCCAAATACTTTCGCAATGCACTGTACATACATGCATATCCCAAAAAAAACCAAAAAACAATTTTTCAAATATTTTTAATATTTATTTATTATTTTATTATTTAGGTTTTTGGTTGTAACATGACAAAATGTGAAAAATTTCAAAGGGTGTGCAGCCCTTATCAGCGCTAAGTGATCAGGTGGCTGTAAAGTCTCCCAGATCACTTTTACAAAACACGCTTATTGCCGATAGGAGCTGCGGAGCTCACTCATGCCTGGGAAATCAAAGTTTGCAACAGGGCCTCTACTGTATATGTGAGGGTTGAGATTTAGCTATTGAGCTCTATAAAATAACAGGCTTTTTTTCAGCAAGGCAGTCGAGATTAGCCCTGTTAACGCACAAATTAAAAAAAAAAAAAAAAGCCTAGGGTTTATTTGCAATATTTAATTTCATATTTCAATATTTCCCTTAATAAAAAAATAACAAATATTAAAAATAAATAATATATAATAATAATAATAAAAATAAATAAATAAATAAATAATAGTTTTGTCTAAGATAGATAGACTGTGTGTGTATGTATATATATATATATATATATATATATATATATATATATATATACTGTATATACACTATATTGTCAAAAGTATTGGGACGCCTGCCTTTACACACACATGAAATTTAATGGCATCCCAATCTTAGTCCGTAGGGTTCAATATTGAGTTGGCCCACCCTTTGCAGTTATAAAAGCTTCAATTCTTCTGGGAAGGCTGTCCACAAGGTTTAGGAGTGTGTCTAAATAAATAAAAATGACATAAATCTTTTTTCTAGTTTGTAGACTCGATATCTTTTGCGCAAACCAATCAAAATACGCTTATTGTGATTTTTTTTTTTTTTTACCAAAAATATGTAACAGAATACATATTGGTCTAAAATGATGAAAAAATTTAGATTTTTAAATTTTTTTGGGGAATGTTATATAGCAGAATGTAAAAATATTGTTTTTTTTTTTTTTTTTTTTTTTCAGAATTGCCGCTCTTTTTTTTTTATAGCGCAAAAAATAAAAAAATTTCAGAGGTGATCAAATACCAAACAACAAAAGAAAGCTCTATTTGTGGGAAAAATGACAGACATTTTATTTGGGTACAGCATCGCATGACCGCGCAATTGTCGAAGTAACGCAGTGCCGAATCGCAAAAAATGGCCTGGTCATTAAGGGGGGAAATCCTTCCAGTCCAGAAGTGGTTAAAGACTAATGCTGGCCATACACTATACTATACCATAAACTATACTAAATTGGCGGAAATTCGGTCATTTGGTCTGTTCATTAATTTTTCGGCCAGTTAACCACTTTAGCCCCGCTTACATTGAGGCTACTGCGGCAAAGTGCCGCGATCCCGTCCAGCGACGTAGACCTACGTCGCTGGACTCCGCCCCTTGTGGGCGGCGCTCGCGCGCCGCCGGAGGCTCGCTCCCGCTGTGTTCATTCACAGCGGGAGTCGGGCCAGGGGAGGAGCAGCGGCGATCGCCGCTGCTCTGCCCCGATCGTCGGGAATCGAGTCTGGAGATCCGCCCGCTGTGTGTAAACAGAGCGGGCGGATCTCCTCAGTGACAGGGACTGACAGATCGGAGTGTTCAGCATAGCTGGACATCCGATCTGTCCCTGTGTCACTCAGTCACCTCCCCCCCCCACACGTCAGTAAGCACCAGGCATACATTAACCCCTCCCTCTCCAATAAAATTAACCCCTTCCCTGCCAGTGTCATTTTTACAGTAACAGTGCATATTTATAGCACTGATTACTGCAGTAATGTCACTGGTACCCCCAAAAGTGTCAAAAATGTCAGTCAAGGGTCCGATCTGTCCGCCGCAATGTCGCAGTCCCGCAAAAAAAAATCGCAGATCACCGCCATTACGCGTTAAAGAAAAAAACACCAAAAATTACAGAAATCTTTCCCTTAGTTAGTAAACGCAATAACTTTTGCGCAAACCAATCAAAATACGCTTATTGCGATTTTTTTTACTAAACATAGGTAGCATAAAACAAATTGGCCAAAAATTTAAAAAAAAATTGATTTTTACATTTTTTTTGGGGGGAATTTCATATAAAAAAATGTGAAAAATATTGTTATTTTTTCAAAATAAACGCTCTTTTTTTGTTTATAGCGCAAAAAGTAAAAATCGCACAGGTGATAAAATACCACCAAAAGAAAGCTCTGTTTATGGGAAAAAAAAAGGACGTAAATTTCGTTTGGGTACGGCGTCGCACGACCGCGCAATTGTCAGTTAAAGTCGCACAGCGCCGAATCGCAAAAAGTGGCCTGGACGGAAGACAGCAAAATCCTCCGGTGGTAAAGTGGTTAATGGGCACAATCAGAAAATCGGTTTTAACCTTTCAGAGCTGAAAAATCAAAGAAACAGTTTGGAAAATTCTGCCGAACGAACGATAAATTAAAAGGTTAATGTGTTTCTCGGCCGACCTGTTTGCACTAGGCATATGTGACAAACTGAACAAAAAAACGGATTCATTTATGTCCATTGAACGATTTATCGTTCGAAATTCGGTCATTATATCATGGCACGATCGTCTGCTCTCACGGCTGATTTTTTGTTTTTCGAAAATTAGTTTGAACTATTTTTCGGCTAGTGTACGGCCAGCTTAAGCCTTTTTCTGACACTTACAAGGTAAAATCAGTATTTTTTGCTAGAAAATTACTTAGATCCCCAAACATTATATATATATATATATATATATATATATATATATATATATATATATATATATTTAGCATAGTTACATAGTTAGTAAGGTTGAAAAAAAGTCCATCTGGTTCAACCAAAAAAAAAAAAATAAAAGCAGAGACCCTAGAGAATAAAATGGCGATCCTTGCAATATTTTATGTCACACCGTATTCGCACAGAGGTCTTTCAAACGCAATTTTTGGGGAAAAAATACACTTTAATTAATTAAAAAAAAAAAACAGTAAAGTCAGCCCAATTTTTTTTGTATAATGTAAAAGATGTTATGCCGAGAATTCTGAGAGAATCATGATTTTTATTCTAAGCAAAAAAAAAAAAATAGTGATTCTCATTTTATCCAGACTCGTGCAGCTCTAGATGCCATTAAATTATTTTCCCGGGTGTTCGGTGTGCGGTGAAGTCTGTGAAAATCCTCCCCGGAATCCTTCTTCCTGTCACCTATTTTATGTGTAAAAATAAAAATCCTCAGAACGGAAGGCGTGTAATGTGGCTGATTATAGTATGAGGATACGGCTGGATGTGTAGGTGTATAATGTGTGGGATCAGAAGTAAGTACGCTCCATGTTGTCACTAAACCTGCAATATCAATGAAATACCCTCGGGAGCACTTCTACCCCTCCTCCCAGCTCCCTATTGGTCCAGCAATGTAATGGGGGCCTTACAAACCAAAAAGGAGGCAAGCAGGGGTGGGTCAACCTGTCTTCCTTCTAGCAAAAGTTAGTATAAGAGAGAACTATTCATAAAATAACTGCATAGCAATTCATCCATTGAATTTGCTTGAAAATTTGTTTGGAACGAACGGGTCAAAATTGATTGTTCTTAGGCTATATTTTCTGCAGATTGAATGTTACTCATTGGTTAAAAAAAAAAAGTATAAATGCTGAAAATACTGCATTTTGGCCACCAGGTGGTGCTCAGTATCATGATAACAAAGAATGATCCTCAACTCCATCTAGTGGCTATATTACAGTATGCGGAATCGCAAAATATGGCCTGGTCAGGAAGGGGGCAAATCCTTCCGGTCCAGAACTGGTTAATCAATAACATTGGATCCAAAGAAAATATAGCCTGAGAATATTAAATTTTACCCCATTTCTTACAGAATAAACATTCTATTTTGGGGAAAAAAAGGACAGTGTGATTGGGGGAAAATACCACAGTATGGCTGCTACATGGTGCTAAGTATCATAAGAAGAAAGTATGCACCACACTTCCATCTAGTGGCCACATTGCAAAGGTTTCCCATCAACACTGTTTCTTTTTTCAATAAATAACATTCAATGTGAAGAGAATAAAGCCTAAGAATTTCTGATTTACCCCATTCACACTCAACAAATGTATTCTATTTTGAATAAGAGAACAGTGTGAATGGGGAAAATGCCACATTATGACCACTAGATGGTGTTGAGTATCATAAGAAAAAAGTGTGCTCTTCCGCTCCATATAGTGGCCATAATGAGGCATTTTCTCTATTCACATTTTTTTTTCTTTAAGAGTGCCATTTGATCTAAAGATAATCTAGTCTAAGAATGTTTGATTTTGCCCCATTGACACAGAATAAATATATTCTACTTTGAATAAAAGAATAGTGTGACTGGGGAAAATGCCACATTATGACCACTAGAGGGTGTTGAGTATCATAAGAAAAAAATGTGCTCCTCGGCTCCATCTAGTGGCCATAAAGAGGTATTTTCTCTATTCACACTGTTTTTTTTTTTTTTTCTTTTAAGAGTGCCATTTGATCTAAAGATAATCTAGTCTTATGGGCCATACACACTATAAGATTTTCTGAAGACTTTTTCCTTTAGACCAGGGTTCTTCAAACTATGGCCCTCCAGTTGTTCAGGAACTACAATTCCCATCATGCCTAGTCATGTCTGTGAATGTCAGAGTTTTACAGTGCCTCATGGGATGTGTAGTTCTGCAACATCTGGAGGGCCGTAGTTTCAGGATCCCTGCTTTAGACTAACCAAAACCAGATAATATGAGGTCAAACCTAAACACTTTCAATTTGTATGCAATCTGGCAGGCCCTTGCACTACATAGAAAAGGTAAATCTGAAAGAAATCTAACCACAAAAGTTGGATAGTGTGTATCCAGCTTAAGAACGTTTGATTTTGCCCCATTCTCACAGAATAAATGTATTCTATTTTAAATGAAAGAACAGAGGGAATGGGGAAAATGCCACATTATGACCACTAGATGGTGTTGAGTATCATAAGGAAAAAGTGTGCTCCTCAGCTCCATCTAGTGGCCATAAAGAGGTATTTAATCTAATCACACTGTTGTTTTTTTTTGTTTTTTTTTATTTAATAAATACCATTCGATTTTATCGAAGATAATCTAGTCTAAGATCGTTTGATTTTGCCCCATTCACACAGAATAAATGTATTCTATTTTAAATAAAAGAACAGAATGAATGGGGAAAATGCCACATTATGACCACTTGATGGTGTTGAGTATTATAAGAAAAAAGTGTGCTCCTCAGCTCCATCTAGTGGCCACAAAGAGGTATTTAATCTAATCACACTGTTGTTTTTTTTTTTTTTTCTATTTAATAAATACCATTCGATTTTATCGAAGATAATCTAGTCTAAGATCGTTTGGTTTTGCCCCATTCTTACATAATACATGTATTCTATTTTAAATAAAAAAACAGTGGGGTTGATTTACTAAAGCTGGAGAGTGCAAAATCTGGTGCAGCTCTGCATAGAAACCAATCCGCTTCCAGGTATTATTGTGAAAGCTTAAGTGTGGGTTCACATTGGTGCTAAGCAGGAACCCTGCGAATCCACTGCGGGTTCCCACATCGCATCCGACTCACAGGCCACATGCGAATCACTGGGGGTGTCAATACAAAGTTAATGACACCCCCAGATCAGTTCCCATATCGCAGTGCAAACGGTCAATTCAGACAGGTATCGGATCGCATAGGTGTGAACACCCATGCGATCTGATTCTGGTGGGGAACCAAAAAAAGGGTCCTGTGCGACTTTGGTCCAAATGCGATGTGAATTCAGCCATACAATCTGTATGGCTGAATTTGCATCGCACAGACATCGCATGTGATTTGCAGAGCAGTGCGCTCCGAATCACATGTGATGTCTGACATCGCTATAGTGTGAACCATCACTTAGTGACCGAGCTGAAGTTGGAAGCTGATTGGCTACCATGCAGAGATGCACCAGATTTTGCACTCCCCAGCTTTAGTACATCAACCCCCTTGCACTATAGAAAGGACAGCTATGAATTTTTTTTTTTTACTAAGACACCCCTTAGATTTGGAGGGTCTGAATGAGATCTGTAGATATGTTCAGGCACCTCTCTGCCTTTTATTTCTAATACTGGATTAGCCCCTATAGATAGATTTGATAGTAATTGTTTATATAGAGATTACAGTAACTGTTTAGGCTAGGCCAGTGATGGTGAACCTTGGCACCCCAGATATTTTGGAACTACATTTCCCATGATGCTCATGAACTCTGAATAGTAGTTGAGCATCATGGGAAATGTAGTTTCAAAACATCTGGGGTGCCAAGGTTCGCCATCACTGGGCTAGGTTGACACTTACAGGTGTGACAGAGCGCACACGGGTGCAGAGCAGCCCATCTATTTCAATGGGTTGTTCTACGCATCTTGGCGTGTTTGTCCCGTGTCTGCATGCCACATTTGGTTTGCCATTGAATTGTACCACAAGTGGCACTTGTTCTCGGAACACTCATTTCGTTTATCTATATTATTATTATAGTAATATATTGTATTATTTTGTAAATTACTAGGTAAATTACAGTAAATCGCATTACTTTGTACTATTATTTTATCACATTATAAATATTATAGATATTATTATAATTATTTATATATTTAATAATAGTTATTTATATTTAAAATTATTGTATATTAATTTAATATTATTAGTGTTATTTATTTTATTATTATTTTCTTATAATTATTTATATTTAATTATTATATATATTAATATATATATAGTTACTATAGCACTATAATCCAAAAGAGAGAGGGGCACTCACGAGTCTTGAAAAATGACCACACAATGAAGGTTTAATTTCAGCGTTTCAGTCTTCCTCAGGATACTATATAGGATAATATATATTTATTAATATAGCATTACATTGTATTATTTTATTTTTATATTGTTGTTTATATTATTATAGCATTACATTGTATTATTTTTTTATATTGTTATTTATATTATTATTCTAGCATAACGTTGTGTTATTTTTTTTATATTGTTATTTATATTTTATTATTACATTGTATTTTTTTATATTGTTATTTATATTATTATTCTAGCGTTACGGTGTGTTATTTTTATTTACATTGTTATTTCAATTATTATTCTAGCATTACATTGTATGATTTTTTTATACTGGTATTTATATTATTATTCTAGCATTACCTTGTATTTTTTTTTTGTAAATTATATTATTATAGCATTACCTTGTATTTTTGTATGTTGTTATTTATATCATTATTCTAGTGTTATGTTGTATTTTTTTTTATATCCTTATTCTAGCATTACGTTTTATTATTTTTTTATATTGTTATTCTAGCATTACGTTGTATTATTTATTTTTATAATGTTATTTATATTATTATTCTAGGCTCTGAAGAAGAGACGCAGCCTTGAAACGCGTAAGCCTGTACAGCTTCGGGGGACGATCGAATCCCGATTTCGATGCTGATGATTTCATACCTTGTTTGATGTGCCTTTTATCAAGAACTCGTTTGTGAGTATTTTTAATTCAGTATTTTAATAAACCTGTTTTAAGGATAATGCACTAGGCCGGTGCGCCTTGTGTTTGTTTGTCGTTTCACATTATTACTCTAGCATTACCTTGTATTATTTTCTTGTATTATTTTTCTAGCATTACCTTTTTTTTTTTTATATATTGTTATTTATATTAATATTCTAGCATTACCTTGTATTGTTTTTATATTGTTATTTATATTATTATTCTAGTGTTACCTTGTATTATTGTTTTTATATTGTTATTTATATTATTATTCGAGTGTTACCTTGTATTATTGTTTTTATATTGTTATTTAAAATAATATTCAGCATTATGTTGTATTTTTTTTTATATTGTTATTTATATTATTATTCTAGCGTTACCTTGTATTATTTTTTTATATATTGTTATTTATATTATTATTCTACTGTTACCTTGTATTATTGTTTTTATATTGTTATTTAAAATAATATTCTAGCATTACCTTGTATTTTTTTTATATTGTTATTTATATTATTATTCTAGCATTACCTTGTATTATTTTTTTACATTGTTATTTGTGTTATTATTCTAGCATTACCTTGTATTATTTTTTTTGTATTATTTTTCTAGCATTACCTTTTTTTTTTATATTGTTATTTAAATTATTATTCTAGCATTACCTTGTATTATTTTTTTACATTGTTATTTGTGTTATTATTCTAACATTACCTTGTATTATTGTTTTTATATTGTTATTTATATTATTATTCTAGTGTTATCTTGTATTATTTTTATATTGTTATTTATATTATTATTCTAGCATTACCTTGTATTATTGTTTTTATATTGTTATTTATATTATTATTCTAGTGTTATCTTGTATTATTTTTATATTGTTATTTATATTATTATTCTAGCATTACCTTGTATTATTGTTTTTATATTGTTATTTATATTATTATTCTAGCGTTACCTTGTATTATTTTTTTATATTGTTATTTATATTATTATTCTAGCATTACTGTGTATTGTTTTTTTTTTATATTGTTATTTATATTATTATTCTAGCATTACCTTGTATTATTTTTTATATTGTTATTTATATTATTATTCTAGCATTACCTTGTACATTTTTTTTTATATTATTTTTCTAGCATTACGTTGTATTTTTTTATATTGTTATTTATATTAATATTCTAGCGTTACCTTGTATTATTTTTTTATATTGTTATTTTTAGTATTATTCTAGCATTACCTTGTATTATTGTTTTTATATTGTTATTTATATTATTATTCTAGTGTTATCTTGTATTATTTTTATATTGTTATTTATATTATTATTCTAGCATTACCTTGTATTATTGTTTTTATATTGTTATTTAGATTATTATTCTAGTGTTATCTTGCATTATTTTTATATTGTTATTTATATTATTATTCTAGCATTACCTTGTATTATTGTTTTTATATTGTTATTTATATTATTATTCTAGCATTACCTTGTATTATTGTTTTTATATTGTTATTTATATTATTATTCTAGTGTTATCTTGCATTATTTTTATATTGTTATTTATATTATTATTCTAGCATTACCTTGTATTATTGTTTTTATATTGTTATTTATATTATTATTCTATCGTTACCTTGTATTATTTTTTTATATATTGTTATTTATATTATTATTCTACTGTTACCTTGTATTATTGTTTTTATATTGTTATTTAAAATAATATTCTAGCATTACGTTGTATTTTTTTTATATTGTTATTTATATTATTATTCTAGCATTACCTTGTATTATTTTTTTTTGTATTATTTTTCTAGCATTACCTTTTTTTTTTATATTGTTATTTAAATTATTATTCTAGCATTACCTTGTATTATTTTTTTACATTGTTATTTGTGTTATTATTCTAACATTACCTTGTATTATTGTTTTTATATTGTTATTTATATTATTATTCTAGTGTTACCTTGTATTATTGTTTTTATATTGTTATTTAAAATAATATTCTAGCATTACGTTGTATTTTTTTTATATTGTTATTTATATTATTATTCTAGCATTACCTTGTATTATTGTTTTTATATTGTCATTTATATTATTATTCTAGTGTTAGCGCCGGTTCACACTACCGCGACGCTACTTTAGGTGGCGACCTCCGAGGTCGCGGTGCGAGCAGCGCGCCGCAACCTCGGAGCAGCCGCAACGGACTTCATAACATTGAAGTCTATGGCGGTCGCCTCCTGGTCGCCCCAAAGAATCTCCGGACCCTTTTTCTAGGTCGGAGCGACTTGTGTCGCTCCTATTAGAACGGGTCCGTAGCTTCCCTATGGGAGGCGACCTGCGGCGACCTGTGAGGCGACCAGGTCGCCTCACAGGTCGCCCTAGTGTGAACCGGCACTTACCTTGTATTATTGTTTTTATATTGTTATTTAAAATAATATTCTAGCATTAAGTTGTATTTTTTTTTATATTGTTATTTATATTATTATTCTAGCATTACCTTGTATTATTGTTTTTATATTGTTATTTATGTTATTATTCTAGTGTTACATTGTATTATTTTGTAAGTGACATTGCTTTGTAATCCCTCTGTAAATGGTGTTCTGGGATCGGGGATCCTGGCTGCTGTCGGTGGCACCGAGGCTCCTGGCCTGCGTACGCCAGGGGCTGGGGGGGCGTTGGATGGGGGCCCGTGTCACACATGGCAGAATTTTCCTTTGGCTTGTTGGTAAATAAGGCCGGCGAAGGCTGCGCCGTTCCAGAGGCGACACCATGAAATCAGACGGCGAGGAGTAATTCTAAGTGAATTGGAAAGCTTCGCCTTGGGGGGAAAAGCGAGAGAGAGAGAGAGAGAGAGGGAGAGAGGGAGCCGGGCGCGCTAAGGAGGTCAGGGGGAACGCAGGGCGCGCTCACACAATCTCCGTATATCTTGCTTAAACCCGGCCTGCGGGTCAGGAAGTGATTGCCGGCGCGGCTCACATTTATCACCTGATATAATAAATACCATGATGATATCTCTGGGACAATAAGGCTGCTAACGAGCCGCGGAAACGCAGAGGGCGAGGAAATCTCTGACCGGAGGGCAGCGACGCAATCACTTACAGGTCCCAAATATATATATATATAACAAGCGTAGAAGACAGACAGGTGAACAGCTTAACCTGCCGTAAAAAAAAAAAAAAAATAATAATAATTCTTTCTGGCCGGTCTTGTGAATCACGCACACACCTGCCAGGCTATATAGGCAGACGGTGACACCTCTGCTCAGCTCACCACCCCACCTACAGCCTGCTCAGGGAATTGCAGATGATGACCAGCCCACTGGTGAGGACCTCTCCCTATCCTCCTCCCCCACCCATCACCACTCCCCTTTCACCAACCAATGCCTGAAACATGTTAGGATGACATCACTATGTACGTAGCAAAGCCTGATTAGCCTATAAGTGCTTTTTTTCAGGGGTAGAGCTTGGCGCGGTTTTACCCGCATGTCACCCGTGGGCAGAACCCCAGAACACCTCCCTCCTGCGTTATGGAGATGACGAGAGAGGGAGGTGTTCTGTAGTTTTAAAACTTCCTGTCCTAGGGTGACAACGCAGAATCATCCCCAGAACAGGACCAAAGATTACTCCTCCCCCCCTTGTTATGGAGATGAGGAGAGGGGGAAGTTCTGTAGTCTCAACTTATTGTCCTAGGGTGACAACGCTCACTACTGCACTGTATCTATGGAGTAGCAGAGTTTTCACCCTAGGACAGGACTACAGAACCCCCCAATGTAATGGACGTGAGGAGAGGGGAAGAGGGTTCTAATCAGAAGACTTCCTGTGCAAGGGTGACAACGCTGCTCCTCTATAGATATACTACAGTAGTGAGCAATGTCATCCTAGTACAGGAAGTCACAGGACTACAGAACACCTCCACCTTCTATCCTAATACAGAAAGCACTGTACTGTAATGTGTATGGGGAGCCCAGGAGGATAGATAGATAGATAGATAGATAGATAGATAGATAGATAGATAGATAGATAGATAGATAGACAGACAGACAGATGTGTAAAATGTTCTGCGTGTAGAATGTTCTCTGTGTGTAGAGTGTTGGGTGTATATAATGTTCTTTGTGTAAAATGTTCTGTGCAGAATGTATCATGTGTAGAATGTTCCCAGTGTGTAAAATGTAGGGTGTGTATGATGTTCTGTAAGTAGAATGTTCTGTGTGAAGTATATTCTGTGTGTAGAATGTTCTCTGTGTGTAGAATGTTCTCTGTGTGTAGAATGTTCTCTGTGTGTAGTATGTTCTGTGTGTAGAATGTTCTTAGTGTGTAGAATATCCTGTGTGAAGTATATTCTGTGTGTAGAATGTTCTCTGTGTGTAGAATGTTCTCTGTGTGTAGAATGTTCTCTGTGTGTAGTATGTTCTGTGTGTAGAATGTTCTCTGTGCGTAGAATGTTCTCTGTGCGTAGAATGTTCTCTGTGCATAGAATGTTCTCTGTGTGTAGAATGTTTTCTGTGTGTAGAATGTTCTGTGTGTGTAGAATGTTCTCTGTGTGTAGTATGCTCTGTGTGTAGAATGTTCTGTGTGTGTAGAATGTTCTCTGTGTGTAGAATGTTCTGTGTGTAGTATGTTCTGTGTGTAGTATGTTCTGTGTGTAGAATGTTCTCTGTGTGTAGAATGTTCTCTGTGTGTAGAATGTTCTCTGTGTGTAGTATGCTCTGTGTGTAGAATGTTCTGTGTGTAGTATGTTCTGTGTGTAGTATGTTCTGTGTGTAGAATGTTCTCTGTGTGTAGAATGTTCTCTGTGTGTAGAATGTTCTCTGTGTGTAGAATGTTCTCTGTGTGTAGTATGCTCTGTGTGTAGAATGTTCTGTGTGTAGTATGTTCTGTGTGTAGTATGTTCTGTGTGTAGAATGTTCTCTGTGTGTAGAATGTTCTCTGTGTGTAGAATGTTCTCTGTGTGTAGAATGTTCTCTGTGTGTAGAATGTTCTGTGTGTGTACAATGATCTTAGTGTGTAGGATTTCCAGTACGTAGAATGTTCTTAGTATGTAGAATGTTCTCTGGCTGATGTCCTCCACACATTAGTGTAGAGGAATGTGTCAGGCTCTCACACACAAAGCCCTCCATACAGAGGCTGGAAGTGTCTCCTGCCTAGGGGCCAAGTTCCTGGCGGAAGTATCCGTGTGTGCGGACGGACGATGTACAAGACGTTGTCTCTTCCTGACACAATCGGCCTCTCACACGGAACGTTCGCTGTCAATGCGCCGCTCTCAGACCTTCTTTCAAACCTCCGGCAGACTGGAGTGCTGGATGGAATTCATAGAGGAAATGTGAGCGATGGTCCCATCATCCAATCAAATGATTGCTGCCTTTCTCTGCCAGGCCTCAGCCAGTACCGGCTGGAATCTGATTGGTTGAGATGGGTAAAACAGATGGTGCGTTTTCTTCATAGTCTTTTTACTAAAAGTGATCAATGAAGCCCAACTCCAGGCTAAACATTTTATTTCACTTAGGATGGAGGAGTGAAGGGTTAGAGGGCCGATGCCACAAATTGCAGCCTAAGGACCACAGTTGGACCCTTGGTGTTTATGGTGTGGCCCTCAGGTTCTAGGAGCCAGTAGTGGAGGCATTGATTTGTAGAGGGGCTGCAATGACCGTGATCTCTACTATTCTACTGCTGCATATCATCTCTAGCCTTCAACTTCATCTGAAGCTTCTCAACAGACTCCTCCAGCAGCATGTCCTCAGTCTCCGACCATCTGCAGCTGTGTGCCCCAAGTCTCTGATCACCTCCAGCAGTGTGTCTCCAGTCTCTGATCACCTCCAGCAGAGTGTCTCCAGTCTCTGATCACCTCCAGCACAGTGTCCTCAGTCTTCCGACCATCTCCAGCAGAGTGTCTCCAGTCTCCATCTCCAGCAGAGTGTCTCCAGTCTCCGACCATCTCCAGCAGAGTGTCCCCAGTCTCTGATCACCTCCAGCAGTGTGTCTCCAGTCTCTGATCACCTCCAGCACAGTGTCTCCAGTCTCTGATCACCTCCAGCAGAGTGTCTCCAGTCTCTGATCACCTCCAGCAGAGTGTCTCCAGTCTCTGATCACCTCCAGCACAGTGTCCTCAGTCTTCCGACCATCTCCAGCAGAGTGTCTCCAGTCTCCATCTCCAGCAGAGTGTCTCCAGTCTCCGACCATCTCCAGCAGAGTGTCCCCAGTCTCTGATCACCTCCAGCAGAGTGTCTCCAGTCTCTGATCACCTCCAGCACAGTGTCTCCAGTCTCTGATCACCTCCAGCAGAGTGTCTCCAGTCTCTGATCACCTCCAGCAGAGTGTCTCCAGTCTCTGATCACCTCCAGCAGAGTGTCTCCAGTCTCTGATCACCTCCAGCACAGTGTCCTCAGTCTTCCGACCATCTCCAGCAGAGTGTCTCCAGTCTCCATCTCCAGCAGAGTGTCTCCAGTCTCCGACCATCTCCAGCAGAGTGTCCCCAGTCTCTGATCACCTCCAGCAGTGTGTCTCCAGTCTCTGATCACCTCCAGCACAGTGTCTCCAGTCTCTGATCACCTCCAGCAGAGTGTCTCCAGTCTCTGATCACCTCCAGCACAGTGTCCTCAGTCTTCCGACCATCTCCAGCAGAGTGTCTCCAGTCTCCATCTCCAGCAGAGTGTCTCCAGTCTCCGACCATCTCCAGCAGAGTGTCCCCAGTCTCTGATCACCTCCAGCAGAGTGTCTCCAGTCTCTGATCACCTCCAGCACAGTGTCTCCAGTCTCTGATCACCTCCAGCAGAGTGTCTCCAGTCTCTGATCACCTCCAGCAGAGTGTCTCCAGTCTCTGATCACCTCCAGCACAGTGTCCTCAGTCTTCCGACCATCTCCAGCAGAGTGTCCCCAGTCTCCATCTCCAGCAGAGTGTCTCCAGTCTCCGACCATCTCCAGCACAGTGTCTCCAGTCTCTGATCACCTCCAGCAGCATGTCCTCAGTCTCTGACCATCTCCAGCAGAGTGCCCCCAGTCTCCGACCATTTCCAGCAGTGTGTCCCCACTCTCTGACCATCTCCAGCAGAGTGTAATTTGTCCCGAACCAACAGGAAACTGACACATGACAGCCAGCCAATCAGCTGCAGAGCGGCCAATGACATGTGGCTGTAGAACTGGGATGCTGGTGACATCACCGACCTAATATGGCCACATGGCCGAAACCTTAGCTCATCCCTAGTGTGAACCTGCAGCTATGCACACGAGGGAGGGCATTTTTTTTTTTTACACATGTTGCCAATAGAGCTCCCAACAGAAGCCGGCATGCCACTAAAGAAGCCAAAATCCTAGCAAAACTGAAGTATGAGTTTCAGGTGGAGCTGTCCTCTAAGCTGATTCCTTTCGCATGGCTCCATTAAAGTCTCTGGACTCATTTTAAGTAGACGTGCCTGCCAGCGTCGGGGCCAACGTAATATCTCATTAGACATTCCCATACATATCTTGGCCGGTGACATGTCCATAATGTGATTCCGGCGGATTACAGCTAAAGAATATAATTAGCCTTGGCATAAATTCGTCGAGACAGCCGGACGCTCACAAAGACCAGTGACCACATTGTGCGCTCCGATTAGGAACCAGAACTGGCACAAGCGCCCGGGGCTCCTGGCACCGCTCAGAGCCAGAGTAGAAGAGGGGGGGGGGGGGGTTGCTGGTGGCAAGACGTAACCACTCAGGCCAAGATTAGCACGGGGCTTTGTGGTCGGTGAGCGTGCCAGGAGCACCAGCTACAGGGACGCAACGTCGTCCTCCCAGCCAACGTCTGCCGTAAGGTTACTGGGGCTCTTTATCCAAGATCTGGAACGCGGTTAGACAAGGGCTCTTCTATCCGGCTCTGTGTTCTGCAGTGTGCACAGCTGCTTTCCCCCTCCTGACATGCCAACACTGCAGCTCGTTAACCTATTAACCCGTCCGCTGCCAGGACCACATGCAACCTAATGAATAGAGTCAGTAGTGGGCTGCTGAGATTCATAGAACACACATTCAGGAAAAATCTCATAATGTTATATAGCAATATAACCGATGCAGCAATACTAACAACACCATGGGGGAGATGTACTAAAAATGGAGCACTCACAATCTGGTGCAGCTGTGCATGGTAGCCAATCAGCTTCTAACTTCAGCTTGTTTAATTAGGCTTTGACAATAAGGCAAGGTTCACATCTATGCAGGTTGTGGTTGATGCATTCTTCTGGCGCTGGTTGTGGTTGATGGGTTCTTCTGGCGCTGGTTGTGGTTGATGCATTCTTCTGGCGCTGGTTGTGGTTGATGCGTTCTTCTGGCGCAGGTTGTGGTTGATGCGTTCTTCTGGCGATGTTTGTGGTTGATGCGTTCTTCTGGTGCTGATTGTGGTTGATGCGTTCTTCTGGTGCGGATTGTGGTTGATGCATTCTTCTGGCGATGGTTGTGGTTGATGCGTTCTTCTGGCGCTGGTTGTGGTTGATGCGTTCTTCTGGTGCTGATTGTGGTTGATGCGTTCTTCTGGTGCGGATTGTGGTTGATGCATTCTTCTGGCGCTGGTTGTGGTTGATGCGTTCTTCTGGTGCAGGTTGCAGAGGTGGGGGACTCGAGTCACATGACTTGACTTAAGTCAGACTTAAGTCACCAGTTTGAGGACTTGAGACTTGCTGGACTAAAATTAATACAAGACTCGACTCGACTTTGACTTGGTATTCATGACTTGAGACTTGACTTTGACTTGAGACATGTGACTCAAAATGACTACTTTTTTAAGTTGTTAAATATTTGCATTTTCTCATGATGTGGTAAAGCAAAATGAATGTGCCTGTTATGTTTCTGACACCACAGTCACTTAAAACACCTCAGTGTGTTCTGATTTTTAGGACACTGGCTGTTTAACAATGGAAATACTTTTACTGTTTTTAGTGACTGTGGTGTTGATGACCGGACGAAGGATTTTGAGCTGTTTGGGCATTCAAAGTGTTTCTTTAATATGCCTAGAAAAAAGCAGTTTTGTTAATGTTGGAAATAAAACCTTTCCTGACCACTGACTTTTAACCGATTTAAAGCGGAGTTCCGGGCACAAAAATGAGATTTTTTTTTTTGTGCCCCTCCGCTAGGTATGCCTCATCTGAAAAGGAATTGGATAGTTATTATTTTTTTTTTTGTTTACTTGCCTTGCAATTGAAGATCGAAGATACTCACCTCAGAGTACTTCCTCCCTCGGAGCCGCGGCTCCGCCGTCACTTCCTGCCTCGCTATGATTCCTGGGAGCTGAACGTCACAGCTCCCAGGAATCAATGCGACGGCACCGGCCCCGCTCGTCATTTCCGGGCGACGCCGCATTCCCCTGCTAGACAGCTTCTGGGCATGCCCAGAAGCTGTGGAGGAATGCGGCGTCATGCCGGAAGTGACGAGAGGGGCCGGTGCGGCGCATTCTGGGACAAGAAGATGCGGAAGAAGACACAGAAGAGGACCGCGCCGGCTTCAGCTGCCCACAACAGAGATGGCAACGCTGTGGAAGAAATTTTCTAAGTAAGTATTTCTTCTAAAAGGTAAGTGCGAACCGGGACAGATCAGAGGCTAGCCATTGTGGAATGTGCTAGCCCTGACTGTCCCGGGGGTATGTTTGTTAAAAAAAGACATCTGTGCCCGGAACTCCGCTTTAAAGGTGAAAATTGGGGTAGATCAGTATTTTGACTTGTTTGTGACTTGACCAAAATAAATGACTTGCTTGACTTCTAGCAGGGACTCGACTTGACTTGCTTGCTTTTCGCCACAGTAACTTGGAACTTGCTTGAGACTTGAAGGTTAAGACTTGAGACTTGCTTGTGACTTGCACATGTGTGACTTACTCCCATGTCTGGCAGGTTGTGGTTGATGCGTTCTTCTGGCGCAGGTTGTGGTCGATGCGTTCTTCTGGCGCAGGTTGTGGTTGATGCCTTCTTCTGGCGCAGGTTGTGGTTGATGCGTTCTTCTGGTGCAGGTTGTGGTCGATGCGTTCTTCTGGTGCAGGTTGTGGTTGATGCGTTCTTCTGGCGCAGGTTGTGGTCGATGCGTTCTTCTGGCGCAGGTTGTAGTTGATGCGTTCTTCTGGCGCAGGTTGTGGTTGATACGTTCTTCTAGCGCAGGTTGTGGTCGATGCGTTCTTCTGGCGCAGGTTGTGGTTGATGCGTTCTTCTGGTGCAGGTTGTGGTTGATGCGTTCTTCTGGTGCAGGTTGAGGTTGATGCGTTCTTCTGGTGCAGGTTGTGATGGATGCGTTCCTCTAGCGCAGGTTGTGGTTGATGCGTTCTTCTAGCGCAGGTTGTGGTTGATGCGTTCTTCTGGTGCAGGTTGTGGTTGATGCGTTCTTCTGGTGCAGGTTGTGATGGATGCGTTCTTCTGGCGCAGGTTGTGGTTGATGCGTTCTTCTGGCGCAGGTTGTGATGGATGCGTTCTTCTGGCGCAGGTTGTGATGGATGCGTTCTTCTGGTGCAGGTTGTGGTTGATGCGTTCTTCTGGCGCAGGTTGTGATGGATGCGTTCTTCTGGTGCAGGTTGTGGTTGATGCGTTCTTCTGGCGCAGGTTGTGATGGATGCGTTCTTCTGGCGCAGGTTGTGATGGATGCGTTCTTCTGGCGCTGGTTGTGGTTGATGCGTTCTTCTGGCGCAGGTTGTGGTTGATGCGTTCTTCTGGCGCAGGTTGTGGTTGATGCGTTCTTCTGGTGCAGGTTGTGGTCGATGCGTTCTTCTGGCGCAGGTTGTGGTTGATGCGTTCTTCTGGCGCAGGTTGTGGTTGATGCGTTCTTCTGGCGCAGGTTGTGGTTGATGCGTTCCTCTAGCGCAGGTTGTGGTTGATGCGTTCTTCTGGTGCAGGTTGTGGTTGATGCGTTCTTCTGGTGCAGGTTGTGGTTGATGCGTTCTTCTGGTGCAGGTTGTGGTCGATGCGTTCTTCTGGCGCAGGTTGTGGTTGATGCGTTCTTCTGGTGCAGGTTGTGGTTGATGCGTTCTTCTGATGCAGGTTGTGGTCGATGCGTTCTTTTGGCGCAGGTTGTGGTTGATGCGTTCTTCTGGTGCAGGTTGTGGTTGATGCGTTCTTCTGGCGCAGGTTGTGGTTGATGCCTTCTTCTGGCGCAGGTTGTGGTTGATGCGTTCTTTTGGCGCAGGTTGTGTTTGATGCCTTCTTCTGGCGCAGGTTGTGGTTGATGCGTTCTTTTGGCGCAGGTTGTGGTTGATGCGTTCTTCTAGCGCAGGTTGTGGTTGATGCGTTCTTCTGGTGCAGGTTGTGGTTGATGCCTTCTTCTGGTGCAGGTTGTGGTTGATGCGTTCTTTTGGCGCAGGTTGTGGTTGATGCGTTCTTCTAGCGCAGGTTGTGGTTGATGCGTTCTTCTGGTGCAGGTTGTGGTTGATGCGTTCTTCTAGCGCAGGTTGTGGTTGATGCGTTCTTCTGGCGCAGGTTGTGGTTGATGCGTTCTTCTGGCGCAGGTTGTGGTGGATGCGTTCTTCTGGCGCAGGTTGAGGTTGATGCGTTCTTCTGGCGCAGGTTGAGGTTGATGCGTTCTTCTGGCGCAGGTTGAGGTTGATGCGTTCTTCTGGCGCAGGTTGAGGTTGATGCGTTCTTCTGGTACAGGTTGTGGTGGATGCCTTCTTCTGGTGCAGGTTGAGGTTGATGCATTCTTCTGGCGCAGGTTGTGGTTGATGCGTTCTTCTGGTGCAGGTTGGGGTTGATGCATTCTTTTTTATGCAACTTTCCCACTCTCTGGCAGTGCGATATGCATTCAATTCCATTCAGTGGAGCACAGCAGAGAATTACAGGGCCATTTAGACCCTTTATGTCTCATTAAAGAGAACCTGTCACCAAAAAAATCATCACATCCCTTATTGTCCCTTATTTCTTTGTTTTGGTTTTTGTTTAATTGTAAAAAAAAAAAAAAGTTACACCCAAGCACATAACCCCCCCCCCCTGCAAAAAATTGAAGCCCCCCAGATATACGCAAGTACAAATGTAAATGCACGCATTGGGGTGCCTACGCATGAAAACGCTGATTGCGATACAAGTGTTACATATCGCTGCGCACACCGGAAGAGAGCAATAATTCCAGCACCGGACCTCCTTCATAACGCTAAACTGATGACCTATAGGGGGCTTTTAAAGTGTTGCCTATCGAAATTTTGTGGCACAAGTTTGAAATGTTGGGTATTTATTTATTCAGTGCAACCTCAGCTTTTAGGCCCCTTTCACACTAGTGTGACTTGTCCCGCGATTTTGGACCGCAAAATCGCATGGCAAGTCGTTTTCCATTATTTTCAATGAGCCCCATTCATATCAGTGCGTTTTGAAGTCGCACCGACTTCAAAGCAGTTCCTGCACTACTTTGCCACGATTTGATTGCGTTTTGAGCCATAGCCATTGCTTTCAAAATCAGTCAAAATCGCGGCAAAGTCGCGTCGAAATAGCGCCGCAAAATCGCGTCGCATAAGTGTGATATGTTTACCAAAAAATCTGGAAATTTATTGTGTTTTTGGGCCCCTTAAAATTAACTTTAACCACTTGCCTCCCAAGCCAATTCTGACACCACTCTTCCACATGTAAAAATCATCTTTTTTTTTGCTAGAAAATTACTCACGACCCTCAAACGTTTTATATATATCAGAGACCCTGAGTAATCATTTTTTTTATGTCACACGGTATTTGCACAGCAATTTTGAAAAAAAAAAAAAAAAACACTTTCACGAATTAAAAAAAAAAAAAAAACGCTAAAAGTTAGCCCGATTTTTAAAATTTTTTCTGTATAATACAAAAGATGATGTTACGCTGAGTAATCAGATATCTAACATGTTTGCTTTAAAGTTGCGCACTTTTGTGGAATGGCGCCAAACTTCTGTACTTAAAAATAATAGAAACAGGAAATGACAGGTCTTCTTTATGGAGGGATCTGGGGTCTATAAGATCCCAAATCCCTCCTCTAGGCTAGAAAGCCTGAGATAAAGAAAAAAAAAACGATCCCGGCCTTTCCAGTACACGGCAGTGTTTACATCTACTGGGCCAGATGTGACGTCATAACGTCGCACCTGGGCCTCCGAAGGTCATAGAGACTGCTGGGGACCATCTGGTCCTAATTATTCTCTATGGTAAACTTCTGCTACCGGCAGATTTCTTCCCCTGATTTGCAGATCGCAAAGGCGAGCCGGTAGAAACACCGGAGGGCAGCGGGGGGGGGGGGGGGGGGGGCTTGGGGCGCGAGTGTGCGCAATTTTAAAGCTTGACATGTTTGGTATCCATTTACTCGGCCTAACATCATCTTTTATATTTTACCAAAAAATTGGGTTATTTATTGTGTTTTTATGCACTGAAGTTCAAAAAAGTGTATTGTTCAAAATTGTGTTTGAAATCCCGCTGTGAAAATTTAATGTGACATAAAAAAAATGGTAAAACCCACCAATTTATTCTCTAGGGCCTCTGCTTTAAAAATAAGGTTTGGGGTTTCTACGTCATTTTTCTAGCAAACAATACCGATTGTTACATGTGAACAAAAAGTGTCAGAAACGGGCTGGTCTTAAAGTGGTTAATCTACGATCGTTGTCTGATAGCTAGCAGCACGCACAGATGCGCGCTGCTAGTTGTTATCACACCCTGTGCCTGAAAGCTCCTGTGATCCAATCAGCACACTGTCCTAGTCCAGTAGCAAATATATTATTGGGCCCCCCATACACACACTATAGGGCCCCCAACCGCCTTGCTCTGGCTGTCCTCCAACTGTCTCCCCCCAGCCCCCCCCCCCCATTCAGTCTATTGCCTTCGATTTCCCTCTGTCTCTCGCCCTGCTATGTCTGCAAGGAGGGGAAATACTTTATAAGCCAAGACCTAGAAGAACAGTGCATATACTCTTGTACCCCGAACATGGCTGTACCCAAGGCAGACTATACCCTAAGAATATTCGATCACAGGGGAAAATACGAAAATACCCCAAGAACATTCAATCACAGAGGAAAATACCCCAAGAGCATTCGTTCACAGAGGAAAATACCCCAAGAGCATTCGTACACAGGGGAAAATACCCCAAGAGCATTCAAACTCAGGGGAAAATACCCCAAAAGCATTCAATCACAGGGGAAAATACCCCAAGAACATTCGATTACAGGGGAAAATACCCTAAGAACCTTCAATCCCAGGGGAAAATACCCCAAGAACATTCGATCACAGGGGGAAATACCCCAAGAACATTCGATCACAGGGAAAAATACCCCAAAAATATTCGATCACAGGGGAAAATACCCCAACAGCATTCAGTCACAGGGGAAAATACCCCAAGAACATTTGATCACAGGGGAAAATACCCCAAGAACATTCGATCACAGGGGAAAATACCCCAACAGCATTCAATCACAGGGGGAAATACCCCAAGAGCATTGGATCACAGGGGGAAATACCCCAAGAACATTCAATCACATGGAGAAATACCCCAAGAACATTCGATCACAGGGGAAAATACCCCAAGAGCATTCAATCACAGGGGAAAATACCCCAAGATCATTCGATCACAGGGGAAAATACCCCAAGAACATTCGATCACAGGGGAAAATATCCCAAGAGCATTCAATCACAGGGGAAAATACCCCAAGAATATTTGATTACAGGGGAAAATACCCCAAGAGCATTTGATCACAGGGGAAAATACCCCAAGGGCATTCAATCACAGGGGAACATATCTGAAGAACATTCGATCACAGGGGAAAATACCCCCAAAATATTTGATCACAGGGGAAAATACCCCAACAAACATATATATATACATAATATAAAACATAAATATTATAAGAATAGTAATATATAAATAAAAAAATAATTATATATATATTAAATTTCCAGCACAAAAACTATCAAAACAAAAGGAAGAAAAAAGAGTTTAGAAGATACAATAGAAGAAGGCCGGAGAGTGTTAGGTTGCGTTTGTGCCAGGAACGTTTCCTTTATACATTGTATTAGGAATTATTTGCTCAGCGCTCTGACATCACCGACTCCCCTCCCTCCAGCCAATCACACCTGGACACCGAGAACAAAAGTTTGTCTTCTTCACACTCTGCACACCTTTCTTCCCGGAGTTCTCCAGGACAAGTAAGAACAAAGACCAGACAGCAGCTGTACAGAGGAGGAGAGGATCCCAAACCGAGAAACATTGCTGATCTCCTTCTGAAAATGCTATTTGCCTGGCAGTCTCCAATACTTTGAAGGCCCATTTACACGACTGAATTGCAGTAACGCGCTAATTTACCCCAATGTTCAGCAACGCATGTATTGCTGCAATGTCATTTATTCGGCTGTGTTGCAGAAATATGCACGTGCGGTTTTTGGTCCATTGCTGTGAGTTGAGAAGACAATTCCAAGGAATGGCTTCCCTAATGGCAACACGTGCTAACATGCAACGTATCGCAGCAGACCCAGCCCTCCAAGAAGCATGCTGAGCAGTGAAGGCCTGGTTCAACTTCTTGTGCAGCAGTGCATTAGGGAGTACTGAAGCAATTTGTATCTAACTGATCAGGAGAGAAAAACCATTAGAACATTCGATCAGATAAGAAAATACCTAAGAATCTTTGCTCAGAAGAGAAATGACCCTAAGAATATTCGATCAGAAGGGAAAATACCCTAAGAACATTCGATCAGATAAGAAAATACCCTAAGAACATTCGATCACAAGGGAAAATACCCTAAGAACATTCGATCGGATATGAAAATACCCTGAGAAATTTAAATCAGAAATAAAAATACCCTAAGGACGTTTGTTTGGAAAAGAAGCTACCCTAAGAACATTCGATCAGATAAGAACAACCCTGAGGCTGGGTTCACATGTGTGCGGATTGGATGCGGATTTCCCTGTATCCAATCTGTATGACATTTCAGTGTGAATGGCTCTCAATGGAACCGGTTCACAAGGCTTGCAAAAGTGGGTTCTGTGCGTCTTTGGGTCCGATTCAGGTGCAAATTCAGGCAAAAAATTGAACCGGAATCGCACCGTAACCGGTGAACAGACACGCACCGATCTCCAGGCACGAACCCGCGGCCGCACATATGTGAACCTGGCCTAAACGTTTGATCGAAATTGAAAATACCCTAAGAACATTCGATCAGAAGGGAAAATACCATAAATATTTGTTTAGAAGAGAACATATCCTATGAACGTTCGATCATAAGAGAAAATACCCTAAAAACTTTAGAAATGAAAACACCCTATAAACATTCGATCATACGAGAACATTCCCTAGGAACATTTGATCAGAACATAAAACATAAATTAATATACCCTAAGAACATTTGATCAGAAGAGGAAAACCCTAAGAACATTCAATTAGAATAGAACATACCTTAAGAACATTCAGTTAGAATAGAACATACCCTAAGAACATTCGATCAGAAGGGAAATTTCCCCTCTGAACATTCAAACAGAAATAGAAATTCTAAGAAAATCTGATCAGAAGAGCAAAACCCTTAGAACATTTGATCAGAAGAGAACATCCCCTAGGAACATTCGATCAGAAGATAACACACCCTAAGAACATTCGATCTGAAGGGAAAATACCCTCAAAACATTTGATCAGAAAAGAAAATACCATGCAAACTTTTAATCTGAAATGAAAATACCCTAAGAATGTTTGCTCAGAAGAGAAAATATCCTAAGAAATTCGATCAGATAAAAATATACCCTAAGAACTTTCCATCAGAAATTAAAAGATCCTAAGAACATTCGATCAGAACAGAACATACCATAGGAACATTTAACCAGAAAAGATAATACCCTGGGAACCTTCAAACAGAAATAAAAGATCCTAAGAACATTCGATCAGAAGAGAACATACCCTAAAAACATTTTGCCAGAAAAGAAAATACCCTGAGAACTTCCAAACAGAAATAAAAAGATTCTAAGAACATTCGATCATTGTAATGGAACCGCGACCCACACTGTGTTTGTGGACTTCCATCAGTATACGGCTTCCTTTAGTCTGGAACATAGATACCAGATTTTCTAGCCACCCCCATGCAAAGCTAGCCAACAACTTAGCTTGTTCTGGAACCTTCTCTTTTATTGAACAATCACACAGTTTATATACAGCATGGACTTCCCCCTCCTGATCAGATTACCCCATCAGATCAGGGGTTGCCTGGTTACATTATCATATGCAGATGAAATTGTATACAGAAATAGAATCAACCTGAACTAATTATCTAGCCATCTGGACAGAAACAATATGTGAGTTCATTAACAATTAACAATGGGACAGACAGGCTTAACAGAATCCACATCACACCTCAATACACAGACAATAGGAAGGGACCACCAGTGACAGACTGTCCGTCTCTGACATTGAAGAACATGGAACAGAGGCCAATGTGATTAGCTCCTTCAATCAACATGTTCAGAATCAAACGGGCCAGGAATAGTTCTCAACTTCTCACTGTCACATATTTCTCGAGATACAGGTCTGACAAATATTACTGTCCCATTTGAAGTAATCCAAACCATATTCTCAGTGTCCGCTTAAGGACTGCCCGCCGCAGAAATACTGCGGCAGGCTGGCCCTCCTGCGCGAACCGCCGTAGGTACACGTTGGCCGGCAGCGCACTCCCGCCCCCACTCATCATCGGGGACTCCGGTGCATGGGGCAGGAGGCTCAGATTGCCGCCCTGACACCCGCAGTCGCTCCCCGCTGAAAGAGAAGAACGGTCAGTTGTTGTAAACACAGCTGACCGTTCTTCTCCCTGGAATGATCACAGAGTGCCTGTGATCCTTCTATATAGGATCGCATGTCTCTATGGTCATTTCACAAGCACATCCCCCATACAGTTAGAATAACTCCCCTAGGTACACATTTAACCCTTTGATCGCCCCTGGTTTAACCCCTTCCCTGCCAATGGCATTATTACAGTAACAGTGCATATTTTTAACACTGATTACTGTAGTAATGTCACTGGTCCTCCCAAAAGTATCAAAAATTTCAATGTTAGGGGTCCGATCTGTCCGCCGCAATGTCGCAGTTCCGCTAAAAAAAACGCAGATCGCCGCCATTACTAGTAAAAAAAATAAAAACAATAAAAATGACATATCTTTCCCGTAGTTTGTAGATGCGATAACTTTTGCGCAAACCAAATACGCTTATTGTGATTTTTTTTTACCAAAAATATGTAGCAGAAAACAAATTGGCCTAAAATGTTAAAAAACATTTTTTGGGAATGTTATATAGCAGAAAGAGAAAAATATTGTTTTTTTTTTTCAGAATTGTCGCTCTTTTTTTGTTTATAGCGCAAAAAATAAATATCGCAGAGGTGATCAAATGCCACCAAAAGAAAGCTCTATTTGTGGGAAATGACATACATTTTATTTGGGTACAGCGTCGTACAAACGCGCAATTGTCCGTAAAAATAACCCAGTGCCGAATCGCAAAATATGGCCTGGTCATTAAGGGGGTAAATCCTTCTGGTCCAGAAATAGTTAAGTATCGGTCTTTCACTCCCAGTGACAGTGAGTACCGTCACAAACATACCCTAAAAACATTCGACCAGAAAAGAAAATATGCTAAGAACTTTCGATCAGAAAAGAAAATATCCTAAGAAAATATGATCAGACACGAGAACATTCCATCAGAAATATTCCAAAGCAATGGCAGCCTCCATGTGTCCTTACAGCAGAATTCTTTACAGCTGAAGAAAAGGCAGATAAAAACGAGGGAACTCCAGTACCTAGGAGTCAGCAATAATAAATAAGAGCTCCAGATAGGAACAATCGATGAGCAGTTTATGTCTTCCACCCACCTGAAGATTTCTGTAAATAATGTGTAAATACTTGTACTGTCTGTCCCCAGCCTGGACCCAGGATCACTATAAGGCATGCTAAAGCGGCCTCTCAGCCACTACTGCTGTATTTTATAATTACATGTCTTCAGTGATATTCATTAAATACACCCTAAGTGAAGGTTCACACATATGTGATGTCAGACATTGCATGTGATTGGGAGCGCACTGCTCTGCAAATCACATGCGATGTCTGTGCGATGCAAATTCAGCCATACAGATTGTATGGCTGAATTTGCATCGCATTCGGACATAACACGCACAGGACCCTTTTTTGTGTCCACACCAGAAATGGATCGCATGGTGGTTCACACCTATGCGATCCAATTCATGTCCGAACTGACAGTTGGCACTGCGATATACAAACTGATCTGGGGGTGTCTTTAACTTTGTATTTACACCCCCAGCGATTCGCATATGGCAGTGTGAACTGCCTGCGAGTTGAATGCGATGCGGGAACCCGCAGTGGATTCGTAGGATTCCCGCATCGCATATGTGTGAACCTGGACTCAGTGATATTGTGGTTTAATAAATCAAGGCAGCTCAGCCAATGTTGCTGTAGGTCACTTTAGCATGCCGTGCAGTTTGATAAATCAAAGCCAAAATGGTATAAATTATAAATAAAATCCCATTATAAAGACCCTCTGCTGCTTATGTGCAAGTAGTAAGTGGAGAGTGATTGTCAGCCACACGTCACACCTCCCAGACACCTTCCGCTCCCAGTTCCATCTCTTACTGGGCTGGAGACGGCGGGGTCTCAGGAGCTTCTATCAGCCGCAGCATTTCACACTCAGGGAATAGACAGAGTCCCCGCAGACGGCTCACCATGCAGCCCTCTCCATGTTCTAATACACAGGGGGGGACTCTGTGTGCTGGGAGTACATCTGCTGTTACCATTCCCCACCAAGGAATACACAGAGCAAGAGACACTCATTCAATTACACACATCACAGCAGTGTGCCTAAAGCTCAACTCCGGGGAAAACCAAATATCATCGAAATCCATTCCTTGTGTATTCTTCCTGGAATCTTGGTGAGCTTTGTGTATTTCTTCCAGATCTGTGCAGTAATCCAGTGTGAGACTTTCCCTCTGTGCGGGAGCTTCCTATAATAAAGACCACTCACTGCTGCTCCCTCTCCTTGTGCAGGGTGACTGGTCTTGTCTCCGCCCCTTCTGTCATTTTCTGCAGGCAGCCTGTAGTGGGTGGGGCCCAGTGCCATCATAAGAGCATTAAAGGGCCCCGGGCAATGCAGTGCACTGGGGCCCTGCCTACACAATCACCCACGAGAATAAAAATGCAAATTATCGATAAGGTGCTATTTATTGGTACAGCAGTGCCAGGCTAATGACAGCTTCCAAGTTGGGCGGCTGGGTCCAGTAAACACACACACAGACGGGAGTCAGACTCTACTGTCCTGTGTGTGCCTGTTCCTGTGGAGGCGGACAGGCATTCCTTTAGTTGTGGGCTCCCCCTCCATGGCCCAAGTGGCCTGACAGCAGCACAGGGCCGACAGGCGCTTGCCACCTGCTAAGTTTGGCAACAGAATGCACACGTGAATCGGGACTAATGCTTGGTTGTGGTTGGGTCGCTGGGCAGGTGGGGTCCCCCTGGGCAAGTGGGGCCCCCGGGCAACTGCCCAGCATGCCCATTCGGTAAGATGGCCCTGGTGGGGCCTACTGGGTCCCTCCCATAGCCCCACTTTATGCACAGCACAGTGATGATGTCACTGTTAATTTTACAAGGTAATATCTGGGTTTGCATAGGCATTCGGTGATGCAAAGTAGTTTTATATCCCTTGTGGATATTGAGGAATATATTGAAATGAAAATCTCTGTGCTTTAAAAACAAAAATCCCAATGAATGCAGTAACTGTGTGTATTCAAAAAACAAATACGAATTGTATTTTTAAATGGAGAGTTTAGAAGTGCCTGAATCTGTCACCCACGATAGCAGAGCAAAGACTGGAAGAGGGAGGGGAAGCACTAGGGGTCTTTAGGAGCGCTGCATTGCTGACAAGGGACATGCTGATGATAGGAGAGAGCAGTGTGAGGGGAGGGGTAAACTCACTGCCCAATCACAGTCTGGGGATGGGGAGGTGACTAATTTCTATCTTAACTGCAACGGAGTACAGCTTTGTAGATCTCAGGACTGGATGGACAGGTAAAAAAAACTCCCATTCAGGGATCCACAAACTACGGCCCTCCGGCTGTTGCAGAACTACATATCCCATGAGGCATTGTAAAACTCTGACATTCACAGACATTACTAGGCATGATGGGAATTGTAGTTCCTGAACAACTGGAGGGCCATAGTTTGAAGACCCAGTTTGCTTGAATATACTTTATATACAACAATATAATAAAATACGCTATTTATACCATCCATGCTGAGTTCTACCATTGCTGAATAAATTACACATTGATGTATATCATACACAGAGCCTGCTACATGATGGAATATGGCATCTCTGGCAGGGCCCCCTAGGGTCACCATACATGTTACACTTTGACCATACAATCTCTGTACAATCAACTTTATATTTACCAAAACTATGTTCACCCCTTGGAATGTGTCAGCTAGGACGCACCATGGAAATAGCGACTACACATTATGATGTGGGGCAGACAGCAGGGAAGCTCCAGCTGACAGGCATTTGAGCCCGTTCTTGTCTCTGGATAATTTTTATGAGACAAGCGATGTTATCAAGATTGCTTGTGAGGACCTGTCACTTTTATTTGATAAAGTTTTATTGATGGCGTGTCATGATGCTGCCGCATTTTTTTATTTGCTCTTTTAGAGTATCACAACGATTCTCCAAAAGCTGCAAAGCCGCGAAAATCTTTTGTTTAACAACAAAGAGAACGTTGACATTGATTTAAGCAGAAGTTACTCTGCAGCTGGACTGTATCCCTTCTATCACATGAGTGCTGTCAGTCTGTGTCCTTCTGTCTCTAACATCGGACTCCCCTAACCCTAATCCAAGCACTAAGACTAACCCAACCACCAACCCTACATCAACCACCAACCCTAACCCCATCACCAATCTCAACCCACCACTAACCCTAACCAAACCACCAACCCTAACCCAACCACTAACCCTGTCAACAACCCTAACCCAACCACCAACTCTAAACCAACTATCAACCCTAACACAACCACCAACCTTAACACAACCACCAATCCTAAAACAACCACCAACCCTAACACAACCACCAACCCTAACACAACCACCAACCTTAACACAACCACCAATCCTAAAACAACCACCAACCCTAACACAACCACCAACCCTAACCCCATCACTAACCCAACCACCAACCCTAACACAACCACCAACCCTAACCCAATCACCAACCCCAACCCCAACCCCACCACCAACCCTAACCCCATCACCAACCTCAACCCAACCACCAACTCCAACCCCTCCACTAACCCTAACCCAACCACCAACCCTAACCCAACCATTAACCCTAACCCTGTCACCAACCCTAACCCAACCACCAACTCTAACCCAACCACCAACCCTAACACAACCACCAACCCTAACCCCATCCCCAACCCCAACTCAACCACCAACCCCACTACTAGCCCTTAACCAACCACCCACCCTAATCCCACCACCAACCCTAACCTAACCACTAACCCTAACCTTCGTCACCAACCATAACCCAACCACCAACTCTAACCCAACCACCAACCCTAACACAACCACCAATTCTAACACAACCACCAACCCTAACCCTACCACTAACCCTAACCCAACCACCAACCCTAAACCCACCACCAACCCTAACCCCACCACTAACCCTAACACAATCACCAACCCTAACCCAACCCTACCACCAACCCTAATACCATCATGAACTCCAACCTCACCACTAACCCTAACCCAATGACCAACCCTAACCCCACCACCAAACCTAACCCAACCACTAACCCTAACCCAACCACCAATTCTAACCCAACCTCCAACCCTAACCCCACCACCAACCCTAATACCATCACAAACCCTAACACAACCACCAACCCTAATCCCATCACAAACCCTAACCCCACCACCAACCCTAACACAACCACCAACCCTAACCCCATCACCAAACCCAACCCCAAAGGCTAGCCCTATCATCAACCCTAACCCAACCACTAACCCGACCACCAACCGTAACGCCATCACCAACCCTAACCCAACCACCAACCCTAACCCCACCACTAGCACTAACACAACCACCAACCCTAACCCCATTACCAACCCTAACCCAACACCAACCCTAACCCCATTACCAACGCTAACACAACCACCAACCCTAACCCCCATCACCAACCCTACCACAACCACCAACCCTAACCCCACCACTAACCCAACCACAACCTCTAATCCCACCACCAACTCTAACCCAACCTCCAACCCTAACACAACCACAAGCTCTAACCCCACCACTAATCCTAACCCAACGACCAACCCAACCACCAACTCTAACCTAACCACCAACCCTAACATAACTTCCAACCCTAACACAACAACCAACCCTAACCTAAAAACAAACCCAACCACCAATCCTAATACAACCACCAATGACCAACCCTAACTGAAAAACGAACCCTAACCCAACCACCAATGACCAACTCTAATCCAAAAACTAACTCTAACCCAACCACCAACCCTAACCCCACCACCAACCCTAACCCAGCCACCAACTCTAACCACACCACCAACCCTAACCCAACCACCAACCCCCAACCATACCGCAAAAACTAACCCTAACCCAACCACCAACCCTAACCCAGACACCAACCCTAACCCAGCCACCAACCCTAACCCAACCATCAACCCCCAACCCTAACGCAAGAACTAACCCTAACCCAACCACCAACCACTTACTCTAACCCAACCACCAACCCTAAGCCCACCACTAACCCTAACCCCACCATCAACCTTTACCTCATTACTAACCCTAACCTCACCACCAACCCTAACACAACTACGAACCCTAACACAATCACCAACGACCAAACCTAACCCAAAAATGAACCCTAACCCAACCACCAACCCTAAGCTCACCACTAACTCTAACCCAACCACCAACCTTAAGTTCATCACCTACCCTAACCCAACCACCATCCCTAACCCAACTACCAATCCTAACCCAATCACTAACCCTAACCCAACCAACAATCCTCACCATAATACAAGTTAGCCCTCTCCCTTCACTTGCTTTCCCTAACATGTGCTAAAATACCTATCCTCAACACATACTAGCCCTAACCATAACCTTCAGTCTTGACCCTAACACATACTAACTGTAATCTTAACATGCGCTAATATGCCTATCCCTAACACTTGCTAGCCCAAATCATAACCCTAAGCCTAGCCCCACACCTCAGTCCTAACCCTAACCTTTGCTCTAACCCTAATTCTAACCATAACATTTCATAATATGCCTATCCCTAACACATGGTAGCCTTAACCATAACCTTCAGCCATGACCCTAAGGCCAGCCATAGACAGAGCAAATTTATTTCCTGCAACCAGACAGATTTGACAGATTTGAATCCCTCCCGCGGAGCTATTGTGTTCACTGGGGGGGGGGGGGGGGGGGTGCGAAGCCAGCTCCGCTGGAAGAACACAGTAATCATTGCTACTTGCTAGCAGCTTTTACAACTGCTAACAATAATCGCATGTAAAATCCGGCACGCTGGTTGTATCCAAGTTGATTGATTGATCAACTTGAGTACATTTAACCTGTCCATACATGATTTGAATCTCGGCTGGTTCCGGAGATTCAAATCATCTATGGCTGGCTTAATGCTAATTGTAACCCAAACCTCTTACTCTAACCCAATCAGTATTCTTAACCATAATATGAGCTAGCTCTTTCCCTAACACATACTAACATGCCTATCCCTAACACATGCTAGCCTTAACCCTTAGACCTGACCCTAACACATGCTAGCCCTAATCCTAGCTATAACTCTAACACGAGCTACTATTCCTATCCCTAACACATGCTAGCCTTAACTGTAACCTTCAACCTTGACCCTAGCACATGCTAGCCTTAAGCCTCAGCCATAACTTCAAAGTGATTGTAAACCCTCACCTTGTAGAGAAACCCATTCGGTTTAAAATAGAAATGAAAGGCAAACATTTGTGTATAGATATAAAAAAAAAAACATTATAAATACCTTCTTTTCCCCCTTTTTTTTTTTTATAAGTGAGCATATTCCCTTGGTTCTCAGCTGCATAATAGCTGGGGGAGGAGAAGCAGCAGCATACTGATCTTCTCAGTGAATGGCTGAGCAAAGGGGGAGGTGTGTCAGAACAAGTCTGATCATTGATGGAGAGCAGGCTGAGTTCCCAGCATAACTAGAGAACCGACCACAGTATGTTCTCATGCTTAGTGTGGTCAGTTTTAATAGGGAAGCAGAGGGGCTGGGATTTCACACAAAGGAAGAACTACAAAGAGAGCAGGATACTTTATCATACAAGTACATGGTACAACAGGATAATATCAGGAATATGAAATGCTGGGTTTACATATTCCTTAATTCTAATTGTAACCTTAACTCCTTACCCTAATCCAACTACTAATCCTAACCATAATACAAGCTAACTCTGTCCCTAACATGTGTTATCCCTAACATGTGCAGACATGTTTATCCTGACCCCTCAGCCTTGACCCTGACACATGCTAGTCCCAAGCCTCAGCCCTGACCCTAACACATGCTAGTCCCAAGCTTCAGCCCTGACCCTAACACATGCTAGTCCCAAGCCTCAGCCCTGACCCTAACACATGCTAGTCCCAAGCTTCAGCCCTGACCCTAACACATGCTAGGCATAATCTTCAGCCTTAAACCTAACAATGCAACTCACAAAATGCACAGCATATGTGACGTGGAGCCCTGTAGTGTGGGCATGTTGCCCACTATTATGGTAGTGCAGAGGGTTCTCTATTCAAAATGAATGAAGCTGCAATGCACAGCTGATCATGTTTTCCAGTATTGCATATTGAAATGCATACTTTATCACACATTACCATCAGTGTGAATGGGCCCTAACACATACTGCCCACAATGTACACGCTATATTAACCCAAACATGTGCTACTAATATACCTAACATGTGCTAACTGTAACCCCCTGTCTTAAGCCTAACATGTTATAGTCCTACCCTAACATATACTAGCCCCCAACACCAATCCTTAGTCTTAACTTTACCTTGTGCTAGATCTAACCCTAAGCCCTAAACATAACATGTACTATCCCCTAACCAGGGCCGGTGCAAGGATTTTTGACGCCCTAGGTGAAACCTGATTTTGCTGCCCCCTTGGCACCGCCCCCTTGACTACACCCAGGGCCTAGGGCAAGATCAACTACTTGCACCCCCCCCAATAGAAAAAAACAGTAAAACTAAATGATCTAAATTAGGCATAAATGGGGAGGGCAACCTGTTAGTCTGTTAGTGTTTTTTTTGTTTTGTTTTTCTAATGGCACTTTTTTTTGTATATTATTTTACTGTGTGCCATTACAAAAAATATATTGATATAACATCAGAAAGAGGGGGTGAGACTTGGTGAGGACAGCCACTCAGTGAGCAGTGTGCCGTGAGGACAGCCAGTCAGTGAGCAGTGTGCCGTGAGGACAGCCAGTCAGTGAGCAGTGTACGGTGAGGACAGCCAGTCAGTGAGCAGTGTACGGTGAGGACAGCCAGTCAGTGAGCAGTGTATGGGGAGGACAGCCAGTCAGAGAGCAGTGTATGGGGAGGACAGCCAGTCAGTGAGCAGTGTACGGTGAGGACAGCCAGTCAGTGAGCAGTGTACGGTGAGGACAGCCAGTCAGTGAGCAGTGTACAGTGAAGACAGCCAGTCAGTGAGCATTGTATGGTAAGGACAGCCAGTCAGTGAGCAGTGTGCCGTGAGGACAGCCAGTCAGTGTGAGCAGTGTACGGTGAGGACAGCCAGTCAGTGAGCAGTGTATGGTGAGGACAGCCAGTCAGTGAGCAGTGTACGGTGAGGACAGCCAGTCAGTGAGCAGTGTACAGTGAAGACAGCCAGTCAGTGAGCATTGTATGGTAAGGACAGCCAGTCAGTGTGAGCAGTGTACGGGGAGGACAGCCAGTCAGTGAGCATTGTATGGTGGGGACAGCCAGTCAGTGAGCATTGTATGGTAAGGACAGCCAGTCAGTGTGAGCAGTGTACGGAGAGGAGAGCCAGTCAGTGAGCATTGTATGGTGAGGACAGCAAGTCAGTGAGCATTGTATGGTGAGGACAGCCAGTCAGTGAGCAGTGTACGGGAGGACAGCCAGTTAGTGTGAGCAGTGTACGGGGAGGACAGCCAGTCAGTGAGCATTGTATGGTGAGGACAGCCAGTCAGTGAGCAGTGTACGGGAGGACAGCCAGTTAGTGTGAGCAGTGTACGGGGAGGACAGCCAATCAGTGAGCATTGTATGGTGACTATCGGCTACAGAATAACACTTACCAGTTCAAACCCTAACCCTCAGTCGTAACCTAATGTGTACTAGACCTAACCATGTTCCTCCATAGCATGTTCTAGCCATAACTCTAACATGTACCTCCATAGCATGTTCTAGCTCTGACCCTGACCTTTAGACCTAGCTTAGCCTAACCCTAACACATATTAGCCTTAGCCCTCACCCCCTGAACTTAGCATGTACTAGCCCTAAGGCAAAGTCTTAAGACATACTATCTTTATCCTAGCCCTGAGCCCTAAGTACTAGCTCTAACCCTTAGCCTAAACATGTACTAGCTCTAACACTAACATTTACTAGCCCTTATCATGGCCCTCAATCTTATACTTAACCCTTAGCCCTAACACGTACTAGTCCTAACCCTCAACCCTAAAACTAGCATGTGCTATCCCTAGTCCTCAGCCCTATTCCTAATCTTGATATCATAAAGATTAGAGAAGTCATTGGGTGAGGAAACCTCAGACCAGCAGATATGTATACCAAATTTTTGCTCTGGACAAGATACACAGAACATAGCTGGTGAAACACACAGTGCCCAGCGCACAATCCTAGGAGGGTTGGTGTGCCTCCTCTCCTCATTCTCTCTGCTTTCTAATAATAGCCTCTGCACAAGCTTAGAGAATAAAGTCTTAATACGAGATGGAAGCTGAACAATTCCTCTGCTGAAGATGAGCAGCGTGATGTGTTGGCAGGATATGCTGTGCAATGCCGGCTTCTGATTGGCAACTGTCCATGACTAAACAGAAACCATAATCACCTTCCTTCCTACCGCCAGAGAGTGAAGTGTCAGGACACAAGAGGGGTGCTACATTCAATCATTATTAAGGGTTCGGGGAGAAGGCACCCATATTTTGACACCTATTGGCTCCATGACACTTACTCCATGACCTTCAAACTCTTATGGAAGGACCAAAGTCTGATGAAGACCGAGACCAAAGTCTGATGAAGACCGAGACCAAAGTCTGATGAAGACGAAGACCAAAGTCTAATGAAGATGAACTTGAGGTCCAGCCAGATGCAGCAGCATGGCTCTCTTCTGAGCAGGTGCAGTCACTCCTGTGGCTATAACATAGAGCTGAAATCCCTTCTTCCACTTGTCCCAGCGCTGTGAGAGACTAGTGTGGTCTCCAGACACATCAAACGGTCCGATAGCCGGTAAATCCAGAAAGCTAGCCATCCTCGTCGCCAAAATGTAGTGTATTAACACAGACAAGCCCTACAGGTTGCTTCTTTATTCACTGCACATCAGCATGCAACTAACTTCAGCCACACCCAGCTCCCAGACATATACATAATTGTAACATTTTGCAGACAGCAACTTAACCCGTTGCTTACCATACTACAAAGACCAAGACCAAAGTCTGATGAAGACCAAAACCAAAGTCTGATGAAGACCGAGACCAAAGTCTGATGAAGACCGAGACCAAAGTCTGATGAAGACGAAGACCAAAGTCTGATGAAGACCGAGACCAAAGTCTGATGAAGACCAAGACCAAAGTCTGATGAAGACCAAGACCAAAGTCTGATGAAGACCAAGACCAAAGTCTGATGAAGACCAAGACCAAAGTCTGATGAAGACAGAGACCAAAGTCTGATGAAGACCAAGACCAAAGTCTGATGAAGACCAAGACCAAAGTCTGATGAAGACCGAGACCAAAGTCTGATGAAGACCAAGACCAAAGTCTGATGAAGACCGAGACCAAAGTCTGATGAAGACCAAGACCAAAGTCTGATGAAGACCAAGACCAAAGTCTGATGAAGACCGAGACCAAAGTCTGATGAAGACCGAGACCAAAGTCTAATGAAGACCGAGACCAAAATCTGATGAAGACCGAGACCAAAGTCTGATGAAGACCGAGACCAAAATCTGATGAAGACCAAGACCAAAGTCTGAGGAAGACCAAGACCAAAGTCTGATGAAGTCCAAGACCAAAGTCTAATGAAGACCAAGACCAAAGTCTGATGAAGTTAACCTTACCCGAGGTCTCCTTTTCCTTTAGTCACCAGAACCCTAATTTTGTGATCTAAACCTTGCATGAACAAACAGGGAGCATGGAATAAGGATGGGGAAAAAGATCACTATCCCCGAGAGATACAAAGAAGCAGCGAGGGTTTGGATAACTGGAACCCATCTGTTGATACCTACTGGGTCTATGACACCTAAAATACCTTGAAAATCTGATGGAAGGCCAAAGCCAGACAGAGCCAACCCTGCCAGAAAAATACTTTGCCATGACCCAGTAGTGCCCACATTTTGTAATCTGAATCTAGAGTAAAGTAAACACAGAATAAACAAGGAGCATGGAATGTAGATGGGGAAAAAATGTCACATCCCTCAAGAGATGCAAAGAAATAGTGAGGGTTTGGGTAGCAGGAACCCATATATTGAAATCTACTGAGTCCCTGATACTTAAAAAACCCTGAAAGTCTGATGGAAGGCCAAAGTCAGAGAGAGGCAACCCTACCTGAAGACCGCTTTGCCTTGAGCCAGTAGAATCCCTATTTTGTGATCTGAACACAGAATGGACAGGGAGCATGGAATAAAGATGGGGAAAAGATCACATCCCTCAAGAGATACAAAGAAACAGAGAGGGTTTGGGAAACAGGCACCCATACTGTGACACCTACTGGGCTTTTGACATTTAAAAGACTTTGAAAGTCTGATGGAAGGCCAAAACCAGACAGAGGCAACCCTATCAGAAGAATGCTTTGCCTTGCCCCAGTAGTGCCCACATTTTGTAATCTGAACCTTGAATGAAGTAAATACAGAATGAACAAGGAGCATGGAATGCAGATGGGAAAAAAAGATCACATCCCTCAAAAGATGCAAAAAACAGTGAGGGTTCAGGTAGAAGGAACCCATATTGACATCACTTAAAGGACCCTGAAAGTCTGATGGAAGGCCAAAGCCAGGCAAAGGCAACCTAACCTGAAGACCACTTTGCCTTGAGAAGCTAGATTTCACATTTTGTGACCTGAACCTACTTCTATGATATACAAATAGAATGAACAAGGAGTATGGGATAAAGGTGGGGAAAAATTATCACTTCCCCAAGAGATACAAAAACACAACAAGGGTAGCAGGAACTCTACCAGGTACCATGGTAGGGAATAAAATGGCGATGGTTGTATTTTTTTAAGTCACACTGTATTTGCGCTGTGGTTTTGCAAACGCAATTTATTTTTGAATAAATACACTTTAATGAATTAAAAAAAAAACACAATAGGTACGCCAATTTTTTTGCATAATGTGAAAGATGATGATACGCTGAGTATATAGATACCAAACATGTTATGCTTTAAAACTTCCACGCTCGTGGAATGACAACAAACTATGGTAGAAAAAAATCTCCATAGGTGACGCTTTACCCACTTGCTGACCAGCCGCCGCACATATACCATATATATCCCAGAGGGGAAGCCAATCAGCGGGTCCGGCAGATGCAATGTCTTCTGGCCACCCGTGATCACTCCCCATAGAGACAGAATGGAGGTCTGCCGATGTAAACAAGGCAGACTACGGTTCTGTCACAGATGAACACAGTGATCTTGTGTTCCTGCTATTTGGGAACACGGATCTCTGTGTTCATCTAGTGAGTCCATCCCCCACAAAGTTAGAAAGCACCCCGTAGGGACATAACCCTTTGATCGCCCCTGGTGTTAACCTCTTCTCTGCCAGTGGCATTAGTACAATAACAGTGCATTTTTATTAGCACTGATTACTGTAGTAAGTAATCAAAAATGTCAGTAAGAGTCGGTTCACACTGGGGCGACACAACTCTGCACGACTTGGGGACGCGACTTGTCAGTCCCGTGCAGCACGACTTCGGAGCGACTTGCAGGGACTTCACATAATGGAAGTCTATGCAAGTCGCTCCGAGGTCGTCCCGAAGTAGTACAGGACCCTTTTTCGAAGTCGGAGCGACTTGTGTCGCTCCTATTAGTCCTATTACTACTCAATGGACCGCGACCGAGCGCGACTTGTCAGGCTGACAAGTCGCCTGACAAGTCGCGCTAGTCTGAATGGGCTCTTAGGGGTCCGATCTGTCCGCTGCAATATCGCAGTCCCGCTAAAAATCGCTGATCGCTGCCATTACTAAAAAAAACAAAAAAAAAAATGCCATAAATCTGACCCCTAGTATGTAGATGCGATAACTTTTGAGCAAACCAATTAATATAAACTTATTGGGATTTTTTTTTTTTTTTACCAAAAATATGTAGCAGAATACATATTGCCTAAAATGATGAAAAAAAGTGATTTTTTTTTTTTTAATTGTTTTGTATTGGTTGTGTTTTATAGTATAAAATATTGTTTTTTTTTCAGAATTGTGACTCTTTTTTTGTTTATAGCGCACAAAATAAAAACCGCAGAGGTGATCAAATACCACCGAAAGAAAGCTCTGTTTGTGGGAAAAAAGGACATCACATTTATTTGGGTACAGCGTCGCCTGACCGCGCAATTGTCAGTTAAAGTAACGCAGTGCCGTAGCGCAAAAATTACTTATCATTACAGGGATAAAACCTCCCGGTCCAGATGTGGTTAAACGCCTTTACAGGTTACCTGTTTAGAGTTAGAGAGGAGGTCTAGTGCCAGAATTATTTCTCTCGCTCTAATGATCGCGGCGATGCCACACATGTGTGGTGCGAATACCGTTTACATATAAGTGCGCAACTTACGTATGCGTTCGCTTTTGCGCACGAGCACAGAGGGATGGGGGCGCTTTAAATTTTTTTTTTTATTATTACAGTTATTTTTTTTTTTTTTTTTTACACTGTCACTTTTATTCCTATTACATCTCTTGTAATAGAAAAAAGGTTAACAGGTCCTCTTTATACAGAGATCTGGTGTCAAATAGACCCCAAATCTCTACTTTTGAAAGCAAAAGATAACAAAAAAAAATAAAAAAAATTTGATCATTCACTTTAAAAAAAAAAAAAAAAAAGTTGCACCGGTCCTCCAAGGCCATAGATTTCAGCAATAATCCTGGTAAACCTTTTGCAAACCACAATGTATATATATGTGTATATATATATATATATATATATATATATATATATTGCGGTCGGTAAGGTAAACCACTTGCAAACCACAACGTATAAATATATATATATATATATATATGTATATATGTATATATTGCGGTCGGCAAGGTAAACCACTTGTAAACCACAATGTATATATATATATATATATATATATATATATATATATATATATATATATATGCATATGTATATATATATATATATATATATATATGTATATATATATATATATATATATATATATATATATATATATATATATATATATATATTGCGGTCGGCAAGTAGATAGAGACCCAGTGATGTTATCACTGGGTTCAAGACAAGGTATGAAATGAAAATAGAATTCCATTAACATATTGATATGGGGGGGGGGGGGGCAACATGTAAGTGGATTAAACTTCAGGTTAAAGTTATTAAGAGATCCGGTGATACAATGTAACATAACAGCTGGAATCTTACCATGCCTGAGACAGGTTCTCTTTGCTGCTTGAACTGAAATCCATTGAATGAAAAAGGCGAGCCAGGGACAGCAGGCTGGGGAGGAAAGAGCTATAATAATGGGTTCTCAACCTGTGGCCCTCCAGCTGTTGCAGAACTACAAGTCCCATCATGCCTCTGCCTTTCAGAGTCATGCTTGTAACTGTCAGCCTTGCAAAGCCTGATGGAACTTGTAGTTCGGCAACAGCTGGAGGGACAGAGGTTGAGCACCCAGATGAGCAGAAATGAGGTGGGCTCTATCTGACTTGAGCCTAGTATATGTATGTCAGATGGGGATTGTAAGCTCTTGGGGCCAGTGACTGATATGAATGTACATTATATATATATATATTGCGGGTGCTTTATAATTGCCTTTAATAAGTGAAATAAAATCCAATAAAATAAAATAAACAAGTTCACCTGCTATGGCTGTGCACATTCATGCTTCAATAATCCCCAATGTCCCGATCCCACTATGCCTTTCACCGCAGAGGTCATCGGGGGTCATTCTCAACGCATCAGAGCCCCCACGGCAAACTGCGCCTCGGAGAAGCAGCTAACAACCTGCGCACGTCAGGCCTTAAATAGATCAAATTTTGCATGCGTTAATTTTTTTTAATTTTTTGATCACTTTTATTCCTATTACAAGAAATGTAAACATCCCTTGTAATAGTAATAAGGATGACAGGTCCTCTTTATGGGGAGATCTGGGGTCAAAAAGACCCCAGATCTCTTTTTTACCTTTGAAAGCAAAAGATCAAAAAAAAAAAAAATTTTTGATCTTTCGCTTAAAAAAAAAAAAAACGTTGCTCCGGTCCTCCAAAGCCATAGAGTTCAGCCATAATCCCGGTAAACCACTTGTAAACCACAATGTATATATATATGTATTGCGGTCGCCAAGTGGATAGAGAAGCACAGAGACCCAGTGATGATATCACTGGGTACAAAACAAGGTATGTAATGGAAATAGAATGCCAATAACATATTCATATGGGGGGGGGGGGGGGCAACATGTAAATGGATTAAACTTCAGATTAAAGATATAAAGAGATCGGGTGATACAATGTAACACAAAAGCTGGAATCTTACTATGCCTGTGACGGGTTCTCTTTGCTGCATGAACTGAAATCCATTGAATGAAAGGGGTGAGCCAGGGACAGCAGGCTGGGGAGGAAAGAGCTAGAATAATGGGTGCTCAACCTGTGGCCCTCCAGCTGTTGCAGAACTACAAGTCCCATCGTGCCTCTGCCTTTCAGAGTCATGCTTGTAACTGTCAGCCTTGCAAAGCCTCATGGGACTTGTAGTTCAGCAACAGCTGGAGGGCCAGAGGTTGAGCACCCAGATGAGCGGAAATGAGGTGGGCTCTATCTGACTTGAGCCTAGTATATGTATGTCAGACAGGGATCTTAGATTGCACGCTCTTGGGGCCAGTGAATGATATGAATGCACATTATATATATATATATATATATTGTGGGCGCTTTATAATTGCCTATATTAATAAATAAAATGAAATAAAATAAACACGTTCAACCGCTCCGGCTGCGCACATTCATGCTTCATTAACCTCCATCGTTGCCTTTCACCGCAGAGGTCATCGGGGGTCATTCTCAACGCATCAGAGCCCCCACGTCAAACTGCGCCTCGGAGACGCGGCTAACAACCTGCGCACGTCAGGGCTTAAATAGATCAAATTTTGCATGCGTTAATTTTTTTTTTCATCCTCTATTTCCATTTTCTCTGAAAACAAGACAAAATAGGAGACTGACAGCGGCAGAAAACTGCAAATCCGCACAATACGCCGCGGCGGTGGCGGCACATCTCCAGAAGACGGGGGGGGGGAGCAACTGAAGTACATGAAGAGGAGCTGAGAATGCTGAGATTCCCATGAATGACGGCTCGGAGGAAGGATGAGCTAGAGTAACACAAGGCTGCATTCCTTATCTTCCTCCGAGCTAAAAATACGAACGCAGGAGAGCGAAGCTGCGGCGGCACCGGGCTTTTTCGGTGACAGGGATTTCAATTATGTGACACCCCCGGTCACTTTTACCGGGCCATCCCCTATGACTGCAGACCTCTGCGGCCCACCGGTCCTGCTGACCTTTTATAGAAGAGTCCGAGAGGGGTCAACAGTGTGCGAATAAAGGAAACCCGTACTGGGAGAATAAAGAGCCGGCCATCCCTGACCTCTCCTTTTGAAAATTCTGGTTACCAAGCTGCCATGCTGATCCGGCAGCTTCAATTTGTTCTGAACAAGTTGGCAGATCAGGAACTTTGACTTCCAGCTGAACTCCAAAGCATAAAATATTTCACCTACAAATATCCCGCAATATCCACAAAGGATGTAAATCCACTTAGTGTGCACCAACGGCCTTTGTAAACCCAGATATTGCCTTGTAAATGTAGCGGTGACATCATCACTGTGCTGTACACAGCTTGTGCAGAGAGCAGGAGGCTCCACCCACTACAGGCTGCCTGCAGAAAACGACAGGAGGGGGCGGAGACCAGACCAGTCATCCTGCACAAGGAGAGAGAGAGAGAGCTGTGGGAGGGGCCCAGCAGACCCCACCCACTACAGGCTGCCTGCAGAAAACTACAGGAAGGGGCGGAGACAAGACCAGTCACCCTGCACAAGGAGAGAGAGAGAGAGAGCAGAGCTGTGGGAGGGGCCCAGCAGACCCCACCCACTACAGGCTCCCTGCAGAAAACTACAGGAGGGGGCGGAGACAAGACCAGTATCCCCTGCACAAGGAGAGAGAAAGAGAGCAGAGCTGTGGGAGGGGCCCAGCAGACCCCACCCACAACAGGCTGCCTGCAGAAAACTACAGGCGGAGGGGGAGACGAGACCAGTCACCCTGCACAAGGAGAGAGAGAGCAGAGCTGTGGGAGGAGCCCAGCAGACCCCACCCACAACAGGCTGCCTGCAGAAAACTACAGGAGGGGGCGAAGACAAGACCAATCACCCTGCACAAGGAGAGAGAGAGAGCAGAGCTGTGGGAGGGGCCTAGCAGACCCCACCCACTACAGACTGCTTGCTGAAAACTACAGGAGGGGGCGGAGACCAGTCCAGTCACCCTGCACAAGGAGAGAGAGAGAGAGAGCAGAGCTGTGGGAGGAGCCCAGCAGACCCCACCAACTACAGGCTGCCTGCAGAAACTACAGGAGGGGGGCGGAGACAAGACCAGTCACCCTGCACAAGGAGAGAGAGAGAGAGCAGAGCTGTAGGAGGGGCCCAGCAGAGCCCACCCACTACAGGCTGCCTGCAGAAAACTACAGGAGGGGGCGGAGACAAGACCAGTCACCCTGCACAAGGAGAGAGAGAGAGAGCAGAGCTGTAGGAGGGGCCCAGCAGAGCCCACCCACTACAGGCTGCCTGCAGAAAACTACAGGAGGGGGCGGAGACAAGACCAGTCACCCTGCACAAGGGGAGAGAGCAAACACCACAATTGATCACTAGATGGGGCTAAGTACTTAGCCCCATCTAGTTGCCAAATGCAGTAATTCTTAGCACTTTACAATATAAAAGGAGACAGTCCAATTACAATACAGTTCAATACAGAAGTATTAAGAGTACCCTGTTAATGGAGCTTACAATCTAAGAACGCAAAGAACACTAAGAGGTGTATTTATAAAATAACTGCATAGCTATTTGCCCAATGAAAGTGCATGTGCATTAATTCTTTGTGAAGGGGGCAAAAAAAAAAAACCCAAAAAAACTTTATTAGGCTATTTCCTGCGCTGGACGAATGTATTTCAGAGATTTGAAATGGAAAACACTAAATTTGGCCACTAGATGGTGATGAGTATCTTGGGGATATTCCTATAGTACTTAGCCCCATCTAGTGGCCAAATGTGGTAATGCCTATTTTAAACAGATGGAAAAAACATTCGTTCAGTGTAGAAAATAGGACTTTGCAACATTTTATAGTTTTAGTACCAAACTGCATGATGAGGCAGCAACATGAGGTTCTGTGCGGCACGTTTTTGGAGAAAAATCAGGGAATTCTTTTTCCCGTTTCTCCAATTTTTTTTTGACAATGGACTGCCCTATATGCGACGCGACTCTGCACCGTCTTATAATGTAAGTCAGCGGCCTAACTACAGATCATGGGGCCCCATAGCAAAATTTTGATGCCCCCCCATCTCTGGGGCACCTGGCACTGCCAATGCACACAGGGCTTAAAAACACTGCTTTTAAGGATGTTTGGCTTTTTTTTTTTTTTCAGCCTATATTTGTCTGGTGATCTAGCCAGTAAGTCTGTTGTTTTTTAAAAGCACAAGCTCTCCAGCAGTATATATCAGTTAGAGCAATGAGACAAACCCTTTACCACTGACCGGGGTGCTTACAATTATCACACTAGAACATTATGTCTTTGTCCTTTCAGGGTTTTATTTTATTTATTTATTTTTTTAGGAGGTTTACAACCTATTTAAATCTACTAATACATCTAACACTCCACTCCATGAAGACTGACGATACAGGTGTCTGCTGTGCCTCCTGCGCTCCTTCATCCAGGGTGGGGGCACTCTAATAATGGAGGTGAGTTACTGGCCAGATCACCAGGTGAATGGGCTGCCCCAGGGCCGCAGATAGGGGGGGGGACCACCAGTCCTCCTGTAGGGGGCCCGGGCACACAGGGGGGCCCCAACAGCATGGGGCCGTCTCCCCTCCCACAGCACTGCAGGCTTCCCTGTCTTGTAAAAAAAATAACAATTTGTAAAAAAAAAAAGATAATAATAAACATCGTAATAAATAATTTAAAAAACTGTTTTATTGTAAAATAAAATAATTGTAAAAATTTTTAACATTTAAAAAAAAATTATAATTTTTTTTAAATGTAAAAAAAAATAAAAAAGGTTTCATTCACACGGGTTCTCTGTTACAGTATCTCACAAAAGTGAGTACACCCCTGACATTTTTGTAAATATTTTATTATATCTTTTCATGTGACAACACTGAAGAAATGACACTTTGCTACAATGTAAAGTAGTGAGTGTACAGCTTGTATAACAGTGTAAATTTGCTGTCCCCTCAAAATAACTCAACACACAGCCATTAATGTCTAAACCGCTGGCAACAAAAGTGAGTACATCCCTAAGTGAAAATGCCCAAATTGGGCCCAATTAGCCATTTTCCCTCCCCGGTGTCATGTCACTCGTTAGTGTTACAAGGTCTCAGGTGTGAATGGGGAGCAGGTGTGGTAAATTTGGTGTTATCACTCTCACTCTCTCATACTGGTCACTGGAAGTTCAACAAGGCCCCTCATGGCACAGAGCTCTCTGGAGAGCTGAAGATCTGAAAAAAAGAGTTGTTGCTGTACATAAAGATGGCCTAGGCCATTGATGGCAAACCTTGGCACCCCAGATGTTTTGGAACTACATTTCCCATGATGCTAAACTACACGGCAGAGTGCATGAGCATCATGGGAAATGTAGTTCCAAAACATCTGGGGTGACGAGGTTTGCCATCACTGGCCTAGGCTATAAGAAGATTGCCAAGACCCTGAGCTGCAGCATGGTGGCCAAGACCATACAGTGGTTTAAAAGAACAGGTTCCACTCAGAATAGGCCTCGCGATGGTCAACCAAAGCAGTTGAGTGCACGTGCTCAGCATCATATCCAGAGGTTGTCTTTAGGAAATAGTGAGTGAGTGTATGAGTGCTGCCAGCATTGCTGCAGAGGTTGAAGGGGTGGGGGGTCAGCCTGTCAGTGCTCAGACCATACGCCGCACACTGCATCAAATTGGTCTGCATGGCTGTCATCCCAGAAGGAAGCCTCTTCTAAAGATGATGCACAAGAAAACCCGAAAACAGTTTGCTGAAGACAAGCAGACTAAGGACATGGATTACTGGAACCATGTCCTGTGGTCTGATGAGACCAAGATAAACTTATTTGGTTCAGATGGTGTCAAGCGTGTGTGGCGGCAACCAGGTGAGGAGTACAAAGACA
>NC_138769.1:42484470-42499470 GCF_965119305.1 Pelophylax lessonae
CTTTCACATTATACAAAAACATTAGAGTGCCTATTGTTTTTTTTTTTTTCAATGTATTAACCACTTCTGGACCGGAAGGATTTTCCCCCTTAATGACCAGGCCATATTTTGCGATTCGGCACTGCGTTACTTTAACAAACAATTATACCCAATGATGTACCCAAATAAAATTGATCTTCTTTTTCCCCACAAACAGAGCTTTCTTTTGGTGGTATTTGATCACCTGTGCGATTGTAAAGTTTTGTGCTATAAACAAAAAAAGACCAACAATTCTGGAAAAAAAAAAAAAAAACAATATATTTCACATTCTGCTATATAACATTCGCAAGAAAAATTTTAAAAATCATTTTTTTTTAACATTTTAAGTCAATTTGTTTTCTGCTGCATATTTTTGGTAAAAAAAAGAAAATCGCAATAAACACATTTTGATTGGTTTGCGCAAAAGTTATGGCGTCTACTAACTACGGGAAAGATTTATGTCATTTTTTTTTTTACTTGTAATGGCGGAGATCTGCGATTTTTAGCGAGACTGCAATATTGTGGCGAACAGACCCCTAACTGACATTTTTGACACTTTTGGGGGTACCAGTGACATTACTACAGTAATCAGTGCTAAAAATATGCACTGTTACTGTAATAATGACACTGGCAGGGAAGGGGTTAACATTATGGGTGATCAAGGGGTTAAATGTGAGCCTAGGGGAGTGATTCTAACTGTGGGGGCTTGTGAAATGACCATAGAGACGTGTGATCCTATATAGAAGGATCACAGGCACTCTGTGATCATTTCAGGGAGAAGAACGGTCAGCAGCTGACCGTCCTTTTCTCTCAGCGGGGAGCGATCGCAGCTGTCAGACGGCAATCGGAGCCCCGTGCATCGGCTTCCCCGCTGACGAGCAGGGGTGGGAGTGCGCCGCCCCCTAGCCTCCCGAGAGTGTGCCCCGTTAATGTATGGCGATTTGCCTGGGAGCGGCTGCCTGCTGCAGTACATCTGCGGCGGGCGGTCGTAAACTGGTTAAGTCAAAGTGTCAAAAAATTTTTTTTTTTCCTTTCCTTTTAAAGATATATAAGAGATCTTTCAAAAAAGAGGACCTGCATTCTTATTTCTACTTTAAAGAGGTTGTAAACCTCCAAATTTAAAAAAAAAAAAAAACAAACACCTGAAAGAAAAACACATAATGAGCTAGTATGCATCGCATACTAGCTCATTATGAAATACTTACCTAAGAATGAAGCCCCGCAGTGCCGACCGCTTACCTCTCCCATGGGTGACATGTTCTGTCGCCCTTCTTCCGGGTTTGCAGCATCCGGCCATCTGATTGGCTGGAGCTGCAATGACGTCACTCCCGCGCACGCGCGCGGGAGCCAACGGTAACGGCGCGGTGCTCTGAAGGAACGGCCCGAGCGGCCGTTCCTTCAGAGCGCATGCGCCAGTGATGTCACTGGCTGCATTTAAGGTAAATATCTCCTAAACGGTGCATGTTTAGGAGATATTTACAGTACCTATAGCTAAGACTTATCATAGGATCACCTATAGGTACAACTTCCTCTTTAAGGGATGTTTACATTCCTTGTAATAGGAATAAAAGTGATAAAAAAAAAATAATAATAAAGGGACAGTGAAAATATAATAGAAAATAAATATATAAATAAATTAATACAAATAGAAAATAAATAAAATAGAAAAGAAAAAGTAAAATAAATCAGAAAAAAAAAAACCCAAAATTGAAAATGCCCCAGCCCTCGGTGCTCGTGTGTTCAAACCGCACAAGTGAGGTATAGCCGCGATCATTAGAGCGGGAGCAATAATTCTAGCTCTAGACCGCCTCTGTAGCTCTGACCAGGTAACCCGTAAAAAATTGTAAAGCGTTGCCTATAGAGATTTTTAATTACCGTAGTTTGTCACCGTTCCACGAGTGTGCGCAATTTTAAAGCATGACATGTTGGGTATCTATTTACTTGGCATAACATCATCTTTTACATTATACAAAAACATTGGGGTGCCTATTGTTTTTTTTTTTTTTTTCAATTTATTAAAATGTATTTTTTCCTAAAAAAATTGCATTTGAAAGACTGTTGCGCAAATACCGTGTGACATAAAATATTGCAACGATCGCCATTTTATTCTCTAGGGGCTCTGCTAATAAAATATATCTATCTATATATATATATATACTGTATATATGTATATATAATGTTTTGGAGTTCTCAGTAATTTTCTAACAAAAAATACTAATTTAGACTTGTAAAGAAAAAGTCCCAGAAAAGGCCTGGTCAGCGAGTGGCTAATTGAAATGATAAAATTTCCCCAAAGTCTCCCAAGTATTTGCCAATATTTCAGGGAAGAGGAAGAATCCCCCTTCTCCTAATCCTGATCGTGTCTCTTGTTTTCTATCAGCATTCCGGGGAATCTCCCACTTTATAAAGTCCATATCCTGGAATGGTGAAACGCATCAGCACATAATGGGGGTGAACAGACCCCAGTAAATCAGGTAATCCATTTAAGGATTCATGGTAATTTTGGGGGAATACGATTTGGAGATATACTCCCTGTTGTATGATAATGTAGTTATGGTTGAGGCCTACTCTCTAGATTTTGGGTGGGGGGCTCGACTCCCCATTGTGTGATAATGTAGATATGGTTGAGGCATACTCTCTAGATTTTGGGTGGGGGGCTCGACTCCTTGTTGTATGATAATGTAGATATGGTTGAGGCCTACCCTCTAGATTTTGGGTGGGGGGCTCGACTCCTTGTTGTATGATAATGTAGATATGGTTGAGGCCTACCCTCTAGATTTCGTGTGGGGGGCTCGACTCCTTGTTGTATGATAATGTAAATATGGTTGAGGCCTACTCTCTAGATTTTGGGTGGGAGGCTCGACTCCTTGTTGTATGATAATGTAGATATGGTTGAGGCCTACCCTTTAGATTTTGGGTAGGGGGCTCGACTCCTTGTTGTATGATAATGTAGATATGGTTGAGGCCTACCCTCTAGATTTTGTGTGGGGGGCTCGACTCCTTGTTGTATGATGATGTAGATATGGTTGAGGCCTACCCTTTAGATTTTGGGTAGGGGGCTCGACTCCTTGTTGTATGATAATGTAGATATGGTTGAGGCCTACCCTCTAGATTTTGTGTGGGGGGCTCGACTCCCCATTGTGTGATAATGTAGATATGGTTGAGGCCTACTCTCTAGATTTTGGGTGGGGGGCTCGACTCCTTGTTGTATGATAATGTAGATATGGTTGAGGCCTACCCTCTAGATTTTGGGTGGGGGGCTCGACTCCTTGTTGTATGATGATGTAGATATGGTTGAGGCCTACCCTTTAGATTTTGGGTGGGGGGCTCGACTCCTTGTTGTATGATAATGTAGATATGGTTGAGGCCTACCCTCTAGATTTCGTGTGGGGGGCTCGACTCCTTGTTGTATGATAATGTAGATATGGTTGAGGCCTACTCTCTAGATTTTGGGTGGGAGGCTCGACTCCTTGTTGTATGATAATGTAGATATGGTTGAGGCCTACCCTCTAGATTTTGGGTGGGGGGCTCGACTCCCCATTGTGTGATAATGTAGATATGGTTGAGGCCTACTCTCTAGATTTTGGGTGGGGGGCTCGACTCCTTGTTGTATGATAATGTAGATATGGTTGAGGCCTACCCTCTAGATTTCGGGTGGGGGGCTCGGAGAGGGGGAGACAGAAGGCCCTGAACAGGTGTAAAGAATCTCTTGCGGTTTTCTTAAGAAAAAAAAGAAAAAATGGAAACCTGATACCTTGAATGACGGTATTTTGTTCCGCAAGAGCTGAGCGCAGACTGTAGGCGGGAGACATCCGGAAAGTAATAGAGGTTTGTGTTCATGCCGTCACAGACATAGTGAGATTCCCGGTCTTGTGTTACATTGTATCTCTTTACATTGGAATTTAACCACTTCTAGACCGGAAGATTTTCCCCGCCATTTTTTGCGATTCGGCACTGCGTTAATTTAACGGACAATTGCGCGGTCGTGCGATGTTGTACCCAAATAAAATTGATGTCCTTTTTTTCCCACAAATAGAGATTTCTTTTGGTGATATTTGATCACCTCTGCGATTTTTATTTTTTGCGCTATAAACAAAAAAAAAAAAGCGACAATTCTGAAAAAAAAAACCCCCAATATTTTTCACTTTCTGCTTTAAAACACAGCCAATAAAAAAATTTTAAAATCAAATTTTTTCATCCTTTTAGGCCAATTTGTATTCTGCTGCATATTTTTGGTAAAAAAAAAATCCCAACAAGTGTGTTTTGATTGGTTTACGCAAAAGTTATCACGTCTACAAACTAGGGGAAAGATTTATGTCATTTTTATTTTTATTATTATTAAATTATTATTATTTTTATTATTATTATAAATGATTATTATTTATAAATGGCGGTAATCTGCGATTTTTAGCGGGACTGCGACATTGTGGCGGACAGATTGGACCCCTAACTGACATTTTGACGCTTTTTGGGGGACTAGTGACATTACTACAGTAATCAGTGCTATAAATATGCAATGTTTCTGTAATGACACTGGCAGGGAAGGGGTTAACCCAGGGGCGATCAAAGGGTTAAATGTATGCCTAGAGTGTGCCTTCTAACTGTGAGGGGGTTGGGCCTATAGAATCAACACAGGGATCTGTGTTCCTAAATAGGAGGATCACAGGATCTCTGTATTGATTGCCGACAGAACAACGGTCTGCCGTGTTTACAACAGCACACCACCGTTCTGTCTGCACAGGGACTGAGGGAGCGATTGCAGCTGACGGCCCCGCAGATCAGCTTCCCCGTGTGCCCCATGATTGCTCCCGCGAGGCGACATACAGGTACATCGTTTCACGGGACCCTGCCGACCTGTTGCTGTATATCTGCGGCGGCTGATCGGCAAGTGGTTGATCTGCTTATATTTTTGCCCTCCCCTGGTTCCTCCTTTCCCCTTTCCATCAATATGGTAATTATAGTTTAAAAACGACACCTTTCTGTTTCCATTACTTTGGATTGGATTGGGTTATTTTGGACACAGTGATGTCATCACTGGGTCTCTGTTGTTCTCTATGCAATGCATGGAGATTGTGGCTGGTGGGAGGAGCCGGCATGGTGCTGTACATGGCTTCCTGGAAACATCACAGCACTTTGCCTTAGTACCCCTCTCAAGAGCCCTCCGCTATGATGCAAGCAGTGGGCTGTCTCATGGGAGGAGTTATGCAAATACCAAAATGTCTTGATGTGTGGATGTCAGTCTGGAAAGGAGGGTGTTGCTAGGCAGGCTGGATTTGCATGCAGATCCCCCTCTGTAACACCCATGTGGTGGGCCAGGGACGGTAAGGCTGGGGAGAATAGTGCTAGATGATGCTGGACGTCCTCCAGCCAGGAAATGAGACGGGCTCTATTGGACTTACTACAACGTCTAATGCACACTGAAGGAAGCTCACAGTGTGCAGTGTAATCAGTCATTTCAGTACAACTGTGCAAGACTGAAGGGAAGCTTTAGCTATTTCCTATATTCTCTAAAACAAAAATGATTTTTTGGCTATACATGCGCTTTAAAATTAGGATTATTTAAACGATGGTGTTGGCATAATTGATTTAAACTAATTAAGGTTGGGTTCACACTAGTGCGGGGGTGCCTGTGCTCAGGTGCGGGGGCGCGTGTGTTCGGGTGCGGGGGCGCCTGTGCTCTGGTGTGGGGGCGCGTGTGTTCGGGTGTGGGGCGCCTGTGCTCGGGTGCGGGGGCGTGTGTGTTCGGGTGCGGGGTGCCTGTGCTCGGGTGTATGTGCGCGGGGGCGCGTGTGCTCGGGTGCGGGGGCGCGTGTGCGCAGGTGTGGGGCGCCTGTGCTCAGGTGCGGGGGCGCGTGTGTTCGGGTGCGGGGTGCCTGTGCTCGGGTGTATGTGCGCGGGGGCGCGTGTGCTCGGGTGTAGAGGCGCCTGTGCTCGGGTGTGGGGGCGCGTGTGCGCAGGTGTGGGGCGCCTGTGCTCGGGTGTATGTGCGTGGGGGCGCGTGTGCTCGGGTGTAGAGGCGCCTGTGCTCGGGTGTGGGGGCGCGTGTGCGCAGGTGTGGGGCGCCTGTGCTCGGGTGCGGGGGCGCGTGTGCGCAGGTGTGGGGCGCCTGTGCTCGGGTGCGGGGGCGCGTGTGTTCGGGTGCGGGCGCCTGTGCTCGGGTGTATGTGCGCGGGGGCGCGTGTGCTCGGGTGCAGGGGCGCCTGTGTTCGGGAGCGGGGGCGTGTGTTTTCGGGTGCGGGGGCGCCTATGCGCGTGTGCTCAGGTGTGGGGCGCCTGTGCTCGGGTGCATGTGCGCGGGGCACAGGTGTGGGGGCATGTGTGCTCGGGTGCAGGGGCACCTGTGCTCAGGTGCAGGGGCGCGTGTGCTTGGGTGTGGGGGCGCGTGTGCTCGGGTGCGAGAATGGACCTTTTAAAAAACATTTTTTGACCATGCAGTTACCCTGCGGCTCCCGCACCCGTGATCATGCTGCAGGCTGAGATGCGGGGGGTGCTATTCTGAACGAACGACAGCCCCGCATGTCTCGCAAGAGCAGAGCGATTCCGCTGCTGCTATGGGAATCAATGTGATTGAAACTGAAACCTAAGCAGGACTCCAGACAACGTTTTCTCCAGGTTTGGATACAGTGGGGAAATGTTCTGCCATGTTTTTATTCCTGCCTGTCACCTTATTGGGAGGATTTTCTCTCATTTCCTGTCCCTGTGACACCTACAGTAGCAGAGATAACAAAATGTTGTCCAGTTGCAAAAAAAAAAAAAAAGAATAACATTTTATTTTTCTATTTGTTGCTCATGATTCTCTTCAATTACTGCCAGCATCTGATCCCTGATGAAGGGAGAGTTTTGACCTGAAACACGTTGGCTTTCACTTTTGACCTCTTGCAATGTGCAATAAAGACTTATTTGGTGGCACTCAACCCCCACAGTGCCAATCAATATTCCATAGTGGTCCACCATGCCCCTCAACCTCCCACGGTGCCTCCAGGACCTGTGAGATCCCTCAACCCCGGCAGTGCCACCCAACCTTCCATAGTGGTCCACCATGTGCCTCAACCTCCCACAGTGCCTCCAGGACCTGTGAGATACCTCAACCCCCACAGTGCCAATCAATATTTCATAGTGGTCCACCATGCCCCTCAACCTCCCACGGTGCCTCCAGGACCTGTGAGATCCCTCAACCCCGGGCAGTGCCACCAAACCTTCCATAGTGGTCCACCATGTGCCTCAACCTCCCACAGTGCCTCCAGGACCTGTGGGATACCTCAACCCTCACAGTGCCAATCAATATTCCATAGTGGTCCACCATGTCCCTCAACCTCCCACAGTGCCTCCAGGACCTGTGAGATCCCTCAACCCCCACAGTGACACATAATCTTCCATAGTTGTCCGCCATGCCCTTCAACCTCCCACAGTGCCTCCAGGACCCGTGGGATACCTCAACCCCCACAGTGCCACTCAATATTCCATAGTGGTCCACCATGCCCCTCAACCTTCCCCAGGACCCATGATATTCCCCAACCCCCCATAGCTCAGTGGCACCCAACCTTCCATAGTGGTCCACCATGCGCCACAACCTCCCACAGTGTCCCCAGGACCTGTGCGATCCCTCAACCCCCACAGTGACACATAATCTTCCATAGTGGTCCGCCATGCCCCTCAACCTCCCACAGTGCCTCCAGGACCTGTGAGATCCCTCAACCCCCGCAGTGCCACCCAACCTTCCATAGTGGTCCACCATGTGCCTCAACCTCCCACAGTGCCACCAGGACCCGTGGGATACCTCAACCCCCACAGTGCCACTCAATATTCCATAGTGGTCCGCCATGCCCCTCAACCTCCCACAGTGCCTCCAGGATCCGTGAGATCCCTCAACCCCCACAGTGCCACCCAACCTTCCATTGTGGTTCACCGTGCCCCTAAACCTCTCACAGTGCCCCCAGGATCTGTGAGATTCCTCAACCCCCACAGTGCCACCCAACCTTCCATAGTGGTCCACCATGCCCCTAAACCTCCCACAGTGTCCCTAAGCTCCGTGGGAGCACTCAACCCCCAGAGTGCCCCTAACCTCTCACAGTGCACCCCTCAGCCCCCTGCCCCTTGCTTGATGTAAAGCATCCAGCCCCCCCCCCATAGTGCCTCCAACCTCACAGAGTGTCCCACAGTGCCCCCCCAGTCCCTGAAGTACACTCTAGTCTACTACAGTACAGTGAGACCCACAGCCCTCTCCACGGACCCCATCCCCTACAGTAGCCCTAGCTCCTTCCAGAATCCCCTACAGAGCCACCAAGTCTTCTGCAGAGTCCCCACACCCCCTCAAGAACCCTCATCCCCACAGTCACACCCAACCGCACCCCTTCAGTATTTCAATACATATTATGTTTTACCAGGCCCTGGTCTCAATAAGGTTGAGAATCACTGCTCTGTATCATATGATGAGATTGCGCATCATATGGTGCAGAGCGCAAGGTAAGCCGGTAGACTGATCCCCATGGTGAAGAGCGAACACAAGGTTTTCCGTCATCAGTTCATCTTCTTATTCCCAGGCAGCCATCTCCATCCTCCCATCCCCCTTCCCAGGCAGAGAAGATGTCACCCCCCATAGAAACAGGTCCACTTTGAGGAGACATCATTGATCTAAATAGACCTCTGACATCTCCCCTCTGTGCTGGCTGCAGAGAGCCTCGGATCTCCTCTGACACCTCTCCACTGAACAGCTTCAGTCCCTGCAGGAGCGGGGAGTTCACTGAGCTTCCTCCGCTGTGCCTGCTGAGCCCACAGTCCTACATCTGAGTTCAAAAATAACCCTTTCCACCGCCAATAGGTAACGGATACGTCCACGGTTCTGCATGCGGTAAAAATATAGATCACATTGCATGCCGTGCTAATATTACGCAATACCATGTGAGAAGGTAAACATATCCGCTGCACACAAATACTGCGAGCAAACATTGGGGGGAACTCTGCTTCTTCAGGCCCCATTCACACCTCAGCGTTTTGTAGCTGGAAGCTCGAAGCTCCAAAAGAGGAGGAAAAAAAAATATCATCTATGGAGATGGTTCAAATCTCCACTCCAAGTCTCCAGAAGCCAAATGCCTGAAGCTCAAAAAAGTTCTGGAGCTATTTGTAGCTCAAATTGGACAGGTTTGCGTGTTTCTGGCTTGTTTTTATTCCCATAGAAACTAATGGAAATGCGCAATTTGCGTATTTAAGCGCGAATATTTGCTCAAATAAAAAAAAAAGTTAAAAAAAAGTTAAATAAAATAAATGAATAATATGTATTAATAAATAAATAATAATTAACTTCTAACCTTAAAAAAATAAAATAAAAAAATGTTATTATTATTATTAATAATAATAATAATAATAATTAAACACCCCAATCGTAACAAAACTAAATACATTAATTATTATTATTATTATTATTATTAATAATAATAATAATAATATAAATAATAACATTAATAATTATAATAATAATTATAATATAAATAATAACAATAATAATAATAATATAAATAATTGTAATAATAATAATAATATAAATATAACTAATAATAATATAAATAATAATAATAATATAAATAATAACATTAATAATGATAATAATAATTATAATATAAATAATAACAATAATAATAATAATATAAATAATTGTAATAATAATAATAATAATATAAATATAACTAATAATAATATAAATAATAATAAAAATAATAATAATAATTATGTTTTATTATTATTATTATCATTATTATTAGTAAATAATAATAATAATAATAATAATAATGTATTTATTTATTTTGTGTTAGGGTGTTTACTTATTATTTTATTATTAATATTATTATTATTATTTTTTTTTTAAGGGTCAAGGTTAGGGGTTAGTTATTTAGTTATTTATTAATTATTACATAGTATTCAGTTATTGTATTTTTTTTTTATTTATGATTATTTTTTTATTTGTTTATTTATTTTACATCTATTTATTGATTTATTATTATTGTTTTTATTATTATTATTAGTAGTAGTAGTAGTAGTAGTAGTAGTAGTAGTATTAACACCCTAACCCTAACACAAAAATTTAAATAAATAATAAATAAATAATAATAATAAGACAAATAAAATATTAACTTCTAACCCAAACCCTAAGACTCCATTCACACTGCCGCGACTTGTCAGCCTGACAAGTTGCGGTCCCTCGCGGTCCATTGACTGCTACAGGACCCGTTCTAATAGGAGCGACACAAGTCACTCCGACTTAGAAAAAGGGTCCTGTACTTCTTCGGGGCGACCTCGGGGCGATATGCATAGACATTCATTATATGAAGTCTGTGCAAGTCGTGCCGAAGTCGCGGTGCACGGGACTTCACAAGTTGCCCCCGAAGTAGTACAGAGTCGTGCCGCTGCAGTGTGAATGGGCTCTAACCCCCTAATCCTAACCCTCACCTAACCTTAACTCTAACCCTTTACCCTAAATAAATAAATGAATGATAATGATAAAATAAAATCTGATGGAAAAGCTAAAAAAAAAAATCTGAAAAACCTAGCAACAAATGATGCAACAGATAATAGTTTTCTCTATTGGCTAATAAAAACCGCCAACGCTCAAAAACGCTATAAAAAAACACACAAAACGCGGAAAAAAAGTGCCAAAATAGCACCAAAACCACTGCCTTCCTTTGAATGTGTTGCACACTGAGAAATCAGATATTGTCCCTCTCGTTTCCTGGCTGGAGGAATTCCAGTATCATTCAGAGATCCTCAATTACGGCCCTCCAGCTGTTGCGGAACTACACGTCCCATGAGGCATTGTAAAACTCTGACATTCACAGACAAGACTAGGTAGGCATGATGGGAATTGTAGTTCCTGAAAAACTTGAGGGCCATTCTAGCTCTTTCCTCCCCAGCCCAAATGCACCTCAGTCCACTCTTTCAATAATTGGATATCCGTTCTTTCAGTGATTGAGGATCTACAGGAGTTACCTCTGACTTCACTTGCTGCATGCTTCCTCCAGGTCAGTGGCTCAGGAAGTACTGAATCGGTGCTGGGATAAGGCCTTTTCTGGCACTTTTTGTTTACAAGTTTCGTTCAGTATTTTTTGCTTGAAAATTACTTATATTCCCCCAAACATTTTATATATTTTTAGCAGAGACCCTAGGGAATAAAATGGCGATCAATGCAATTTTTTTTTTATTTTATTGCACTTTTGCAATGCAACATTAAAAAAAAAAAAATAAAAAAAAAAATGATTAAAAAATTTTTTTAACCCTTTTTTTTAATCATTTTGTTTTTTTTAGATTTTTTTTAATGTTGCATTGCAAAAGTGCAATAAAAAAAAAAAAATTTTTAATGCAATTTTTTTTTTTATGTCACACGGTATTTGCGCAACGGTTTTTCAAACACAATTTTTTTTTAAATACACTTTGATAAATTAAAAAAAAAAAAAAAATATATATATATATATTTATATATATATATATATATATATATATATATATTACATACCTACATTTTTTTGTATAATATGAAAGATGATGTGACACCAAGTAAAAAGATACCTAACATGTCATGTTTTAAAAATGCGCACAATCGTGGAATGGCGACAAACTACGGTACTTAAATATCTCCACAGGCGACGCTTTTACAGCTTACCAGTTACAGAGGAGGTCTAGCGATAGAATTATTGCTCTTACTCTAACATCGAGGCAAAACCTCACGTTTGTGGTGCGAACACCGTTTACATTTGCGTGCGCGACCTACATAAGCGTTCGCTTCTGCGCGCGAGCACAGAGGGCACTTTAAAAAATGTATTTATTATTATTTTTTTTATTTTTTTTACACTGTCCTTTTTTCATTTTTCTTTTTTGATCATTTTCATTCCTATTACAAGCAATGTAAACATCCCTTGTGATATCCTCCCTATGGGAATTTTATTATTATTATTATTTATTATTTTATTTATTTATTTATTTATTTTACATTGTCTGTTTTCATTTTTCTTTTTTCGATCACAAGAAATGTAAACATCCCTTGTGATAGAAATAAGGGATGACAGATCCGCAGCATGATTGCAGGTGCGGGAACCACATGGTCAAAAATGCATCTTTTTTCTGCGGTTCATGCAGCACAGCAGCCCATTCAAATGAATAAGCTGCCGCGCCCGAGCAAACATGGGCCGCATGGGCCGCACGGGCCGCACTAGTGCCTCATGCTCAGTTCACGTTTGTGCGGGTGCGGGAAAGTGTAAAAGGCTTCATTCCCATTAGTGCAACTCCAAAATCCCACGACTTTGAATGCAACTTTTGATTGGTGGAACTCGGATAGGACTTTGGCTTGGACAACTGTTGCACACAAGTTGCATTGTATAACATTAAGGTACGACTTTCATGCAACTTCTGAGGGTTAACATTGAAGTCTATGACCCTCGAGTTGCATGAAAGTCGGACAAAAGTAATGCATGAACTACTCTGAGGTTGCTGCAACTTTAAGTTGCACATATATGAATGGGTATCATTGGAAAACATGGGAAAACAACTTGTCATGCAACTTTGATGTCCAAAGTTGCATGATAAGTCGCACAAGTGTGAATGGAGCCTCAGGCCCCTTTCACACTTTGCTGCGATTTTGCCGCAACTTTGACTGGACTTGAAGCAATGCCTGTGTAATCTTGAGGTCTTTGGACCTCAAGTCGCATCAATGTCGGATCAAAGTATTGCAGGGACTACTCTGAAGTCGCTGCGACTTGAAATCGCACAGATATGAATTGTACTCATTGGAAATAATGGGGTTCGACTTGTCATGCAACTTTGCAGTCACAAGTCGCAAGACAAGTTGCACAAGTGGGAAAAAGGCACAAGGCCCCTTTCACACTTGTGCGACCTGAAAGGCACATGACTTTGCCGCAATTTTAATGTGACTTTAACTGGACTTGAAGCAATGCCTGTGTAATCTTGAGGTCTATAGACCTCAAGTCGCATCAAAGTCCAATCAAAGTATTGCAGGGACTACTTTGAGTTTGCTGTCACTTGAAGTCGCACATATATGAATTGCACTCATTGGAAATCATGGGGTGCGACTCATCATGCAACTTTGCAGTCACAAGTCACAGGAAAAGTCACACAAATGTGAAAGGGGCCTTGTGCGACCTGAAAGTTGCGTGACTTTGCCGCGATTTTAATGCGACTTTAACTGGACTTGAAGCAATGCCTGTGTAATCTTGAGGTCTATGGACCTCAAGTCGCATCAAAGTTGGACCAAGGCAGTGCAGGGACTACTTTGAAGTCCCTAAAACTTGAAGTTGCACAGATATGAATAGTACTCATTGGAAATCACAAAGTACGACTTGTCATGCGAGTTTACAGTTGCAAGTCGCAGGACAAGTCGCACAAGTGTGAACTTGTGCGATCTGAAAGTCATGGGACTTTGATGCAATTTTGATGCGATCTTGACTGGACTTGAAGCAATGCCTGTGTAATCTTGAGGTCTGTGGACCTCAAAAAGCATCAAAGTCGGACCAATGTAGTGCACGGACTACTCTGAAGTCGCTGCGACTTGAAGTTGCATAGATATGAATAATACTCATTGGAAATCATGGGGTACGACTTGTCATGCGACTTTGCAGCCCCCAGATTGCAGGACAAGTCGCACAAGTGTGAAAGGGGCCTTAAAGTTGCAGCAACTTTAAAAAAGGTTCCTGTAATGCTTTGATGGGAGTTTCTTTTCCTGTGACTTGAGAGAATGTAAAGTTGCATAAAAGTTGCATTTAGGCCCCTTTCACACTTGTGTGACTGCAAAGTCACATGACAAGTCGTACCCCATCATATCCAATGAGTACCGTTCATATTAGTGCAACTTCAAGTCGCAGCGACTTCAAAGTAGTCCCTGCACTACTTTGGTCGGACTTTGATTTTTTAGTCCCCACCAGACCTAGTGTTCACACCCATGCGATCCGTTAACTTTGTATTGACACCCCCAGCGATTCGCATGTGGCAGTGTGAACTCCCTGTGAGTCGGATACGATGCAGGAACCCGCAGTGGATTTGCAGGGTTCCCGAATCGCACCGGTGTGAACCGGCCCTCAGGTTAGGACTAGTGTTAGGGTAAACGTGCCAATTTGATTCGCCAATCAAACTTTAGATTCCTCTTTTCTCTACATTGAAAAGCAATTACAGATATTCAATGGTGGTTTCCGAAGGTCCACAAGGAGAACGGATGGAAATTGTCCCCGATGGATAAATCAAATCACTTTCCATGCGATTTTCATCGCTTTCCCCAGTTTGCAGTCTGATCTTCACCTAGTATAAACATCTCCATTTCTTTTATATTTGCAATACAGTAATCAGTGCTAAAAATATGCACTGTTACTGTAATAATGACACTGGCAGGGAAGGTGTTAACCCAGGGGCAATCAATGGGTTGAACGTGTGCCTAGGGGGTGTTTTCTAACTGCGAGGGGCGTGGCTTGTGAAATGACAACAGAGACCTGTGATCCTATATAGAAGGATCACAGGCGCTCTGCAATCATTTCAGGGAGAAGAACGGTCAGCTGTGTTTACAGCATCTGACAGTCGTTCTCTCTCAGTGGGGGGCGACCACGGGTGTCAGGGGGCAATCGTGGGCACCGCCCCAAGGCCATCTTTAATATCGATTTGACCCTGGGAAAACATGTTCTTGGGCCCTCCCAAATCCACTTATCAACTTTTTGCAGGCAGTGTGGGCCAAAGGGGCATCTACTTTGGGCCCCACAACAATGACTGGGCCCGGGGCAGCTGCCCCTTTTTCCCTGCCTCAAAGACAGCCCTGACCGGCCCCGTGGATCGGCATCCCTGCTGCCTAGTGGGGGGCAGGCGCATGCCCCCAGGAGCGCTCCCGCGAACTGACGTACCCATACTTGGGTTGGCACAGCCGAGCCAGCCTGCCGCGGTATATCTTGTGTCTCACTAATACAGGAGCCACATCTCATGATTGGTAAGCTGCAATATATTACA
>NC_138769.1:42504470-42754470 GCF_965119305.1 Pelophylax lessonae
GGGGACCCTTCAGGGGCCTATTGTCTGCCTGTGTTGTGATCTGCGCTTCTTGTGACTCCCCCTCTGGCCGCTGGGAGACTTGGTACAGCCCAGGCATTCATGCCAAGTAGCTTTCACACATAGAAGCTTGTCTCAAGCAATTGCTGACAAGCCACAAACAAGACATTTTCTCCCTCCCCCTCTTTTTTTTTTTTCCTTCTCCTTCCTCCTTCCACCTCCTCTCCCCCCCCCCCCTCCTCCTCCTTTTTCTCCTCCACCTCCTCTTTCTTCCAAATGCAAACTAAAAACTCCAGTGACAGACAGGCAGAGCAAGCTACAATGCAAGCAATATCAGTGCTTGGTGCTGAACAGGAGTGGGACACACACACACGCACACGTACACACGCGTGTGCGCACACACACGCACTGGCTGGAGCCATAGCCGTGGGGGATGGTGGTGGTGGTGGTGGTGGTGGGGGGGGGGGGTTGGGTGACTCTCGCCTTTATCCCAGCAAAATGGCAGGAGAGAGGTGCTTTTGGCGAGCGCATTGTTATGATCAAGGGCTTCTAATGCCTAATTATCCAAATTTTTTTTTTTTCGTGAAAAGGAAACGCGCCGCCTCGGCTCTGCCTCCTCCTGCCTGTCGCCGCTCTGCATAACACAGTCTGGCTCTGGAATTTTTCTTTTTTTTTTATTAACACGCCACCAGGTTAACGAAGTTCTTTTTTTTAACACTTTCCGCAGAGGCCGGCGACCCCTGTGTGTGTGCTTTTTTTTAACACACGTTTTTGGGGGGGGGGGTGAAATAAGCCGGGAGTTCCCTTTTATCGATCTCCGGTGTTAGAAGAGTCTTAGAGGAGTTGTAAAGTCAAGAAGGTTTTTCTATGCATTAAAGCGGAGTTCCACTCAAAAGTGGAACTTCCGCTTATCTGTCTCCGGTGCCACATTTGGCACCTTTCGGGAGAGAGCGGGTACCTGTTTTTGGAAGGTACCCTGTCCCCACTTCCGTCAGACCTCGAGGTACGTCAGAAATTCGGCACCCTCCATCCTCTGCTTGTAGGCCAGAACCAAGCGCAGCGCGCTTCGCGCATGCGCAGTTGGAGCCCTGCCGTAAAGCCGCAAGGCTTCACTGCCAGGTTCCCTTACCGCCAATGGCGGCGGTAGCATCAGATGGAAGTGCGGCGCCGACAGGGCTGGGACAAGGGGGGGGGAGGAGGGACGGTTGCCCTGGGCGCAATGGTTTATTGCAGGGATGGGGGAGGGGGGGGCGCCTTGACCCTAACCCTAAGGGAGGGGGGGGGAGCACAGTTTGGCATCCTTGCCCTGGGCGCTGGATGACCTTGTCCTGGTACTGGGTGGCGACATCGCTGGACTCCAGGACAGGTAAGTGTTCTAATAATAAAAGTCAGCAGCTACAGTATGTGTGGCTACTGACTTTTAATTTTAGGAGGGGGAGGGGGCAGAACACCGCTTTAAGATAAAAATCCTTCAGTGTGTAGCAGCCCCCCTAATACATACCTGAGCCCCCTTTCTATCCAACGATGTCCATGAGTCCCTCGGCCGTCCGGTACTCTCCCTCCTGATTGGCTAAAATACAGCCGCTCTTCCAGCAGTTACTAATTGACAAATTCGAACGCGTTTCGGCCGTAGCTTCACTCATAGCATGTTATACTTATCTGCTCTGTGTAATGGTTTTGCACAGAGCAGCCCTGATCCTCCTTTTCTGGGGTCCCCCACCAGTGCTCCTGGCTCCTCTCCTTGACCAGTGCCCCCAATAGCAAGCTGCTTGCTATGGAGGCACTGGTGCATGCTCACTGCCAAGCCCTGCTCTCTGCATCCATAAGACACATACAGCCGTGGCTTGTCCCCCGCTCTCTCCCCATTGACTCCCTGGCTTTGATTGACAGCAGTAGGAGCTTTCTGCCGGACAAAGTCTTTTGTCTCTCTTTGGGATTGGTTTATAAAGAATTTGCATAGACAGTCGCCTAGTAATTGTACATATGTTTTGTGTAAATGGGGCAAAAAAAGAAAAAAATAATGTAAGCAGGCTTTAATCTGTGTTGTTCAAATGTAAATCATCGATTTAATCCTGAAAATACTGCACTTGCCCACTAGATGGAGCTAAGTACTATTATACATTTCTATGTTACCTATCTCCATCTAGTGGCCAAATGCAATATTAAATCAATGATTTATATTGCCTTCACATTCAACTTTGGAAAAAAACTAAAAGTCTCCCTTGCAGTGAGGCTGCTGCCCCCCCCCCCTGCACTGCAAGGGGTAAATAATTGTAAATAAAAACACTTTTACCTACTCGATCCCCTGCTCCTGCAGGTTCCCTCCATGCTGCTAGATCAGCGCTTGCAGTCTTTCCTCACCTACGCTCCAGCGGTCACATGCCCTCTGACGTCATTAAGTACAATGCAGGGTCCATGCAGGACGTCCGTCACATAGGTGCTTAGCAGCATTTAACCCTTGCAGTGTGGGGGCAGCCCAGCTACAAGGGAGAGTTTTACCTTTAGACAGATATTAACCAGTTCTGGACCAGAAGGATTTGTCCTCTTAGATTGCAAGCTCTAACAAGCAGGGCCCTCTAGTTCCTCTTGTTTTGAATTGTATTGTAACTGTATTGTCTTCCCTTATATTGTAAAGCGCTGCGCAAACTGTTGGCGCTATATAAATCCTGTATAATAATAATAATTAATGACCAGGCCATTTTTTGCGATTCGGCACTGCGTTACTTTAACGGACAATTGCGCGGTCGTGTGACACTGTGCCGAAATAACGTTGATGTCTTTTTTTTCCCCACAAACAGAGCTGTCTTTTGGTGGTATTTGATCACCTCTGCGATTTTTATTTTTTGCGCTATAAATAAAAAAATAGCGGCAATTCTGAAAACAAAAAAAAAAACAATATTTTTTCACATTCTGCTATATAACATTCCCAAAAAAAATGTAAAAATAAAAAATTTTCATCCTATTGGGCCAATTTGTTTTCTGCTACATATTTTTGGTAATAAAAATCCCAATAAGCGTATTTTTATCGGTTTGCGCAAAAGTTATCGCATCTACAAACTAGGGGAAAGATTTATGTCATTTTTATTTATTTATTTATATTTTACTGGTAAATGGAGGTGATCTGCGATTTTTAGCAGGACTGCGACATTGCGGCGGACAGATCGGACCCCTAACTGACATTTTTGACACTTTTGGGGGGACCAGTGACATTACTACAGTAATCAGTGCAAAAAATACGCACTGCTAGGGCTCTTTCACACGGAGCGGACCGTATTGCGATCCGCTCCGGCACTTTTTTTTTTTTCACGGACACGGATGACACTGGTGTCATCCGCTCCGTATGTCCGCATATCATCCCATCCGTTTGCGGATGATATACGGACATAATGTATGTCTATGGGCATTGCGGATGTCAGTGGATGACACCGCTGACATCCGATTTTGCATCCATTTTTAAACGGAAGAAAAATAGGGTTCTCTTCCGTTCCAAAAAACGGAACAGAACTGAAAGGACGCAAATCGGATGTCAGCGGATGGTCATCCGCTGACATCCACAATCCCATTGACATGCATTATGTCCGTATATCACCCGCAAACGGATGGGGTGATTTACGGACATACGGAACGTCCGTGTGAAAGAGCCCTTACTGTACTAATAACACTGGCAGGGAAGGGGTTAATCCAGGGGTGATCAAAGGGTTAAGTGTGAGCCTAGGGGAGTGTTTTCTAACTGTATGGGGGATGGGCTTGTCAAATGACCATAGAGACCTGTGATCCTATATAGAAGGATCACAGGCGCGCTGTGATAATTTCAGAGAGAAGAACTGTGTTTACAACATGTGACCGTTGTTCAGTGGCGTAGCGTGGGGGGTGCAGGGGGGGCCAGCCGCACCGGGCGCAACATCTGGGGGGGCGCATCCGCAGTGTCACTCTGTCTGTCTGACTCTGACATACACAGTTCACACACTGTCTGCGGCTGCCTCCATCTTTAGGCTGGGAGATGTCCAGCGCAGCCGCCCTATGGCTGAAAATGGCGGGTCGGGGCTGGACTGTGCCTCACCTGTCCATTGATGTAGGGTGGGGTGGCGTTGCAAGCCAAGCCCCGCCTATGCCGCCTCTCTTCACTGCTCAGTCAGTTAAGCAGCGAGTGAGTCAGCAGCCTAGCGCTGTCACAGAGTGGGTTTTTTTTTTCTAATCACCTGATTAGAGCCAGAGGCTCTAATAGGCTTCAAAAAAGGGTGGACCCGGGGCGCAGAGCAGTGCGCCCCAAGCCCACCCATTGTGTGACAATAGCGAATGAAAATTCGCTATTGTCACATGGATCCTCCTCCTGGCCAATCAGGAAGCGGGTCCGAGACCTGCTTCCTGATTGGCCGAAAGGCAATCGCATGCCATTGGCCCGAGGAGGAGGCGGGAGGACTCGGAGATGCCGGGGAACTGAGGAAAAGCCGCCGCTGCAGGTAAGTCTCTCTGCATTGAAGGGGGCATGCTGGTCCATCTGCATTGAAAGGGGGCACGATGATCTCTCTATAAATTGAAGGGGGGCACACTAGTAATTCTGCATTGAAAGGGGGCACGCTGGTCTCTCTGCATTGAAAGGGGCATGCTGGACATTCTGCATTGAAAGGGGGAATGCTGGTCATTCTGCATTGAAAGGGGGCACGCTGGTCATTCTGCATTGAAAGGGGGCACGCTGGTCATTCTGCATTGAAAGGGGGCACGCTGGTCATTCTGCATTGAAAGGGGGCATGCTGGTTATTCTGCATTGAAAGGGGGCATGCTGGTCTCTCTACATTGAAAGGGGGCAATGTTTGTTTTTATAACAAACAATACATGTGCTTAGGGGGTAAGGGTTTCTTTAACTAATCTAGTGGAAGAGACTCGAGTGCTAAAATCCCGCGGGTTAGGGGGCGCAAATTACTTGCCTTGCCCCGGGTGCTGACAACCCACGCTACACCACTGCCGTTGTTCTCTCTCAGCGGGGAGCGATCGTGGGTGCCCGGCGGCAATCGTGGCCGCCGGTCTCGTGGATCGGCATCTTCGCTGCCTAGTGGGGGCGAGAGCGTGCTGGCGGCGGCGTGCGCTCACCCCCCAGCGCCATGCATGCAACCAACGTAGGGCTAGGAGAGCGCAGCCTGCTGCAGTAAATGTGCGGCGGGCAGTCGGGAACTGGTTAAAGACATAAATGAATGCAGCTCTGCAATCATTAATACATTGTTGCATGTATTTCTTAAACACAAGAAGTGAAGGTACCTGAGTTTGACCTGAAAATCAGCCTCCTAAATCCCCTGTACAGTAGGGCTGCAGTGTGAGAAGCAGCAAAAGGAGCCAATGAGTTCATGTCTGGACAAGTAACATGCAGTAGAAGCCTGACAGAGTGCTCAGAGGAAGTGAGTTGAATGATGTCAGCCATCAGACTGAGGACATCTAGTGGAGGAAAAAAGTACTGCATGGGAAAATCTCTGGATTGAAGGCGATTATTGCAACAAAAGTTGTTTTTGGTATTTTTGCCTTTTAATAGGCTATTCATTTTTATCTTGTTATTTTTGAGTTTTGGTTTAAACTGTATATAAACCCAAAATTAAAAAAAAATAAATAAATAAAAAAAGGATGTATGCACTTACATCAGGTTAGCTGAGCTCCTAAGTAGGGAGGATAGCAGGTAGAAACAGAAGTAGAGGAAGCCTGCAAAAAAGTATTCCCACACTGGAGCTAATCTAATATAAGTTTATATACCCTTTTTTTTTTATTTTGGGTTTACATAAACTGTAAACCAAAACTCCAGCCAAAAATAACAAGAAAAAAATGAATAGCCCAATAAAAGGCAAAATAACAAAAGGGTATATAAACTTATATCAGGTTAGCTCCTGTGTGGGAATACTTTTTTTGCAGGCTACCTCTACTTTTGTTTCTACCTGATATCCTCCCTATTTAAATTAGGAGCTCAGCTAACCTGATGTAAGCTTATACATTATTTTTTATTCTATTATATTATTATTTATTATATTTTATTCTTTTAATCTTGGGTTACACTGTGAAAAAAATAGTCCTAAAAATAGGGCTATCTACCGCGCTTGCTGAGATTATAAAACATAAAACTGTGCAATTATATTAAAATAAATATAAAATATGTAAATTCACAAATGTATGTGCAAATGTGCAAATTATGTGCCAATCCAATATCCAAATTTATACAAGTCCATACATAAATTAATTCAAGTCCATCTTGTATTGCAAAATTAATATATAAGTGAATATCAAAAATATAAAAATATTTAACAAAGTTCCGTGATAGTTCTTTTCTTAAATTTTTTCTTATACACTTTCAACCAAAGCTCTAGTAAAAAATAAAAAAAAGACAAAATAAAAATGAATAGCCCAATAAAAGACAAAAATAACAAAAAACAACTTTTGTTGCAATAATCACCTTCAATCCAGAGACTTCCCAGGCAGTACTTTTTTTCTGCCACTAGATGTCCTCAGTCTAATGGCCAACACCGCCATAGTGTTTGTGTAGGAGCAGCATTGTCACCCCTGAATGGAATGGGCGCAGATTTGGTGATGAAGACATGCAAAGATTTGAAGATTGTTTGTCGTGTGATATCCAGGAAGGACTGCAGCTGTGCTAAAGTCACACTCGGTTTACCTTTATGGTCTGCACACATGGCTGTCCATGTCATCCACACCATAAAGAAAACAGCTCAAGCAGAGCCTTGCCGGTGATCCCGATATTTCAGCCAGATGGCTCTGTCCCTGCAGTGTGCATGGGTGCTGACGATTGCAGGTCAGGACACTGGCTTGTGTGGCAGCACCTGTCCACCCAATGAGTGACAGAATCCAACAGGGAGCAGGATGGAGGCTCCGGTGTCAGGCTACGGGGTGGACAGTTATGGGACCCATTCGCTGTCTCTGCAGCTACAACATCGCACGCTTGCTAAAACTTGGAATTGATAGGAGAAAAAAATTAAACATGGTTTGTGATTTGCTGTGGTGCTAACGTGTTGCAGCTTGTCACGTAGATGTACAGATCATTCACTGCCGAGCTGCGGTTAACAAGAAAAGAAAAGAAAACAAAAAAAATCAGTTTAAAGCCCAACTCTGTGGAAAAATATTTTCTTAATGAGAAAAACAAAAATCAGCCTCTGCTACAATACTCACCTCCAACCCGGAGCTGTCCCCTGCAGTACCTCTTCTCTGACACAAGATGTACATATTATGAAAAAAAAAAATCAGCTTCTCCTACAATACTCACCTCCAACCCGGAGCTGTCCCCTGCAGTACCTCTTCTCTGACACAAGATGTACATATTATGAAAAAAAAAATCAGCTTCTCCTACAATACTCACCTCCAACCCGGAGCTGTCCCCTGCAGTACCTCTTCTCTGACACAAGATGTACATATTATGAAAAAAGAAATTAGCTTCTCCTACAATACTCACCTCCAACCCGGAGCGGTATAAAAAAATCAGTTTAAAGCCCAACTCTGTGCCAAAATTTAATAAATAATTATTAAATAAAAAAACAAAAATCAGCCTCTGCTTTAATACTCACCTTCAACCCAGAGCTGTTCTCTGCAGTACCTCTTCTCTGACACAAAATGTACATATTATGAGAAAAAAAAAATCAGCTTCTCCTACAATACTCACCTCCAACCCGGAGCTGTCCCTTGCAGTACCTCTTCTCTGACACAAGATATAAATATTATGAGAAAAAAAAATCAGCTTCTCCTACAATTCTTACCTCCAACCCGGAGCTGTCCCCTGCAGAACCTCTTCTCTGAGACAAGATGTACATATTAATAATTGCTAAACTGCTGTTAACAGGTTAAAAACAAGGTACAAAAAAATCTGTTTAAAGCCCAACTCTGTGCCAAATTTTTTTCGTAACCAGAAATAAAAAAACAAAAATCAGCCTCTGCTTCTAACTCACCTCCAGCCCGGAGCTGTTCTCTGCAGTACCTCTTCTCTGACACAAAATGTACAGATTTTTCATTGATAAGCTGCGGTAAAAAAAAAAAAAAGGAAAAAAATCAGTAAGCCCAACTTTGGGGCAAAATATTTTCTTAATGAGGAAAAAAATAAATAAATCAGCTTCTCCTACAATACTCACCTCCAACCCAGAGCTGTCCCCTGCAGTACCTTTTCTTTGACACAAGATGTCGCTAGTCTTTTAGGTTGGAGATGCTCAGTGCCCGGAAGACAGAGGAGAAACTGCAGAAAGTCCTGTTACCCATTTTTTGTGCAGATTTATAATTTTTAGGTTGGTGACAGGTTCTCTTTAAAGAGAACCTTCTGTCACAATTAAACTGCAGTTAACTGAAAAACAAGTTAAAAAAAATCAGTTTAAAGCACTCCTCTGTGCTAAAATATTTTCTTAACAAGAAAAAAAAAAAATCAGCCTCTGCATTAATACTCACCTCCAACCCGGAGCTGTCCCCTGCAGTACCTCTTCTCTGACACAAGATGTACACATTATTAATTGCTAAACTGCTGTTAACAGGTTAAAAACAAGGTACAAAAAATAAGTTTAAAGCCCAACTCTGTGCCAAAATATTTTCTTAACGAGAAATAAAAAAACAAAAATCAGCCTCTGCTTCAATTCTCACCTCCAACCCAGAGCTGTCCTGCAGTACCTCTTCTCTGACACAAAATTTGCAGATTTTTCATTGTTAAACTGCAGTTAACAAGTAAAAAAAAAAAAAATCAGTTTAAAGCCCAACGTTGTGCCAACATATTTTCTTAGTGAGAAAAATAAAAAACAAAACAAAAAAAATCAGCTTTTGCTGCAATATTTGCTTCCAACCCGGAGCTGTTCCCTGCAGTACCTCTTCTCCGACACAAGATGTACAGGCTACTTATTGTTAAACTGCAGTTAACAAGCAAAAAAAAAAGAAGTTTAAAGCCTAACTCTATAAGAAGATTGCCAAGACCCTGAAACTGAGCTGCAGCACGGTGGTCAAGACCATACAGTGGTTTAACAGGACAGCTTACACTCAGAACAGGCCTAGCCATGGTCAACCAAAGAAGTTGAGTGCACGGGCTCAGCGTCCTATCCAGAGGTTGTCTTTGGGAAATAGACGTATGAGTGCTGCCAGCATTGCTGCAGAGGTTGAAGGGGTGGGGGGGTCAGCCTGTCAGTGCTCAGACCATACGCCGCACACTGCATCAAATTGGTCTGCATGGCTGCCGTCCCAGAAGGAAGCCTCTTCTAAAGATGATGCATAAGAAAGCCTGCAAACAGTTTGTTGAAGACAAGCAGACTAAGGATATGGATTACTGGAGCCATGTCCTGTGGTCTGATGAGACCAAGATAAACTAATTTGATTCAGTTGGTGTCAAGCCTGTGTGGTGGCAACCAGGTGAGGAGTACAAAGACAAGTGTGTCATGCCTACAGTCAAGCATGGTGGTGGGAGTTCATGGTCTGGGGCTGCATGAGTGCTGCCGGCACTGGGGAGCTACAGTACATTGAGGGAACCATGAATGCCAACATGTACTGTGACATACTGAAGCATGATACCCTCCCTTCGCAGACTGGGCCGCAGGGCAGTATTCCAACATGATAACGACCCCAAACACACCTTCAAGAGGACCACTGCCTTGCTAAAGAAGCTGAGGGTAAAGGTGATGGACTGGCCAAGCATGTCTCCAGACCTAAACCCTATTGAGCATCTGTGGGGCATCCTCAAACAGAATGCGGAGGAGCGCAAAGTCTCTAACATCCACCAGCTCTGTGATGTCATCATGGAGGAGGGGAAGAGGACTCCAGTGGCAACCTGTGAAGCTCTGGTGAACTCCATGCCCAAGAGGGTTAAGGCAGTGCTGGAAAATAATGGTGGCCACACAAAATATTGACACATTGGGCCCAATTTGGACATTTTCACTTAGGGATGTACTCACTTTTGTTGCCAGCGGTTTAGACATTAATGGCTGTGTGTTGAGTTATTTTGAGGGGACAGCAAATTTACACGGTTATACAAGCTGTACACTCACTACTTTACATTGTAGCAAAGTGTCATTTCTTCAGTGTTGCTATATGAAAAGATATAATAAAATATTTACAAAAATGTGAGGGGTGTACTCACTTTTGTGGGATACTGTATGTGCACAATCGCATCTATGCGTGAGCACAGGGGGATGGGGAAGTATTAAACCTTTTTTTTAAACTTTATTGCTGTCACAAGAGATGAACAATCTCCCTTGTGATAGCATGGGCTGCACAGGTCCTCTTTATGGATTGATCTGGGGTTTTTAGACTCCAGAATTATCCACTGGCCTCCATAGCAGCCAAAAAGATTGCTTTGAGCGATCTGCTTTACAAGTCGTTAACGGCATTTTGAAGTGACAAAATCCTCATTGCTCCCAGTTTCTGACATAACGAAGAACCTCCATCCCTTCCACTCTTCGCAGTGCATTGATGTGACCGGTTGCATTGGTCCTGGGCTCCCTAGTGGATAGGAGAACCCAGGAAAGGCATCCTGTAAAAGGGATCAGGTGGCTTTATAGCCACTTGGATCACTTTTACCTTGTGCAGAATCGACTGCTAAAAAGAATGATACCGGCTGCAGCCATGATCCTGATATCACTACCACTTCCCAAGGACGTTTATATACGTACGTTGGCTGGGAGCTGAGTGAACCTTCTTGGAAGTATTATCAGTTCTCAGACTGGTTTCCCTTGTTCTCTGGGACCGTCCCTTAACCGGTTGCCGACTGCGCACAGTATATTTACTGCGACAGTCAGCCCCGGCCAGGCAGAGTGACGTAGATCTACGTCACTCGCCTGTCACTGGAATCGGAGCCAATAGCGGGCGAGCGCGCGCTCGCTGAGGTGCGTGCCCACCTCGGCTCGTTCAGGGAGGAGTGTGGGCGTGTGACCGGCGGACCCGATGTATGCCGGTCACTCGCTGATCGTCAGTACAGCGGGAGAAAGGCAGAGCGGCTTATGTAAACAAGCCGCCTGTCATTCTCCCCTGTGTAAAAATGAAGATCAGACGGTTCTACTATGTAGAACCATTGATCTTTGTTTTTACACCAATAGCCATGTCCCACTACAGTTAGAAGCACGCCCCTAGGACACACTTAACCCCTCCCTGTCCAATACAGTTAACCCCTTCCCTGCCAGTGTCATTTTTGCAGTAACAGTATATATATATAGCACTGATTACTGCAGTAATGTCACTGGTACCCCCAAAAGTGTCAAAAATGTCAGTCAAGGGTCCGATCTGTCCGCCGCAATGTCGCAGTAACGCAAAAAAATCGCAGATCGCCGCCATTACTCGTTAAAAAAAACCACCAAAAATGACAAAAATCTTTCCCTTTGTTAGTAAACGCAATAACTTTTGCGCAAACCAATCAAAATACGCTTTTTGCGATTTTTTTTTACCAAACATAGGTAGCATAAAACAATTTGGCCGAAAATGTTAAAAAATTTAGATTTTTCCATTTTTTTGGGGGAGGGGAATTTCATATATAAAAAAAAGTAAAATATTGTTATTTTTGCAAAAATTACGCTCTTTTTTTGTTTATAGCGCATGATCAAAAAATCGCACAGGTGATCAAATACCACCAAAAGAAAGCTCTGTTTGTGGGAAAAAAAGGACGTGAAATTCGTTTAGGTACAGCGTCGCACGACCGCGCAATTGTCCGTTAAAGTCACGCAGTAAAAAATCGCAAAAAAAACCCTGGTCAGGAAGGGGGTAAAATCTTCCGGGGCTTAAAAGGTTAAGTGAACCTAAGAACAGGGCTCAGTTCACGTAACCCTCCCTCCCCAATTCGTCTGCTGGGAGTTAAAAGGTGAAGCCTGTGTAATCTACAATTTGTAATATACAATAGATCCAGGCTAATACAAGTAACTAGGGTGCCATATCCCTTATAAAGGAGAACAAACTCGTAGTAAGGAGATGGGATTTTTTATGCACCCAAGGACACATAATCCATAAAATGATTTTATTTTAGAGCAGGGGTCTCCAAACTTTCTAAACAAAGGGCCTTCAGACTTTATGGGGGGGCAGATTGTGACTATTGGGAGTAGAAAACGTCCTGATGTCAGTGGGCAAAAAAAATAATTCCGTTACTTTTTTTTAGAGCCACATCATTGGTGTCAGTTGGGGGAATTGGGCAACATTGTTGGCATCACTGGGAATAATTGTGTCCCATCATTGGTGTCATTGGGCCCAATTGTTTTTGTCATTGGAAGAAATTGTGCCCCATCATTAGTGTCATTGGGCCGCATTGTTAGTCTCATTGGGAGAAATAGTGCCCCATCATTGGGTGTCATTGGGTCCCATTGTTGGTGGTGTCATTGGGAGAAATTGTGCCCCACCATTGATATTAGTGGGAGGAAGGAATTGTGCCCCATAATTGTTGTTATTCCACCCAATTGTTTGTGTCATTGGGCCCAATTGTTTGCGTCATTGAGAGAAATTGTGCCCCATCATTGGTGGGCCTCATTGTTGGTCTCATTGGGAGGAATAGTGCCCCATCATTGGGTGTCATTGGGCCCCATTGTTGGTCTCATTCTGAAGAATAGTGCCCCATCATTGGGTGTCATTGGGCCCCATTGTTGGTCTCATTGGGAAGACTAGTGCCCCATCTTTGGGTGTCATTGGGCCCCATTGTTGGTCTCATTGGGAAGACTAGTGCCCCATCATTGGGTGTCATTGGGCCCCATTGTTGGTCTCATTGGTAGAAATTGTGCCCCATAATTGATATTAGTGGGAGGAATTGTGCCCAATTGTTTGTCATTGGGAGAAATTGTGCCCCATCATAGGTGTTACTGGGCCCCATTGTTGGTCTCATTGAGAGGAATTGTGCTCCATCATTGAGCCCCATAGTTAGTCTTATTGGGAGGAATAGTGCCCCATCACTGGGTGTCATTGGGTCCTATTGTTGGTGTCATTGGTAGAAATTGTGCCCCATCATTGATATTAGTAAGATAAATTGTGCCCTATCATTGGTGTCAATGGGCCCAATTGTTTGTGTCATTGGGAGACATTGTGCTCCATCCCTGGTGTCACTGGGCCCCATTGTTGGTCTCATTGAGAGGAATAGTGCCCCATCATTGGGTGTTATTGTGTCCCATTGTGGGTTTCATTGGTAGAAATTGTGCCCCATCATTGATATTAGTGGAAGTAATTGGGCCCCATCATTGGTGTTAGTGGGAGGAGGTCATTGGTTTCAGGAGGGGAATAATGCCTGAAGGGCCGGATAAAAGCACGCAAGGTGCCCAATTGTTTGTGTCATTGAGAGAAATTGTGCCCCATCATTGGTGTCATTGGGCCTCATTGTTGGTCTCATTGGGAGGAATAGTGCCCCATCATTGGGTGTCATTGGGCCTCATTGTTGGTCTCATTGGGAGGAATAGTGCCCTATCATTGGGTGTCATTGGGCCCCATTGTTGGTGTCATTGGGAAGAATAGTGCCTCATCATTGGGTGTCATTGGGTCCCATTGTTGGTCTCATTGGTAGAAATTGTGCCCTATAAGTGATATAAGTGGGAGGAATTGTGCCCCATCATTGGTGTCTTTGGGCCCAATTGTTTGTCATTGGGAGAAATTGTGCCCCATCATTGGTGTCACTGGGCCCCATTGTTGGTCTAATTAGGAGGAATATCGCTGTATCATTGGGCCCCATTGTTGGTCTCATTGGGAGAAATAATGCCCCATCAGTGGGTGTCATTGGGTCCCATTGATGGTGTCATTGATAGAAATTGCTCTCCCCCCCATCATTGATATTAGTAAGAGAAATTGTGCCCTATCATTGGTGTCATTGGGTCCAATTGTTTGTCTCATTGGGAGAAATTGTGCCCCATCCCTGGCGTCATTGGGCTCCATTGTTGGACTCATAGAGAGGAATAGTACACCCATCATTGGGCTTTATTGGGCCCTATTGTTAGTCTCATTGGGAAAAAATTGAGCCCCGTCATTGGTATTAGTGGGAGGAGGTGTGCACCTTCATTAGTCTTGGGGTGGGGGGAATAATGCCCCAAGGGCCAGATAAAAGCAAGCAAAGGGCCGCATCTGGCCCTCGGGCTACAGTTATGAGACCACTGCTTTAGAGCAAAACATTAAAAACATACATTATTAAAATGACCAATATAATTCTGATACAAAGTACAAGTAACTTGAAGAACTCTGTATCAGACTATACTGGTTGTTTTAAATTTATATATTTTTTTTTAATTTTTTGCTCTAAAATAAAAACTTGTAATTTTACAGATTTTGTGTCCTTGGGAGCTTAAAAAAACCCCACCCTCTTACTACTTATTTATTTTTTTTTTTTCCTGCCTCTAAACTCCTTCCATGTTAGTCTATAGGTCCATGCATACATAGGCGTTTAGCAGCATTTAGTGGCAGGAGAGTTTAGAGGCAGGAAAAAAAGAACCCACTGCCAGTGCGTTCAGGAGCAGCGGGGCGGAAAAAAACGCTTGACACTTGTAAACGCATTCCAAACATGTGTTAACGCTAGGCCCTTTTAGTGCTTGAGTGTTAATTCATTTCAATGGCCAGGCCGATAAAATTAATTATTGCCCAAGCGCCTGACGCCTGAAACCGCACCCAAATGTTTGTAAAATTGTTAGACACTTTTGCAAGCTTCAGGCGTTTTTTCTGCAAAAACGCTGCTGGCTTTTAGAAGGGTTAAAAAAAGTGGGAGGAGCTAACCTATATTGGTATCTAACCACTTATCCACTGGGCACCTAAACCCCTTTGAAACCTGACCAATTTTCAGCTTTCAGAGCTCTCACATTTTGAATGACAATTACTCAGTAATGCAACACTGTACCTATATAAAATATTTATCATTTTTTTTTCACACAAATAGTAAAAAAATGCACTTTTCTTCCTTTCGGTTTTAAAATTTTGCAAAATTAGTAATTTTTCTTCATAAATTTTGGCCAAAAGTTATACTGCTACATATCTTTGGTAAAACAAAAACCATATCAGTGTATATTTGGTCTTTGTGTAGGTTATAGAGTCTACAAGCTATTGTGGCAATCATTGAAAATTGATCACACCTGATGTACTGATGGCCTATCTTATTTCTTGAGGCCCTAACATGCCAGGACAGTACAAATACTCCCCAAATTACCCCTTCTTGGAAAGTAGACATTCCAAGGTATTTAGTAAGAGGCATGGTGAGTTTTTTTAAGTTGTAATTTTTTCCCACAATTCTTTGCAAAATGAAGATTTTTTTTCACAAAATTTTCATATTACCGAGTTATTTCTCACACACTGTATAGGCATACTTGCAACTACACCCCAAAATACATTCTGCTACTCCTCCTGAGTATGGCGATACCACATGTGTGGGACTTTTCCACAGCCTGGCAACGTACAGGGGCCCAACATGCCAGGAGCACCTCCAGTCGTTCTAGGAGCATAAATTACACATCTAATTTCCTGACAACATATCATTTCCTGACAACCTATCACACTTTTGAAGGCCCTGGAGCACCAGGACAATGGAAACACCCACAAAATGACCCCATTTTGGAAAGCAAAACAGCCCCAACACATAATCTGGGAGGAGTTTTTTGTCCATTTATAAGATATTTCTAACACATAGCATGTACATAGCAAAAATGACACCCCAAAATACATTCTGCTACTCCTCCTGAGTATGGTGATCCTGCAAGTGTGAGACTTTTACACAGCCTGGCCACATACAGAGGCCCAACATTCAGGGAGCACCATCATTTCCTGACTTCCCATTACAATTTTGTGAGGCACTGAAGGGCACTGATAAGCACTATAGTGGCACTGATGTGGTACGGATGAGCATTGTCGTAGCATGCATGTGGCACAGATGAGCACTGATGTGGCATGGATTAGCACTGACATGGCATGGATGTGGCACAGACGAGCACTGACGTGGCATGGATGAGCATTGATGTGGCATGGATGAGCACTGATGTGGTATGGGTGTGGCACGGATGCGCACTGATGTGGCATGGATGGGGCACGAATGATCACTGACGTGGCACGAATGTGGCATGGATGAGCACTGATGTGGCATGGATGAGCCGGATGAGCACCGAGGTTGTATGAGCTTGTATTTGATCTGGAACATTTATTGAACAAACTCACACTGAATATATACCCCACCAGGTCAGGTGCCTGATTACATTATCCTATGCAGATGAAATCGTGTTCAGAAATATAATTGACATATCTAAGGAACAACCAACACAAACAGTATTCTACTTTCCCACTAGCAACTAATAGATGACAGTGATTTAATTAACTTGAGCTAATTAACTAGCAGACTTGCTGTCATTGAGTTCATGAAGTACAATACACAGACAATAGCAGGAGACCACCAGTAACAGACTGTCCATCTCCTACATTGAAGAACATGGAACAGAGGCCAATGTGACCAGCTCTTTCAATGAACATGTTCAGAATCAAACAGGCCAGGAATAGTCTTTAGGGCAAATACAAGAAACAATCCCTCAAAAATGTAACAAAAAAAAAAAAAAAGAAATATAGCAATAACAAATAACAGGGTGAATGTGAGGAGAAAAGGTTCCTGTAGCCAGTGTCCGTAACAACGGGCTCCATCCCTGACTTAAACCCACACTGCAGACGCATGCTTCTATGCGCTTCTGTGTCAAGATGGCTACCCATATTTTCCAAGATTTCAGCATTCAATAGGAGATTCTGGCCTTCCCAAGATGGCCACCTGGAGCCCATGTTAGGGGACAAATTAGTCCCAAATGGTTTCCTGCCAGCCTGAAGAAGCAGCACAGTGCCATCTTCAGGTCAGCAGACAAACTGCAAAAAATGCCTAAATGTACAGTTCAATGTACATTTAAGAGAAGACTGCAAATAGGCAGGAGAGTTTGTCAATAAAAATAGATACATATTTGCCAGCACACCATGGATCTTGCAAAAGCAGTCCAAAAGCTTTATTGCAAAAAGGATCACATCAAAAAAACAGTGCAACGTTTCGGAGCCACGCAGGACCCCTTCGTCAGGCATGTGATCTCAGAAGCATCTCAAATGGATGTCATTGACTAATGGCAGATAGTTTTGCATAGATTGGAGAGGAATTAGAACCCCTGTCATGTTTTTATTGCTGTCTATGCCCCCTTTAGGGAGATTCCTCCTCCATATCTCCTGTTTACCATTATCAATGAAAGTGAAAGTTGAAGTAAATTCCAAAATCTGGGTTGTCCCCAGAAAAGCCATAGAGGGGAAATCTTCTGATGGGGACACTAGTTCAGGTGACCTTGGGGTCCCCAAGGAATTCCTGAGTAAATAGATACCAAACATGTCACGCTCTAAAATTGCACACGCTTCCAACAGCGATAAACAATGTAAATTTTACTATCCATAGGAGACGATTTGAAAGCCTTTACAGGTTACCACTTTAGATTTACACAGGAGGTCTAGTGCTAGAATAACTGCCCATGACCTGACGTTCGCAGTGATATCTCACATGTGTGTGTCGATCGCTGTTTGTGTGCGTGTGGAACCTAAGAGTTCGCTTTTGTGCGCAAGCGATGCTTGTAATGGCAATCAAGCGGCTGGTGGGCTGCTCCAATTGCCATTACAATAGAGCCAACCGCCGGCTCTAATAAACAATAGGGGTCATGTCTCCAGCTGCAGGCATCATCTCCGTATAGCCACCGAAAGCCCAGCGAGGTACAGATACATCACTAGATAGGAAGTGGTTTATTTGTAGGGATTTCCCCTCACTTCCTGTTTGGCTGTGGGACAGGAAGTGAAGGGAAATCTCCACAATGGCACACAGAAAAGAAAATCTGACAGGGGTTATAACCCTCCCTTACTCTATCCAAAATGAAAAAAAGTTTTGCCTATAGTTCTTCTTTAAGCCAGGTCAATACAGGCCTTTAATGACTTGCAATGATTGTTCTGCACTGTGTCTCTGTGTAGGGGCGGCCATCTTGGTAGAAGAGCAGGGCTTTGCTTCTTTATCCCAGAGCTGCCCTCCTGGTGGGGTATTTGTAGAGGTGGAGGAAGCACAGATCCACAGAATAGATGAAGCAGGAGCAGGGAGATCCGTGCACTTCAGGTTCCCAGGTACAGCTTCCTTTCCAGCAAGGAGAACAGTGAGCAGAACAGGAGTAACATCACCAAATCTCACTCCAAATCTCCTGAGACTAGCAGTCAGAGGCAGCACTGCCTTGGATGATCTTACACTGCAGATATACTGCTATGAGTTCCAAGGCACATCAGTGCTTAGGCAAAGGAAGTACATTGCTAATTTCGAGGAGTATCACCGGACCGGCGCACCACAGATCGTGGTAAAGGGCCAATGACAGCGGCCCTTTACCACGTGATCGCTCTGTCTAATGAGGGAGCGATCAGTTGTCAACAAACCGGCGCATGTCCGGTTCAGCTCTCTCCTTTCCTCGCACGCTGTACACAGCGATCGGTACAGCGTGCGAGGAGAGGGGGGAGACTGCAGCACTCCTCATCCTTGCCTCTTTCGTGCCTCAATCATGCCCCTCTGTGCCTCAATGATACCTCATTCATGCCAATCTGAGCCTCAATCATGCCCATCTGTGCCTCAATCCGTGCCTCAATAATGCCCATCTGTGCCTCATCCGTGTCTCAATCATGCCCATCCGTGCCTCAATTGTGCCTCATTCATGCCAATCTGAGCCTCAATCATGCCCATCTGTGCCTCAATCATGCCCATCCGTGCCTCAATAATGCCTATCTGTCTCATCCGTGCCTCAATCATGCCTCATTAATGCCAATCTGTGCCTCCATCATGCCCATCTGTGCCTTATCTGTACCTCAATCATGTCGATCTGTGCCTCATTCATGCCCATCTGTGCCTAATTCATGCCCATCCGTGCCACATCTATGCCTCATCCGTGCCCACCCATGCCACATCAGTGCTCATCCGTGCCACATCAGTGCTCATCTGTGCCACATTAATGGTTATACGTGCCAAATAAGTTCTCAACCATGCCACATCCATGCCACATCAGTGCTCCTCCGTGCTACACATCTGTTCCACATCAGTGCTCATCCGTTCCACATCAGTGCTCATCCCTGCCACATCAGTGCTCATCTGTGCCACATCCATGCCACATCCTTGCCACATCAGTGCAAATCCGTGCTACATCCATGCCACATCAGTGCTTATCTTTGCCACATCCATGCCACATCAGTGCTTATCCGTGCCACATCAGTGCTTATCCGTGCCACATCAATGCTTATCCATGCCACATCAGCGCTCATCTCTGCCACATCAGTGCTCATCCATGCCACATCAGTGCTCATCCGTGCCTCATCCATGCCACAGCCGTGCCACATCCATGCCCCATTAAACCTCATCCGTGCCACATTCATTCAACATCAGTGCTCATCTGTGCCACATCCATGCCACATCAGTGCTCATCCGTAACACATCAGTGCTCATCTGTGCCACATACATGTCAAATCAGGGCTCATCCGTGCCACATTAGTGCTTATCCATGCCACATCAGTGCCACTACAGTGCTTATCAGTGCCCTACAGTGCCTCACAAAAGTGTAATGGGTAGTCAGGCAATTAGATTTGTAATTTTATGTCTCTAGAGCACCTGACGGTGCTCCCTGCAGGTACCTGTCAAAATCGAGCACCTGCCCCCCACCCCCTGATCCTCAAAACTCAAAAGTGCCAATTGTGCAAAAGGAACGGGGAACGAGTCATTAAAGCGGAACCTCCCCTTTTGGGTTTTCCCCAATGAAATGTAGCAGAATACATTTTGGCCTAAACTTATGAAGAAAGATTATTTCTTTGCAAAATTTTATAACAGAAACGATGAAATAGAGGGAGAAAAAAGTAGGTGGGCTTTTTAGATGGTGGTTCCAAATGGTATACCATAGCATATCACACACATAAGTCTTATATAAGCTTAAAAAGACATATTTTTATTTAATACATACTGTTCGAGATATCAGAGTACAAAAGGATTAAAAATCTCCATATGCTATATATTAAAACGACTCACATAGGTATGTGTCATACAAATAGAGATCATAAAGTAACATACATCATGTAACAGCTGATTGAATTACACAAAAATCGCCAACATGTTTCGCGGGATGAACTGCTTCTTCAGGGCTTCATATCTGTGTTTAAATCACAAACATTAACCCACTTAAGGACCAGAAGGTTTTACCCCTTAATGACCAGGCCATTTTTTGCGATACGGTACTGCATTACTTTAACTGACAATTGCACGTTCTTGAGACAAGTGGCGGCTGGTGCGTTGGGGGCGCAGGGACGCCGCCCCCCCCTATCCATGCATCCGGCCCCCTAATCTACATGCGGGGCGCCGGACGCATATAGTTCAATGGGGGTTTTTTTTTCTGAATCACCTGATTAAAGCCAGAGGCTCTAATAGGCTTCAGAAAAGGGTGGACCCGGGGCGCAGAGCCCTGCGCCCTAGCCCACCCATTTGTGTGACAATAGAGAATGAAAATTCACTATTGTCACATGGATCCTCCTCCTGGCCAATCAGGAAGCGGGTCTGAGACCCGCTTCCCGATTGGCCAAAAGGCAAACCCATGCCATTGGCCGAGGAGGAGGCAGGGAGGACTCGAGGAGACGCGGGGGAGAGTAGAAGCTCCCGCTGCAGGTAAGGGCACTGGTCTCTCTGCATTGAAAGGGGGCACGCTGGTCACTCTGCATTGAAAGGGGGCACGCTGGTCACTCTGCATTGAAAGGGGCATGCTGGTCACTCTGCATTGAAAGGGGGCACGCTGGTCACTCTTCATTGAAAGGGGGTACACTGGTCATTCTGCATTGAAAGGGGGCATGCTGGTCTCTCTGCATTGAAAGGGGGCACAGCACGCTGGTCACTCTGCATTGAAAGGGGGCACACTGGTCACTCTGCATTGAAAGGGGGCACGCTGGTCACTCTGCATTGAAAGGGGGCACGCTGGTCACTCTGCATTGAAAGGGGGCACGCTGGTCACTCTGCATTGAAAGGGGGCACACTGGTCACTCTGTATTGAAAAGAAGGCACGCTGGTCACTCTGCACTGAAGGGGGCATGATGGTCACTATGCATTGAAGGGGGCACGATGGTCACTCTGCATTGAAGGGGACACGATGGTCACTCTGCATTAAAGGGGCACGATGGTCACTCTGCATTGAAGGGGGCACGCTGGTCACTCTGCATTGAAAGGGGGCACGCTGGTCACTCTGCATTAAAGGGGGCACGCTGGTCACTCTGCATTAAAGGGGGCACGCTGGTCACTCTGCATTGAAAGGGGGCACACTAGTCACTCTGCATTGAAAGGGGGCACGCTGGTCACTCTGCATTGAAAGGGGCACGCTGGTCACTCTGCATTGAAAGGGGGCACGCTGGTCACTCTGCATTGAAAGGGGGCACGCTGGTCACTCTGCATTGAAAGGGGGCACGCTGGTCTCTCTGCATTGAAAGGGGGCACGCTGGTCCCTCTGCATGGAAAGGGGGAATGCTGGTCTCTCTGCATTGAAAGGTGGCACAGCACGCTGGTCACTCTGCATTAAAAGGGGGCACACTGGTCACTCTGCATTGAAAGGGGGCACGCTGGTCACTCTGCATTGAAAGGGGGCATGCTGGTCACTCTGCATTGAAAGGGGACACGGCACGCTGGTCACTCTGCATTGAAAGGGGACACAGCACGCTGGTCACTCTGCATTGAAAGGGGGCACACTGGTCACTCTGCATTGAAAGGGGGCACGCTGGTCACTCTGCATTGAAAGGGGGCACGCTGGTCACTCTGCATTGAAGGGGGCATGATGGGCACTCTGCATTGAAGGGGGCACGCTGCTCACTCTGCATTTGAAGGGGGCACACTGCTCACTCTGCATTGAAAGGTGGCACAGCACGCTGGTCACTCTGCATTGAAAGGGGGCACACTGGTCACTCTGCATTGAAAGGGGGCACGCTGGTCACTCTGCATTGAAAGGGGGCATGCTGGTCACTCTGCATTGAAAGGGGACACGGCACGCTGGTCACTCTGCATTGAAAGGGGACACAGCACGCTGGTCACTCTGCATTGAAAGGGGGCACACTGGTCACTCTGCATTGAAAGGGGGCACGCTGGTCACTCTGCATTGAAAGGGGGCACGCTGGTCACTCTGCATTGAAGGGGGCATGATGGGCACTCTGCATTGAAGGGGGCACGCTGCTCACTCTGCATCGAAAGGGGGCACGCTGGTCACTCTGCATTGAAAGGCGGCACGCTGGTCACTCTGCATTGAAAGGGGCGCGCTGGTCACTCTGCATTGAAAGGGGGCACGCTGGTCTCTCTGCATTGAAAGGGGGCACGCTGGTCACTCTGCATTGAAAGGGGGCACGCTGGTCACTCTGCATTGAAAGGGGGCACGCTGGTCGCTCTGCATTGAAAGGGGGGCATGCTGGTCACTCTGCATTGAAAGGGGCACGCTGGTCACTCTGCATTGAAAGGGGGAACGCTGGTCTCTCTGCTTTGAAAGGGGGCACGCTGGTCACTCTGCATTGAAAGGGGGCACGCTGGTCACTCTGCATTGAAAGGGCAAAAGCGCTTCAAAAACTGGTTAGTGTAAAAGCAGCCTATCGGCCGAAAAGGTGTTGATGATGGCTGAAAATAAATTCATATTCATTTCAATTCCTAATAATAATAATAAATTGGAATATAATACAGTTATATATAATAAATATATATTTTTTTAACACTTGAAGACCAGTTTTTTTTTCTGGCATTTTTTGTTTACAAGTTTAAATCAGTATTTTTTGATAGAAAATTACTTAGAATCCCCAAACATTACACATTTTTTTTTAACATTATATATTTTCTCCTTTAGCATAGACCCTAGGGAACACAATGGCGATCGTTGCATTTTTTATGTCACACAGTATTTGCGCAGTGATTTTTTAAATGCAATTTTTGGGGAAAAAATACACTTTAATGAATTATAAGCCATAGATACAAGGTGTTTATTATACACCATGGCTTAGAAATAGCTGGAACCAACACGTTTCATCTAATGAGACACCCCAGATGGTGTCTCATTACACGAAACGCGTTGGTTACAGCTTTCTAAGCCATTGCTTTCCATGATGATCTCTACAAGATTACTATTTTGTGCTGCTTCCAAAAGATCCCGTAGGAATTGTGCTTACCACAGCTGCTAACTTTCCAATATGATCTGGCACAATAAGCGGTACATCGTGGTATTTATCAGTGATTTGCCCGGATTGTCATTGGGACCCTGAGGTTACCTCTCCATTGGGAAAATATACCAAGTGTTATCAAGCATTTTTCTTATGGTCTGGTAAGAGGCTTTATACGCTCTTGGGGGGCTTGCTGATATTGGTGCATGTGGATTCAATGTTCTGCTGACTTTTCATTTCCATCTGGTAAGAGGCCTTATGTCTGGTGGTGGTTCACCTTTCCTATACTTGGATAGAATATACCTATACAGATCTATCTGGTAAGAGGCTCTACGTTTGGTGGCGGTCCTTTTTTCTTCTAATTTGATCACATGCCCTTTACTAGTTATTTGGTAAGCGGCTGCACAATTGGTGAAGGATTCACAGTACTTGTAGTCCTACACAGTTATAATATTGATATTTTTGTACGGTATCACGCTATGGATTACTATTTTTCCTCCACATGATACACGACCACAATATCGGGAGTTCCTTGCGCTAGAATTCCATTGGATCACCTGGGCACGTGAACTCATCTCATCACATGAATTCTGCAATTTAAAATTGCCGTTCTGGTAAGCACAATTCCTACGGGATCTTTTAGAAGCAGCACAAGATTTTCATACAACACTAGTCACCTTATGATATTTGGGACTTTAAACAGTTGGACATTTATTTGTTTGTTTTTTCAATTTAGCGCGACTTATACAATACATAATTTTTAGGGGTGTGGTCACACTTGAAGTCGCAGCTCACTACCTGTCACCTTTAGCGCGGTTACAATCTTCTTTTTATCAAGATTACTATTTGAAGGCCTGATTTTATCTGCTATATTGTAAGTGTTTTTAATGCTATAATAACAACTTGTATCTACGGTTTTACACTATGTGGAGGCTCTTTTTGTTTTCTCCCTGGATATTCAACAATTGAGTTAACTGCAGAAGATATATGTGACGGTACTCACTGTCACTGGGAGTGAAAGACAGATACTTAATGGACACTGAGAATACGGCTTGGATTGCTTCAAATGGAGTCTGTATTTACACTTATGCTTATATGTATTGTACTTCAATGATAGAGACAGGCTTTTTCAATTGTCTGTGTATTGAGGTGGGATGTGTATTCTGTTAAGCCTGTCTGTCCCATTCCTAATTGTTAATGAACTAACATATTGTTTCTGTCCAGATGGCTAGAAAATTAGTTCAGGGTAATTCTATATCTGTATACAATTTCATCTGCATATGATAATGTAATCGGGCAACCCCTGACCTAATGGGGTAATTTGATCAGGAGGGGGATGTGCTCATGTGTGTATAAATTGAGTGTGAAACTGTTCAATAAAGAGGAGATTCCAGTACAAGCTAAGTTGTCGGCTAGCATTGTATGGGGCGGCTGGAAAATCTGATATTTATGTTCACGGCTGGGAGGAAGCTGTATACTGACGGAAGTCCACAAGTACAGTGTGGTTTGCAGTTCCGTTACAATATACCCATGTGTCATTCGTGGATTGCCTTTTCCTTTTGATGTTGGATTTTTTCATAATATCTCTAGTTGGCATTGACCGATTATCGGTTTGGACGATAAACGGCGGCCGATATTCACTTTTTTTTAAAGTATCTGTATCAACCACAAACTTGGCCGATATGACCGATATTTTAGGGTAGGGCTACTTCCGGAGAGGAAGGGGAGTATGGGGATTAGAGCGCCGCCTGATTACACAAAGAGGCGGCTTCTACCTATGATAGACAGCACACTGGTGACGTCTATCATAGGAGGCGGTCCAGGAGTGGGACTTCGTACGAGAGCGCCTGCGTCGGGTAAGAAGAAGAACCCTGCTCTATGTGAAATCAGGCGGAGCTCTAATCCCCATGCACTGGTCACTCTGCATTGGATGGGGGCACTGGTCACTCTGCATTGGATGGGGGCACTGGTCACTCTGCATTGTTGGGGGCACTGGTCACTCTGCATTGTTGGGGGCACTGGTCACTCTGAATTGTTGAGGGCCCTTCTCACTCTGCATTGATGGGGGCACTGGTCACTCTGCATTGATGGGGGCACTGGTCACTCTGCATTGGATGGGGGCACTGGTCACTCTGCATTGATGGGGGCACTGGTCACTCTGCATTGGATGGGGCACTGGTCACTCTGCATTGGATGGGGGCACTGGTCACTCTGAATTGTTGGGGGCACTGGTCACTCTGCATTGTTGGGGGCACTGGTCACTCTGCATTGTTGGGGGCACTGGTCACTCTGAATTGTTGAGGGCCCTTGTCACTCTGCATTGATGGGGGCACTGGTCACTCTGCATTGATGGGGGCACTGGTCACTCTGCATTGGATGGGGGCACTGGTCACTCTGCATTGATGGAGGCACTGGTCACTCTGCATTGGATAGGGGCACTGGTCACTCTGCATTGGATGGGGGCACTGGTCACTCTGCATTGATGGGGGCACTGGTCACTCTGCATTGATGGGGGCACTGGTCACTCTGCATTGGATGTGTGATTGAATGTGCAGAATATCGGCCCATATCGGCCAATACCGATATGCAATGGCCAAAGTATCGGTATCGGCAACGAAAAACCGATATCGGTCGATCCCTAATCTCTAGTACAGTGGAAAGTCATGCTACATATCGGTCTCAACCTTCTTTCCCTATATATACAGTACCTGGTGTGGATACACAACTGCCCGTATTGACCCATTAGGCATATGCCAAACTGGGTCCACCATTTCTGGTAAGCCTCCTAGATGTTGGTGGGCTGATTTACTCACGCTTTTCCTATACTACTAATAATTATAACCTGGATCTGCACTGTTGAAGACTCACATTTTCATCACTGACTTTTTGATACATTGTCACTTTTGTTATATTTTTAGTTCACGTTAATGATGTATTAATGAATATAGATCTGTATAATATGTGTCTTTTATATCTGCCTGGAGTCCAGCTCTACAATCAACACCGGGCCCCACGGCTTACGGCTATGGCTGTGATTTGGGGGAAAAGACGGAGTCACCGAATGTCATCCTGAAAGTGCAGCTGTCCTTGTGGCTTCCTGTAGACGGCCACAACCGCAAGATTTAATTACCACTTTGTTTTCCTAGCAGAGCCGCTGTACATCATCTTCTACAGCCTCCCAAACTGCGCGCCTAAAAATAGCGCTCCCGGTCCGCCAGAAAACCCCACCGCAGATTTCATCCCGATAGCAGGAAAATCAATGCAGGAGAGAAATCAGCCAAGCGGAACGTCCGTCTCGAAGAACACTCAACGTCTACGGAATGTCATGTGATCTCCTAGGGGAGACACCGAGCTCCTTTCCTTAGTGAGCTTAAAGGGGAACTCCGGTTCATAGCATAGCTGTCAAATAGTATAAAAAGATCCAAACTTTAACTTCGATAGGTTATTACCCATTTCTGGACCGGAAGGTTTTCCCCATTAATGACCAGGCCATTTTTTGCGATTTGGCACTGCGTTACTTTAACGGACAATTGCGCGGTCGTGCGACGCTGTACCTAAATAAAATTGATGTCCTTTTTTCCCACAAATAGAGCTTTCTTTTGGTGGTATTTGATTACCTGTGCGATTTTTATTAATTGCGCTATAAACAAAAAAATAAAGAGCATCAATTCTGAAAAAAAAAAAAAACAATATTTTGCACTTTCTGCTTTATAACATTCTCAACAAATAAAAAAGTAAAAATCAATTTTTTTCATCCTTTTAGGCCAATTTGTATTCTGCTACATATTTTTGGTAAAAAAAAAAAAATCCCAATAAGCGTATTTTGATTGGTTTGCGCAAAAGTTATCGCGTCTACAAACTATGGGAAAGATTTATGTCATTTTTATTTTTAATTTATTTTACTAGTAATGGCAGCGATCAGCGATTTTTAGCAGGACTGCGACATTGCAGCGGACAGATCGGACCCCTAACTGACATTTTTGGGGGGACCATTGACATTACTACAGTAATCAGTGCTAATAATATGCACTGTTACTGTAATAATGACACTGGCAGGGAAGGGGATTAACCCAGGGTGATCAAAGGGTTAACTGTGTCCCTAGACCAGTGATGGTGAACCTTGGCACCCCAGATGTTTTGGAACTACATTTCCCATGATGCTCATGCACTCTGCAGTGTAGTTGAGCATCAAAAGATATGTAGTGGGGGTGCCAAGGTTCGTCATCACCCTAGGGGGGTGTTTTCTAACTGTATGGGGGAGGGACTTGTGAAATGACCATAGAGATCTGTGGCCCTATGTAGAAGGATCACAGGCACTCTGTGATCATTGCAGAGAGAACAATGGTCAGATGTGTTTACAACAGCTGACTGCCCGTTCTCCCTCAGCGGTGCCGCCGGTCCTGTGGATCGGCATCCCCGCCCCCAGGAGTGCTCCCGGTGCGGCGATTCGCACAGCCGAGCCAGCCTTCCGCAGTATATATGCAGCGAGCGGATATAAGGTGAATCGGACTTATTTCTCATTGTTTTCCAGCTGTCCAACTCCGTCTCGTAGCATTGGATGTTCTAAGTCAAACTTAATTTCAGTGTGGGTCGCATCAGCATTATGATTGACCTCAAAGGGCCGGTTGTATCTGTTTGACCAGGAGCACCCCATCGCTCTTTACATTAGATGTCAAGCGCCCCCCCCCCCACTATCAGAAGTCAAGAGTCCCCCACCCTCCCTTACATCACAGTGCATCCCCCTTATCTTGTGCTTCTGCTGGGAAGGAGCTGGGGCAGAGCTGGGAGGCAGAAAGAGGAGGGCTAGAGTCAGCTGAATGCTGAGACCAGGGGAAGCACAGATGAAGGAGGTGCTGCAGCTGCACAGAGAGGCGCAGGATTTGAAAGAGGAGTTCTGTCCTCCTTTCAGCTGCCGACTGCTAAAACAAGGTGGAGGCAGAGAAAGGGGAGGCGCCGCAGCTGCAGGAGAGGTGCGAGGGCCACATTGAAAATGGCCGGGAGGGCTGGATTCGGCCCGCGGGCCTTGTGTTTGACACATGTGTTCTAAGTGCTCTAAGATCCAACCAGGAATTCAGATTTATTGTTGGCGTGTGAGAAATATCATCATATCTTGTGAATTGTTCTGCTCTTTATTAGCAATCCACCCTATTCGAGCCTCTGTTCTCCTCTCTTTCTAGTGTAGCCTCCCTTTGTCCTAAACAGGGGCTATTATGTCAATTTCGTTTTTGGGTGGGATGTATAAAGCTTTTTTTTTACGTTCAAAATGTTTTATTTATGCAAGCATATAAAAAAAAAACTGCCACATGGCAACAATAACACATTGTCAAGAGCAACACACATGATAAAGTTCCCGAAACAAAAAGTTGTGATTATAACAATATTGGCAAATGATAGCAAACCTAAACTGAATACCAAGAACAAAGGTAAGAGGAGATGTGGGACTTTAATCTCTTAAGGACCGCCCACCGCAGTTTTACTGCGGCAGGCTGGCCCTCCGGCGCGAACCGATGTAACCCTTCGACGGTCGTGCGCCTGCAGCTAGGGGGCATGCTCCCGCCCCTACTCGGCAGCAGGGACTCGGATGCATGGGGCAGGTGGCTCCGATTTCCACCAGCCACCCGCGATCGCTCCCCGCTGAGAGAGAAGGACGGTCGGCTGTTGTAAACACAGCTGACCGTTCTCCCTGGAATGATCACAGAGTGCCTGTGATCCTTCTGTATAGGATCACAGGTCTCTGTGATAATTTCACAAGCCCCTCCCCCATACAGTTAGAAAACACTCACCTAGGCTTACATTTAATCCCTAATCACTCACTGTGTTATCCCCTTCCCTGCCAGTGTCATTATTACAGTAACAGAGCATATTTTTAGCACTGATTACTGTAGCTATTATGAAGATGGCGAAACATGTAGAGTTGATATTTTCGAGTGCATTCTTTGATTTTATCATTTTATATTGATGTATTGTCTTGTCCTCACTTTCTATGTGTAATAAAATGTACAATTTTTGAGAATTCAGATTTTTCTCCATCATTTTGCACCGTTAAAGTCCCACTTTGCCCCCCTCCATTGTAGTTACTTTAATCAAAGGGATGTGGTGCTTTTTACTTCATCTCTAGCAATAATTCTTTAAAAAATGATTACTGTAGTAATGTCACTGGTCCCCCCAAAACCAAAAGTGTCAAAAATGTCAGTTAGGGGTCCGATTTGTCTGCCGCAATGTTGCAGTCCCGCTAAAAATCGCAGATCGCCATCTTTACTAGTAAAAAAAAAATAAAAATAAAATAAAAATGAGATAAATTATTCCCGTAGTTAGTAGACGCGATAACTGTTGCGCAAACCAATCAAAATACGCTTATTGCAATTTTTTTTTAAATAAATATATAGCAGAAAAGAAATTGGCCTAAAATGTTAAAAAATTTAGATTTTTACATTTTTTTTTTGTTATATAGTAGAATGTGAAAAATATATTTTTTTTTCTTCAGAATTGTTGCTTTTTATTTTTTTTTGTTTATAGCACAAAAAATAAAAACCACAGAGGTGATCAAATACCACCAAAAGAAAGCTCTGTTTGTGGGAACAAAAGGACATCAATTTTATTTGGGTACGGCGTCGCACAACTGCCCAATTGTTCGTTAAAGTTACGCAGTGCCGAATCGCAAAAAATGGCCTGGGCATTAAGGGGGCAAATCCTTCGGGTCCAGAAGTGGTTAAAGGTGCTAATATCTACCAAATGATGAACTCTGACATTTACAAAGACTTAAAATATCTCAAATTAATTACACAAAACAGATAGAAAATGTATACACTTCTCTAAACTCAAAAACTCATCATTGCGTCGCAGTACAACATTCTAGAGCTGGAAAGTTGTTTGGAAAAATGTATGCGCTCTTATTTTGACATGTTTCGCCAGTATAGGCTTCTTCAGGAAATGTGCAATATCTTCCAACTCTCCAAACCAAAAATATATATGCACACAATTGATTAAATGTTATACACTGAAAAAACACTATCATAAAAGAAGTGTATACTTTTTCTATCTCTTTTGTGTAATAAATATGAGATATTTTAACTCTTTGTATATGTCAGAGTTCATTATTTGGTAGATATTAGCATCTTTAAAGTCCCACATCTACTCTTACCTTTGTTTTTCAACTTTTTGGGATGTTGGTGCCATTGTTGACATTATAACCCAGTCCTGTTGTTGCTCACACAATCATCAACAATTTTTGCGGACCACCAACCGTATCCCAAAAATGCATGGGAGCGTAGATTGCGGGTCTCAGTCTGTACTGTTACAGGACGTGTTGCATAATAAGGCATTCAAAAAGTATTCCTGAGTATCATTGGTTACCATTGATATCACATCACCAAAGACACTATACTGGGTATCAAAAGAGGACAACAAAGGGTTCAAGAAGAGAAGAAGAGGAAGGAGAAAAGAAGATGAAAGTCAGAAGAAATAAAGATCCAAAAAAACACATAAGGAGACCTACAGTAGGTTAGGTTAGAGAGGAGGTTGGTGTAATAGGAGACAAGTCCCGCGGTTCTACCGCCCCTGGGGTCATGGACAAAGGTACATGTATAAAGTCCATCCAAGGCTCCCAAGTCTGGTCAAATAGCTTACTTCGATCATTAATGATCCCTGCAATCTTTTCATGGACCATGATCCAAGAGATTTTATGTTTCAATTGTCTATGTATTTAGCTTTTTTATACCTTTTGCGCAAACCAATCAATATACGCTTATTGGGATTTTTTCCCCCAAAAAATATGTAGCAGAATATATATTGGCCCTAATTGATGAAGAAATTTGATTTTTTATTGATTATTTTTTGTTAGCATAAAGTAAAAAAAAAAATATATATATACAGTGGGTACGGAAAGTATTCAGACCCCCTTAAATTTTTCACTCTTTGTTATATTGCAGCCATTTGCTAAAATCATTTAAGTTCATTCTTCTTCCTCATGAATGTACACATAGCACCCCATACTGACAGAAAAACACAGAATTGTTGACATTGTTGCAGATTTATTAAAAAAGAAAAACTGAAATATCACATGGTCCTAAGTATTCAGACCCTTTGCTCAGTATTTAGTAGAAGCCCCCTTTTGATCTAATACAGCCAGGAGTCTTTTTGGGAAAGATGCAACAAGTCTTTCACACCTGGATTTGGGGATCCTCTGCCATTCCTCCTTGCAGATCCTCTCCAGTTCTGTCAGATTGGATGGTAAACGTTGGTGGACAGCCATTTTTAGGTCTCTCCAGAGATGCTCAATTGGGTTTAAGTCAGGGCTCTGGCTGGGCCATTCAAGAACAGTCACGGAGTTGTTGTGAAGCCACTCCTTCGTTATTTTAGCTGTGTGCTTAGGGTCATTGTCTTGTTGGAAGGTAAACCTTCGGCCCAGTCTGAGGTCCAGAGCACTCTGGAGAAGGTTTTTGTCCAGGATATCCCTGTACTTGGCCGCATTCATCTTTCCCTCAATTGCAACCAGTCGTCCTGTCCCTGCAGCTGAAAAACACCCCTACAGCATGATGCTGCCACCACCATGCTTCACTGTTGGGACTGTATTGGACAGGTGATGAGCAGTGCCTGGTTTTCTCCACACATACCGCTTAGAATTAAGGCCAAAAAGTTCTATTTTGGTCTCATCAGACCAGAGAATCTTATTTCTCACCATCTTGGAGTCTTTCAGGTGTTTTTTAGCAAACTCCTTGCGGGCTTTCATGTGTCTTACACTGAGGAGAGGCTTCCGTCGGGCCACTCTGCCATAAAGCCCCGACTGGTGGAGGGCTGCAGTGATGGTTGACTTTCTACAACTTTCTCCCATCTCCTGACTGCATCTCTGGAGCTCAGCCACAGTGATCTTTGGGTTCTTCTTTACCTCTCTCACCAAGGCTCTTCTCCCCCGATAGCTCAGTTTGGCCGGACGGCCAGCTCTAGGAAGGGTTCTGGTCGTCCCAAACGTCTTCCATTTGAGGATTATGGAGGCCACTGTGCTCTTAGGAACCTTAAGTGCAGCAGAAATCTTTTTGTAACCTTGGCCAGATCTGTGCCTTGCCACAATTCTGTCTCTGAGCTCTTCAGGCAGTTCCTTTGACCTCATGATTCTCATTTGCTCTGACATGCATTGTGATCTGGAAGGTCTTATATAGACAGGTGTGTGGCTTTCCTAATCAAGTCCAATCAGTATAATCAAACACAGCTGGACTCAAATGAATGTGTAGAACCATCTCAAGGATGATCAGAAGAAATGGAAAGCACCTGAGTTAAATATATGAGTGTCACAGCAAAGGGTCTGAATACTTAGGACCATGTGATATTTCAGTTTTTCTTTTTTAATAAATCTGCAACAATGTCAAAATTCTGTGTTTTTCTGTCAGTATGGGGTGCTATGTGTACATTCATGAGGAAGAAGAATGAACTTAAATGATTTTAGCAAATGGCTGCAATATAACAAAGAGTGAAAAATTTAAGGGGGTCTGAATACTTTCCGTACCCACTGTATATATATATATATATATATATATATATATATATATATATATATAAATATATATATATATATATATATTTATGTCAATTTAGTTTTTGGGTGGGATGTATTTAGCTTTTTTTATACCCTTTGCGAAAACCAATTAATATGCACTTATTTTGATTTTTTTTTTTACCAAAAATATGTAGCAGAATACATATTGACCTTTATTTAAGAAAAAATTGATTTTTTACATTTTTTTATTGTTTTTTTTTATTAGCATAAAGTAAAAAAATATATATATATTTTTTAATTGTTAGTCTTTATCGGCAGTCCACTCTATTCAAGCCTCTTATCTCCTCTCTTTCTAACGTAGCCCCTCTTGTCCTAAACAGGGGCTATTATGTCAATTTAGTTTTTGGTTGGGATGTATTTCGCTTTTGTATAACTTTTGCGCAAACCAATCAATATACCCTTATTTCGATTTTTTTATTATTACCAAAAATATGTAGCAGAATACATATTGGCCTTAATTGATGAAGGAATTTGATTTTTTACATTTTTTATTGGATATTTTTTATAGCATAAATTAAAAAATATTATTATTATTTTTATTTAATTGTTAGTCTTTATTGGCAATCCACCCTATTCAAACCTTGATCTTTTCTCTTTCAAGTGTAGCCCCCCTTTGTCCTAAACAGGGGCTATTATGTCAATTTAGTTTTTGGGTGGGATGTATTTCGCTTTTTTTATAACTTTTGCACAAACCAATCAATATACCCTTATTTAGATTTTTTTTTACCAAAAATATGTAGCAGAATACATATTGCCCCAAAATGATGAAGAAATTTGATTTTTTTTACATTTTTTTATTGGATATTTTTTATAGCATAAAGTAAAAAAGAAAAAAATAAATATTTTTTAAATTGTTAGTCTTTATTAGCAATCCACCCTATTTGAGCCTCTGATTCCCTCTCTTTCTAGTGTAGCCCCCCTTTGTCCTAAAAAGGGGCTATTATGTCAATTTAGTTTTTTGGGTGGGATGTATTTAGCTTTTTTATACCTTTCGCGCAAACCAATCAATATACGCTTATTGAGATTTTTCCCTCAAAAAATGTGTAGCAGAATACATATTGGCCTAAATTGATGAAGAAATTAGATTTTATTTACATTTTTTATTAGATATTGGATAGTAAAAAATATATATATTTTTAAATTGCAATTAGCAATCCAGCCTCTCTCTTTTTAGTGTAGTCCCTCTTGTCCTAAACAGGGGCTATTGTGTCAATTCAGTTTTTGGGGAGGGATGCATTTAGCTCAGACTGATTGTAAAGTTTTTCACTTGGTTTTTCCCTAAACTTAAAGTGTTACTGAACCCACAACAGTAAAATCAGTCTGTATATGCAGTAAAGCATGCTTGTTTTACTCACTGTGGAGCCTATGTGTAAAAAGGCTGTCTTCTCTGATCCTCCCCTTCTTTCACAATCCCCAATCCATCTTCTTATAGAACATAGTCTTGGAGTCACTCTGCACATGCTTAGTTTTTTGTGTATTTTTTTTCTTGGGAGGTGTATGTGATCAGCACAGAGCCGATCAGCACTGTTCAGGCAGAGGACCAGGTGCCCTGCTGCCTCATAGGACAGTCAGAGGAGAATGAAAACTCCTCCTACAAGCTTTAACCAGACACTGATAGAAGTCACAAGACTGCTATATACTGCTGATGAGAAAAGGTATTTAGCAGTTTTTTTTTACTAAAATAAATAAATTTCCATGTTCTGTGTAGTGTGGGAGACCAGATATAGTGGCTGCAGGCTTCTGGGTTTAGTAACACTTTATGATGGCTTGTAATTTCTCACTGTCACCAGTAGATGTCACTGATATCAGGCGTCACAGTATGGGAAAAACAAAACTAAGTTATGAATCTTTATATTTTCCCTCAGCCAATCCAGTAGGAGGTTTATGGCACTGGTGCATGCTGGGGGAGGATATAAATATTGGGGACAGACCATGTGCTCTCTCTCTTCCCCTGGGCTGAGGCCTGGTTGGGGACCTAACCTGTGCTGAACTAGTCCTGACGCTGTCCTGCCTGGTCTGGAGAAAGCTGTTCCAAGGAGGAGACAGAGGACAGACCCCTTTGCTGGAGAGAGCCACAATGAAGGCTGCCATCTCAGAGGGGCCTGGTGACTCACTTGGAGGACGCCCCGAAATTTGGGAATTTACAGTGTTGCTGGGTTGGTCTCAAGCTTCTGACACTGCGAAGCTGGACATTGATCTTGATTTGGAGGGTCTGTAAGTGATCTGCTACGGTATCTGGAACCCCTAACCCTCACCTCTTTAAAGAGGAGCACCAGTCCCCCCAACAAAATTAAAAGTCAGCAGCAACAAATACTGTCAATGGATCCAGAGATGTCCTCATCTGAGCCATTTCTTTAATCAGCTTTGGGTGCAGGTTCTGGCATCTTAAGTTGGAGGAAACAGCCAGTTTCCTACTGCGCATGCACAAGGTATGCTGTGCTTATTGAGTGGTCCCGCAGTCTTATGGGACCTGTGATGTGTCCCAGAAGGCTGCAGGGGGAAGGAGAGGTGCCCGAACTTCCACACAGATTGTCGTCACACTGGATTACTGCACAGATCTGGAAAAAAATTACAAAGCAAGGGGTGTGTTTATTTAAAGTCATTGCATTCGCCCAGCCACCATGAATTCAAATCATATTTTGTGCAATATGCTTATTTCCTATGATCATCAGCGCCATCTAGTGGCAATAATGCAGTATTCTCCTGATTGAGGTATTTCAGGAAAAAAAAGCATTATGGCCACTAGATGGAGCCAATGATCACAGGACATTAACATATGGTCAGAATTTGTGATGACTGTGTGCATGCTTGTGACATTCGTCCAACAAATTTTTAGAACTAGACTAAGAATACACATGCCTATACCATTTAGACAATATTTGCTTATCTCAGAGTTCAGCTTGATCCGAGCTGCCTGGAGTTATCAGAAATCTGGTTGGCCTTCTGAAACAAACCTTCCTACACTATATTGTCAAAAATATTGGGACGCCTGCCTTTACAAACACATGAACTTTAATGGCATCCCAGTCTTATGCCCCGTACACACGTGCAGATTATCTGAAGACTTTTGTCTTCAGATTTACCTTTTATATGTAGTGCAAGGGCCTGCCGGATTGCATACAAATTGAAAGTGTTTAGGTTTGACCTCATATTATATGGTTTTGGTAAGTCTGCAGACAAAAGTCTTCAGATAATCTGCACGTGTGTATGGGGCATAAGTCTGTAGGGTTCAATATTGAGTTGGCCCACCCTTTGCAGCTATAACAGCTTCAACTCTTCTGGGAAGGCTGTCCACAAGGTTTAGGAGTGTGTCTATGGGAATGTTTGACCATTCTTCCAGAAGCACATTTGTGAGGTCAGGCACTGATGTTGGAGGAGAAGGCCTGGCTCGCAGTCTGCTCTAATTCATCCCAAAGGTGTTCTATCAGTTTGAGGTCAGGACTCTGTGCAGGCCAGTCAAGTTCCTCCACCCCAAACTCGCTCATCTGTGTCTTTATGGACCTTGCTTTGTGTACTGGTCCAAATCATTTGGTGAAGGGGGATTATGATGTGGGGTTGTTTTTCAGGGGTTGGGCTTGGCCCCTTAGTTCCAGTGAAGGGAACTCTTAAGGTGTCAGCATACTCTGTGCAGGCCAGTCAAGATCCCCCACTCCAAACTCGCTCATCCATGTCTTTATGGACCTTGCTTTGTGCACTGGTGCGCAGTCATGTTGGAACAGGAAGGGGCCATCCCCAAACTCTTCCCACAAAGTTGGGAGTATGAAATTGTCCAAAATGTCTTGGTATGCTGACGTCTTAAGAGTTCCCTTCACTGGAACTAAGGGGCCAAACCCAACCCCTGGAAAACAACCCCACACCATAATCCCCCTCCACCAAATGATTTGGACCAGTGCACAAAGCAAGGTCTATAAAGACATGGATGAGTGAGTTTGGGGTGGAGGAACTTGACTTGTCCTGAACTCAACCCGATAGAACACCTTTGGGATGAATTAAAGCAGAGACTGCGAGCCAGGCCTTCTCATCCAACATCAGTGCCTGACCTCACAAATGTGCTTCTGGAAGAATAGTCAAACATTCCCATAGACACACTCCTAAACCTTGTGGACAGCCTTCCCAGAAGAGTTGAAGCTGTTATAGCTGCAAAGGGTGGACCAACTCCATATTGAACCCTACGGACTAAGACTGGGATGCCATTAAAGTTTATGTGTGTGTAAAGGCAGGCGTCCCAATACTTTTGACAATATAGTGTATCTCTCAGTTGTCCTATCTGGTGCTGATAAAACAGAATTCCAGGACTTCAACATGGCTTAGCTTTTACTTCACGTTCAAGGGATAAAAAAAATTGACACGGAAAATGAGCGGCCGGATAATAAATATACACATTTGAAATGCTAAATCTCTTGGCGGCTCTGCCCATGTTCTTACTTTTTTTGTTATTCAGAAATAAGCAATCACAGGGGTCTGCAACATGTCAGCCCACATCATACATAATTGCCTGTTCAGTCTAGGCCGCCTTCATGTTCTCGCTGGTTGCAAATCAGAATCCATTTCTTCTGCGCCTATTGTAATGCTAATCCATGTTGTTTTGTGTGTTGGGGGAAGAAGATTGCGCATGGCGCCCTCTAGTGGTGAGACTTTTTTTTTCCAAAGAAAATACTGTGTCATAGTTCTTCCAAGGATACATGTCTTCTTTACAAGGGATCCATCTGTCTAAATACATTAGAAAAAAAAGATACAAATACATGTTTGTCAGATTTAAAAGCCGGGTCACACCTGTTCAATCCCCCAGTGGGATGCAGTACCATGCGATTTGGTGCCCCCAAGCATGCTGTGCCACTAACAATACATTAGTACCTGAATGCAGATCGTAAGAACAGGGGGTTCAGCTGCGGTGCGTGAAACAGTCATGAAGCTCACCTTTCCGAGCACCACGTTTTGGTGTGAACAGGTCCTAATCTGAAGTATTTTTTTTTCCCCAAATAATCTGAAGTTTAACCACTTCAAAAACAGGACAGTTGGCAAGTATGTTACATGGTGCAGCATTCATGGACTTGGACTCACGCTTCAGCACTTACGGATTTCTTGCCCAGGTGAAAATGATGTCCCCGATGCCTCCTGGGATTGGCACCGAAGGAGGCAGTGCTTTTCTCAGGGGCGCCACAAGATTCCTCTATTGGGGACCTGCAGCACATTGCGCATGCACGCACATGCCGCTGCCTTTGCAAGGTCCTAGATACCAGAACCCAGCGGCATCTGAGCCCATGCATGGCAATAACTGGACAAACATGCCTTAGGTCTCTGCCACCTGTGCGGGGTGTCTAAAGATTGCGGCATGGAAAAGGGGTTGCAGGAAGTAAATATTTCAGGGATGGAGTCTTTTTATAACCACAATGGGTCCAGACCAATTTGGACATTTTTCACATACAATCTTGACATGGGAGGTATCTATTCACTAAGGCTCTGTTCACATCTAGGGGTCCTGGATCTCGGGCAGAAATGGCGCAATTCTGCCCACAACCCATAATCACGGCAAATCGCGGGGAGACCATGCGATCCCTATCACTTCCAATGACACCCCGATCACAGCGCGATTTCTCCGCAATTGTCACCCGACGGACCGCGGTAAAATTGTGCAAACGTAATCAGGGGGGGGGGGGGGGGGCTGTCGCCCGAAAGAAGTTCTTTAGGCGACAGGGATCCCGTGATTCTGTTTGTGCGATATTACCGCGATTCATCAGGTGACAATCGTGGCAAAATTACGCCGCCATCGGGGTGCCATTGGAAGTGATGGCGTCCCGCGATTTGCCATAATCCTGGGTCGTGGGCAAAATCGTGCCGATTCTGCCCACGATCCGGGACCTCTAGATGTGAAGAGAACCCGAGATCTGGGACCCCTAGATGTGAAGAGAACCCAAGATCCGGGACCTCTAGATGTGAACGGAGCCCGAGATCCGGGATCTTCGATGTGAACAAAGCCCGAGATCCAGGACGCCTCGATGTGAACGATAGCCCGAGATCCGGGAAGCCTCGATGTGAACGAAGCCCGAGATCTGGGACGCCTTGATGTGAATGAAGCCCGAGATCCGGGAAGCCTCGATGTGAACGGAGCCCGAGATCTGGGAAGCCTCGATGTGAACGAAGCCCGAGATCTGGGAAGCCTTGATGTGAACGAAGCCCGAGATCCGGGACGCCTCGATGTGAACGAAGCCCGAGATCCGGGAAGCCTCGATGTGAACGAAGCCCGAGATCTGGGAAGCCTTGATGTGAACAAAGCCCGAGATCCGGGACGCCTCGATGTGAACGAAGCCCGAGATCCGGGAAGCCTCGATGTACACGAAGCCCGAGATCCGGGACGCCTCGATGTGAATGAAGCCCGAGATCCGGGACGCCTCGATGTGAATGAAGCCCGAGATCCGGGACGCCTCGATGTGAATGAAGCCCGAGATCCGGGACGCCTCGATGTGAATGAAGCCCGAGATCCGGGACGCCTCGATGTGAACGAAGCCCGAGATCCGGGACGCCTCGATATGAACGGAGCCTTAGTGAATAGATACCTCACATGTCAAGATGTAAAATTTCAGACACCTGGAAAATAGGGACAAACTACAATTCCTAAAAATCTCTGTAGTTGAATTTTAAAAGCCTTTGCAGGTTGTCAAATTGGAATTGCAGTAAATATTATCTCTGGCATTAAAATGATTGCTCTCACTCTGTTGTTTGCGACAATATCTCACACGTGTGTGGTGCGATCCCCGCGGTGGAATAGGAGAGTCCGGGTACAGTAGCGGGTGGCGGTGGGAGGAGGAGACCCCCTTCCAGGCCCTTTAAAAGTGATCCTGTGGCTGTAAAGCTGCTCGATCACTTTAAAAGCTGTTTATATTACAGGAAGCTCCTGCATAGGGAAAAAGTTTTACGCTGGATCTGGAAGCAATACACAAGGTACACCGAGGAGATCAGCCTTAAACCTTGCATGAATGGGGGAGGGGAAATATACAAAATTTTACCCACTTAACCACTTTAGCCCCAAGCCTATTTTTGACACTTTTTGTTTACAAGTTAAAATCAGTATTTTTTTGCTAGAAAACTACTTAAAACTCCCAAACATTATATATATTTTTTTGGTATATGTAAAGGGAGTGCTGATAAATGAATCAATTAAAAAAGCTGCAACTAAAACCCGATTACCCAGTGAGGATAATTAAGTGTACAAATGATTAAAATGTGTAGTGCGCTAATTCTGTGAAACTTATAAACATAAATATGTAAACAATAGTGACACCAATATCATAAATAAATAGGATGAGATCTAAAACATAAAAGTCCATAAAATTCATAAAAGGTCCATATATGTAACAGTTCACATAAGTCCTTGAATGAAGAGATCCCAATACCAAACAAGTGATTTCAATGAAAACAAATGAGGGAAAGGTGTTTCAAGGTGCTTGTTTAAAGTGCAGGTATTCCCCTTACCAGATGGGTGAAAAATAAGGTGCAATATATCTCCAAACGAAAAGATGCGTGCAGTGATATAGATAGCCCAGCTCTGCCCACCTCGTGGCCGGTTTGAGAGTAGATAAGACTCTTACCAGATGACATAAAACTTAAGGTGTATGGATAACTTCTGGATATCTTTCAGCCCAATTGTAATGACCGTCCCCCCAAGCTTGCGGCTCCCTGTTGTCCCTTGGAAGTGAAACTTCATCCAGGTGTACACAGGTGATTTCCCAAAAATAAACAAGGGGGGGACAAATAGTGCATTATCCTTATAACTTTTATTGCTGATACTCAAAGATGCACTTACAGTTAAAGCAGAGTTCCGGGCACAAAATCGACCTAATCGATTTTGTGTCCATCCGCTGGCTCTTCTTCACCTGAAAAGGAATTGGATAGTTAGGGTTTTTTTGTTTTTTTTACTCACCTTGTATTTGTAGAAAGAAATACTCACCTATTTTCCACTTCTTTCCTCTGTGGCCGCGGCCCGCGCCGTCACTTCCGGTTTGCAAAGATTCCTGGGAGCTGAACGTCATCGCTCCCAGGAATCAATGCGACGGCACCGGCCCTGACGTCAGTTCTGGTGCGACGCCGCATTCCCTGTTAAACAGCTTCTGGGCATGCCCAGAAGCTGTGTAGGAATGCGGCGCCGCACCGGAAGTGACGAGAGGGGCCGGTGCAGGCGCATTCTGGGAGAAGAAGACAAGGAAGAGGACGCAGAAGAGGATCGCGCTGGCTTCAGGTGCCCACAACAGAAATGGCAACGCTGTAGAAGAAAATTTAAAAGTGAGTATTTCTTCTTGCAGGTAAGTGGGAACCGGGACAGATCAGAGGCTATCCATTGTGGAATGTGCTAGCCCTGACTGTCCCGGGGGTATGTTCATTGAAAAAATGTTTTTGTGCCCGGAACTCTGCTTTAAGACGATATAATAAGCTTGCTGGAACCCTGTAGATCCGTGGCCGCCTGCAGTGCGGACCGCGGATGTAGTTAGTGACGGCGCGCCTCCTCTCTGGCGCGTTTTGTTCGAGCGGACTTCCACCGAGACAGGAGGGATTTGTTGCAGGCTGGCTGGTAAGTGAGCTGGGAATTTTTCTTTGTTGTTCTTTGACATGCATAGCCCTTTGCTGTACATGTGTTAGCTGAAGAGCCACTTCACGGCACCCCAGTATTATCTGCAGTCCTAACTCTATACACACACACATACTATATATATATATATATATATATATATATATATATATTTTTTTTTTTTTTTTTAATTGTTAGACAAAACAAATAGTTTATTGCAGGCTGGCTGGTAAGTGAGCTGGGAATTTTTCTTTGTTGTTCTTTGACTTGCGTCACCCCTTGACGTGCTCCTTGCTGTTAAGGCCAGCTATAGGCTGGGGCAGTTGCCATTTATTTAATCTATTGATGATGACTGTTGGGAGATCTATTTTTGCTGACAGGGTCTATTGTTGCTGGGGTGGATCTATTGTTGCTGGAGGGCCTATTGTTGCTGGGGGGATCTATTGTTTCTGAGGGCATATGGTTGCTGGGGGGATCTATTATTGCTGAGGGCATATGGTTGTTGGGGGCCTATTGTTGCTGGGGGGTCTATTGTTGCTGGAGGGCATATGGTTGTTGAGGGCCTATTGTTGCTGGGGGGGTGTATTGCTGCTGGGTGGCCTATTGTTGTTGGGGGGGGGTCTATTGTTGCTGAAGGGCCTATTGTTGTTGGGGGCCTATTGTTGCTGGGTGTCTATTGCTGTTGGGGGCCTATTGTTACATAGTTATATAGTTAGTGAGGTTGAAAAAAGACATCAGTCCATCCAGTTCAACCTATGATGTGTGTGTGTTTGCTGTTAACCATACATTGTATACCCCTGTATGTTGTACATTGTATACCTCTGTATGTTGTGGTCTTTAAGGTGCCCATCTAATAGGTTTTTGAAACTATCGATGCTCCCTGCTGATACGACGGTTTGTGGAAGAGAATTCCACATCCTTACCGCTCTGACAGTAAAGAACCCCTTACGTACTTTAAGGTTAAACTGTTTTTCCTCCAGTTTTAGTGAGTGGCCACGTGTCTTATTGTATTCCCTTTCTCTGAAAAGTTTGTTCCTTATGCTAGGGTCGCCAGTACAGTATTTGTACATTGATATCATAATAGATTGTTGCTGGGTGTCTATTGCTGTTACATAGTTACATAGTTACATAGTTAGTGAGGTTGAAAAAAGACATCAGTCCATCCAGTTCAACCTATGATGTGTGTGTGTGTGTTTGCTTTTAACCGTACATTGTATACCCCTGTATGTTGTGGTCATTAAGGTGTCCATCTAATAGTTTTTTGAAAATATCAATGCTCCCTGCTGATACGACTGCTTGTGGAAGAGAGTTCCACATCCTTACCGCTCTTACAGTGAAGAACTCCTTACGCACTTTAAGGTTAAACCGCCTTTCCTCAAGTTTTAGTGAGTGGCCACGTGTCTTATTGTATCTCCTTTCTCTGAATAGTTTGTTCCTTATGCTAGGGTCACCAGTACAGTATTTGTACATTGATATCATATCCCTCCTCAATCGTCTCTTCTCCAGAGAGAATAAGTTCAGTGCTTGTAGTCTTTCCTCATAGCTGATGTCTTCCATTCCCCTAATTATTTTTGTTGCCCTTCTCTGGACTTTCTCCAGTTCCAGCACATCCTTCCTGAGGACCGGTGCCCAGAACTGGACAGCATACTCCAGATGTGGCCGGACCAGAGTCTTGTAGAGTGGGAGAATAATCTCTTTATTTCTGGAGTGAATCCCCTTTTTTATACATCCCAGTATTCTGTTGGCTTTGCTTGCGGCGGCTTGGCATTGCATGCCACTTCCAAGCCTGTTGTCTACCAGTACCCCCAAGTCCTTTTCCATCCTAGACTCACCCAGAGGTTCCCCCCCTAGTGAGTAGCTTGCTTTCTGGTTTTTGGCCCCCAAGTGCATTACTTTACATTTATCAACATTAAACCTCATCTGCCATGTAGTTGCCCACCCCGTTATTTTGTTCAGGTCCGCTTGCAAGGTTTCCACATCCTGCATAGAAGATATTGGTATGCCTAATTTAGTATCATCAGCAAATACTGAGATTGTACTAGATATCCCCTCCTCCAGATCATTTATGAATAAATTAAACAGGATTGGTCCCAGGACAGAACCCTGGGGGACCCCACTTTCCACACCCGCTCAATCAGCGTACTCCCCATTAATCATCACCCTCTGTACTCTCCCCTGGAGCCAGTTCTCTATCCAGGTACTCACCTTATGGTCCATACCTACCTTCCTTAGTTTGTACAGTAAGCGTTTGTGGGAAACGGTGTCAAAGGCCTTTGCAAAGTCCAGATACACCACATCCACAGGCTTACCTTTATCTAGGTGGCAGCTCACTTCATCGTAGAAGGTTAATAGATTGGTTTGGCACAAACGATTTTTCATGAATCCATGCTGATTACTACTTATAATACCGTTTTCATTACTAAAGTCTTGTATGTGGTCCCTTAACATCCCCTCCAAAATTTTGCAGACTACTGATGTTAGGCTGACCGGCCTATAGTTACCCGGGATATATCTCGGCCCCTTTTTAAATATTGGTACCACGTTGGCTTTTTTCCAATCAGCTGGCACCATACCCGTCTGTAAACTATCCTTAAAGATCAAGAATAATGGTCTGGCAATCGCCTGGCTGAGCTCATTAAGAACCCTCGGGTGCAAGCCATCCGGTCCCGGGGATTTATTTATGTTAAGTTTCTCTAGTTTAGCTCTAAGTCTATCCTCTGTTAGCCATGGCGGCACTTCCTGAGGTGTATTATTTAGTTCGGCCTTACAAGCAAGGTTCGTGTAGCCCCCCGATTCCTTTGTGAAGACTGAAGAAAAGAAATTATTTAACACTTCCGCCTTTTCTCTGTCCTCAGTGGCCATTTTTCCTTTATCATCTTTTATGGGGCCAATGTGTTCTGGCCTCGCTTTCTTACTGTTTATATACTTAAAGAATTTCTTGGGGTTCTTTTTACTCTCCTCCGCTATATGTCTCTTGTGTTCTATTTTAGCCGCCCTGATTTCGTCTTTACATTTCTTATTACACTCTTTGTAATGCTTAAATGCTGCCAATGACCCCTCAGTCTTGTATTTTTTGAAGGCCTTTTCTTTAGCTCTAATATACATTTTTATGTTGGAGTTTAGCCACCCAGGGTTTAGTTTTGCTCTTTTAAATTTATTTCCCTTTGGAATGCACTGGCCCACCCCTTTGTTAAGTATGCTCTTGAAGCACTCCCATTTTTCCTCCGTGTTCTTTGTTCCCAGGGTTCTATCCCATTTGATATTTTCTAGCAGCGAGCGCAGTTTAGGGAAATTGGCTCTTTTGAAATTCAGTGTCCTTATATTACCCTTGTGTTTCCTATTACTGTAATTAATACTGAAACTTATTGACCTATGGTCACTGCTCCCTAAGTTATCCTGTATTTCTATATCCGTGAGCAGGTCTGTATTGTTGGTAATCAGTAGGTCAAGTACCGCATTGTTTCTTGTCGGTGCATTCACCATCTGACCCATGAAATTGTCCTGCAAAACATTTAGGAACTGCCGAGCCTTGGCTGAGTGTGCGGTTCCTTCTGCCCAGTCTATATCCGGATAATTAAAGTTCCCCATTATAATGACATTTCCCATCCTTGCTGCCAATCCTATCTGTAATATGAGGTCCGCCTCACTCTGGTTGGGGGGCCTATAGCATACGCCCAATATTACCTTCCCCACCGTGCCTTCCCTTTGAAGCTCTACCCATAGGGATTCTGCCTCGTCCTTAGCTCCATTATTAATATCATCCCTCATATTTACCTGTATACTGTTCTTAATATACAGACATACCCCTCCCCCTTTTTTACCCTCTCTATCCCTGCGATAAAGGGAATACCCCTGAATGGTCGCCATCCAGTCATGAGAGCTGTCAAACCAAGTCTCAGTTATCCCCACAAAATCTAAGTCCCCCTCAAACATCAGCAGCTCCAGTTCTCCCATCTTGTTGGCCAGGCTTCTGGCATTGGTATACAAACCTCGTAATTTTGATCGGTTACATTTATCCTCATTTGTTGTTATTAGGCTGCTCTCTTGATTTTTCCCCGTACCCACCCTGGGTTTAGGAGCTCCGAACACCCTACCGCAAATGCCCCCATTTCTGCCCTCTGAGACTTGCTTTCCACTGGCTAATTCTACATCTGTACCCTCCCCCCCATTCCCTAGTTTAAAAGCCCCTCTAACTTTTTGGCCATCCTCTCACCCAGTACAGCTGCACCCACCCCATTTAGGTGCAATCCGTCCCTACCAAAGAGCTGGTGACCGACTGAGAAGTCGGCCCAGTTCTCCAGGAACCCGAAACCCTCCTTACTACACCAGCTCCTCAGCCACTCGTTAACTTCCCTAATCTCCCGCTGCCTCTCTGGTGTGGCTCGAGGTACAGGTAGTATTTCGAAAAATACTACCTTGGAGGTCTTAGTCCTCAACTTAGCGCCTAAGTCCCTGAAATCGTTTAGGACTCTCCATCTTCCTCTGCCTATGTCATTGGTACCCATGTATACCATGACAGCTGGGTCTTCCCCAGCCCCACCCAGTAATCTGTCCACCCGATCCGCGATGTGCCGAACCCGAGCGCCCGGCAAACACGGTCTTTGTCACAGATTACACTATCTGTCCTTCTAATAATTGAGTCCCCTACCACCAGCACCTGTCTTTCCTTTCCCTTTCTCCCGGCCTCACTGGAGGAGTTCTTCCCCTGGCAGCTAGGGGCGTCGCTCTGCTCCAGCAATGCTGGTCCCTGACTGGTTTCCCCAACATCACACAACGGGGCGTATCTATTGGGGTGTTCCAGCCCAGGATCAGCCTCCTTGCCTTGTCCCCTTCTACCCCTCCTAACTGTCACCCCTCTACTCTGCTCTGATGCCTGCACCTCCGATACTCTGCCCACCTCTGTGCAGACCCCTGTCTGCACCTGACTGGTACGATCCTGGCTCTCCTCCGGTATGGACATTCGTCTCAGTGTTGCCAGCTGCTTCCCTAGATTCAGGACCTGAGCTTCCAGGGAAGCAATGTGCTTACATTTTGCGCATCTGTATTCGCCCTCGATCGCATGTCTGAGGAACGCATACATATTACAAGATGTACACCGAATCGCATCTCCACACCCGCCGGGCATTGTACCTACTATCTAATCTAATGGGGATTCAGCGATTTAAGTCTATCCTATGTGGCTATTTCCTGGCTTCCTAACGCTACCTTCTCACCCTCTGGTATTCCGCTTCACTCACTTGACACTCAGTTGCACAACACTCACAATCTCACAGCCCGGTCAGTCGCACAACACTCAGTCCCACAGCCCGGTCAGACGCACAACACTGAGTCGCACAGCCCGGTCAGGCGCACAACACTGAGTCGCACAGCTGTGGAGGGCCTATTGTTGCTGGGTGTCTATTGCTGTTGGGGGCCTATTGTTGCTCAGGGGGGTCTATTGTTGCTGGAGAGTCTATTGTTGCTGGGTGGGTCTATTGTGGCTGGAGGGCCAATTGTTGTTGGGGGCCTATTGTTGCTGGTGGGGTCTATTGTTGCTGGAGGGCCTATTGTTGCTGGGGGTCTATTGTAACCGGGGAGGGGGGTGGATCTATTGTTGCTGGCTGCAGGAGATCTATTTTAATGCCTTTCTTGTAATCATTTGCCAATTCCATAAAAATTACCACAAAATGATACTAGGTTCTGAAAGGGGTGGTACTGGCCTGGGAGGTGGTTAGGGGGCAGAGACATGGGGTGACATGGAAGGAGAAAGTACCCACACCTATTCTCTAAAAAAAAAAAAAAAAAAGCCCTGTTCATCATTTTGGGAGATGGGCTGATGGAGAAAATAAATGTGCAGTTGTTAGGTGGGGGCCAGATAGGCTTCTCTGAAGAGACGAGTTTTCAGGGATCATCTGAAAGTGGACAGAGTAGGAGATAGTCGGACATATTAGGGTAGAGAGCTCCAGCGGATGGGAGAGGCTCTGGAGAATTGCTGGAGGTGAGCATGGGAGGAGGAGACAAGGGAACTAGGGAGGAGGAGGCAGGGCCGCTGATAGGGGGTGACCACCAGCCCTCTTGTAGGGGGCCGGAGCACACAGGGGGGCCCACACAGAGAGGGGGATTAGTGATGGACAACAAATACAGAAATCTTCCTCCAGCACCTGAATCTGCTGAGAAAGAGACAGTTGTCCCTCACTAATCCCCCTCCCTGTGCGGCCCCCCTCCCAGCACTGGCTCTAATGTTATCTCTACTCAGGAGTTTATTTGTAACTTTGCTTCTCTCTGTCTCTCTGATCACTGAGCTCCAACTGCGCAGCCTGTATATTTTTCTCATCTCATCTTCATTTTTATTTAACATTGTTTTTTTTTTTTTTAAGATTTAGCAGGAATTATGTGAGTTATGCTATATTTGTGTCTGCTAATAGTGATTTTGTTGTAATTTTAGCTAAATATATCTTTAATATTTTCTTGGTGGGGGGGCCCTGCCAGGTAGTCTGTACGGAGCCCTGCGATTTCTAACAGCAGCCCTAGGAGGAGGTCTTGGGAGGAAGGGAGAGGAGGATTAGGTTGGTATTTTTAGACTAGGTTAGTGATGGGGGGCTGAGTTTTGGATGGTTTTGTAGGTTATTGCTACTATCTAATACTTCTTCTAATTCTGATCAAGGTCCAAAAAATGGAATGAGAATGGGTTCATGTAAGGTAAATCTATAGAATTGTGTAAAGGAGAAGATGCGGTGACATCAGCTGAACTCTAGGTAATCATGATGACAATGTGACACTCTCTTCTTACCTACAGACGCTCTCTGACAACGTTGCACAATGTTCTCTAATTGCCTACGCGTAAGGTTAGGATGTCACGCCGGTGACAGAAAACACTAACCTGTCACTCTACATAAAACAATGCATGCACACTGCCGAGACACAACCAGACTTACAAAACTTCATGTGCTTTAAGTAATCTTTGAATTTCGGGACTGATGGGGACACACGGATGTAGCTAAACAAAAAAAGGGAAATCTGAGCACCACAAACCAAAAACACTGCTTAATATTAAAGCAGACTCCCCCATTTATCCATATCTCTGTTGTTGTTTTTTTGTTGAGAAATCACTTTGAAAAACAACCCCCTAGCATTTCTGGCAGTGGCCATTTTGAGTAAGGGCAAACGATTCATGTAGCATTTACTCTACTTCCTGAAACCCATCTGGCTTTAGCTCAGGCATGCATGCAGTTGAGTATGCTTAGCTAAGAAAGCTTCTTCTCCTCTATTCCCCCCCTTCAAGGAGCGGTTCACGCATGCTCCGGAACCGGTTACCACCCTCCCCCCCGCGTCATCACGTTCGTGCGGCCCTCCAGTGAGGTATGCGGTTCACCGCTGCTTCGATCTGACTGAGTCTCCCCTAGTGTCATCTCCCGGCTGCTTACCAGCCTCAGGGACGGAAACACAAGGCGGACCCGGAAGGACGCCGAGCTATGAAGATAGACGCTTACACCTCCATGTAATTTCTTAATATGTGTCAATAAAATTATTTACATCTGCTACAGTAGATTGGTTCCTTTCTCTCGAATTTCCATGACTTTTCCAAAACTTTGTGGGTTAAATTATTTTCCAAAACTTATCCAGGCCTGGAAATTGCCATTTTAAAATGTAATAACTCTTCCAGGTTTTTCATGACCATGCGAACCCTGTCTCATTTTCTCGTACTGGTCACTGGAAGTTCAACATGGCACCTCATGGCAAAGAACTCTCTGAGGATCTGAAAAAAGATCTGAAAAAAATAATTTTTGCTCTACATAAAGTCGGCCTAGGCTATAAGAAGATTGCCAAGACCCTGAAACTGAGCTGCAGCATGGTGGCCAAGGCCATACAGTGGTTTAACAGGACAGGTTCCACTCAGAACAGGCCTCGCTATGGTCTACCAAAGAGGTTGAGTGCACATGCTCAGCGTCATATGCAGAGGTTGTCTTTGGGAAATAGATGTATGAGTGCTGCCAGCATTGCTGCAGAGGTTGAAGGGGTGGGGGGTCAGCCTGTCAGTGCTCAGACCATACGCCGCACACTGCATCATATTGGTCTGCATGGCTGTCATCCCAGAAGCCTCTTCCAAAGATGATGCAGAAGAAAGCCCGCAAACAGTTTGCTGAAGACAAGCAGACTAAGGACATGGATTACTGGAACCATGTCCTGTGGTCTGGTAAGACCAAGATAAACTTATTTGGTTCAGATGGTGTCAAGCGTGTGTGGCAGCAACCAGATGAGGAGTACAAAGACAAGTGTGTCTTGCCTACAGTCAAGCATGGTGGTGGAAGTGTCATGGTCTGGGAAAGCATGAGTGCTGCCACCACTGGGGAGCTACTGTATAATAAAATATATATCTCTATAATAAAATAATAATCATTTTTCTGTCTTAAATTAAAAAAAAAAAAATGGAATTATTTATTTTCCTTTTCTAATCATAGTAAGTTAAGAGAACCACTTTCCCTTAAAGGGGAACTCCAGACTTTTTGTTGCAAAGGTTTGATACAAAATGAGAGAAAATCCTGCCACGTTATGGGGGCAAATCCCACCGGTTTTCAGTTTCCACTGGAAACAGGTGGCTGCAGTGAGACTCTACAAAGGATACAGTGCCTTGCGAAAGTATTCGGCCCCCTTGAACTTTGCAAACTTTTGCCACAATTCAGGCTTTAAACATAAAGATATAAAACTGTAATTTTTTTTTGAAGAATCAACAACAAGTGGGACACAATCATGAAGTGGAATGAAATTTATTGGATATTTCAAACTTTGTTAAATAAAAAACTAAAAAATTGGGCGTGCAAAATTATTCAGCCCCTTTACTTTCAGTGCAGCAAACTCTCTCCAGAAGTTCAGTGAGGATCTCTGAATGATCCAATATTGACCTAAATGACTAATGATGATAAATAGAATCCACCTGTGTGTAATCGAGTCTCCGTATAAATTCACCTGCACTGTGATAGTCTCAGAGGTCCGTTTAAAGTGCAGAGAGCATCATGAAGAACAAGGAACACACCAGGCAGGTCCGAGATACTGTTGTGGAGAAGTTTTAAAGCCGGATTTGGATACAAAAATATTTCCCAAGCTTTAAACATCCCAAGGAGCACTGTGCAAGCGATAATATTGAAATGGAAGGAGTATCAGACCACTGCAAATCTACGAAGACCTGGCCGTCCCTCTAAACTTTCAGCTCATACAAGGAGAAGACTGATCAGAGATGCAGCCAAGAGGCCCATGATCACTCTGGATGAACTGCAGAGATCTACAGCTGAGGTGGGAGACTCTGTCCATAGGACAACAATCAGTCGTATACTGCACAAATCTGGCCTTTATGGAAGAGTGGCAAGAAGAAAGCCATTTCTTAAAGATATCCATAAAAAGTGTCGTTTAAAGTTTGCCACAAGCCACCTGGGAGACACCAAACATGTGGAAGAAGGTGCTCTGGTCAGATGAAACCAAAATCAAACTTTTTGGAAACAATGCAAAACTTTATGTTTGGTGTAAAAGCAACACAGCTCATCACCCTGAACACACCATCCCCACTGTCAAACATGGTGGTGGCAGCATCATGGTTTCGGCCTGCTTTTCTTCAGCAGGGACAGGGAAGATGGTTAAAATTGATGGGAAGATGGATGGAGCCAAATACAGGACCATTCTGGAAGAAAACCTGATGGAGTCTGCAAAAGACCTGAGACTGGGACAGAGATTTGTCTTCCAACAAGACAATGATCCAAAACATAAAGCAAAATCTACAATGGAATGGTTCACAAATAAACATATCCAGGTGTTAGAATGGCCAAGTCAAAGTCCAGACCTGAATCCAATCGAGAATCTGTGGAAAGAACTGAAAACTGCTGTTCACAAACGCTCTCCATCCAACCTCACTGAGCTCGAGCTGTTTTACAAGGAGGAATGGGCAAAAATTTCAGTCTCTCGATGTGCAAAACTGATAGAGACATACCCCAAGCGACTTACAGCTGTAATCGCAGCAAAAGGTGGCGCTACAAAGTATTAACTTAAGTGGGCTGAATAATTTTGCACGCCCAATTTTTCAGTTTTTTATTTCTTAAAAAAGTTTGAAATATCCAATAAATTTCGTTCCACTTCATGATTGTATCCCACTTGTTGATTCTTCACAAAAAAATGACAGTTTTATATCTTTATGTTTGAAGCCTGAAATGTGGCAAAAGGTTGAAAAGTTCAAGGGGGCCGAATACTTTCGCAAGGCACCGTATATATATATATATATAATTTAACTTATTTATAGTTATTTATTATATTATAATTTATGATTTTGTGTTTCAAACTTTATCATACCCAAGATGTTATAAAGAAGAATGCACAGTAAAAAAGAAAAATCATATGTAAATAGTTGGTTTGGGCTGCTCGTCCTTAAGAATTTCATGCAAAATAATGGTACCGCTTTCACCTAAAATTGGAAAGAATCATACCGCCAGGGAGGTTAAGTAAATCAACCCCATAGGGTATGTACACTTCTAAAATGCTTTATTCACACGCTTCAAAGAAAATGTCATCCACTGACTCGGCACCGAGAACAGCGTGATGTCACATGCTCAGCTCCTCCCTGGATGCGTTGCGCCCTCTAATTGGGCTTCTGATTGGGCTGCCAGCTTAAGCAAGGGGAGGAGAAGTGATTCTGGATGTTACATGGTACAGGAGTTTTTCCCTTATTCTGGAGGGGAGCAGGTTTTCCACCCAGTAGAGGATAAGAATGAATTTTGATTAGTATAGGAAGACACTTGAGTGTTTATTTCACTTCTTGAAGAATGACATATTTAGAATCTAGAGATGTGATTGTGACAACTTGAGGTATTCTGGACATTTATGGACAATTATAGCACTATTGGATACATTTTTGAATATTTTTATAAATATGTATTGTGTGTGTTCTAAAATTTGCACTACACTATTTATTTATTCGGCTGATAAATACATAAGGGGTCCATATAGTGAACTTGGTGTTGAGTTATTCACTTTAAGGAAATGACAGAGGACAAGGGGGCACTCTTTACATCTAGAGGAAAAGAGATTTAATCTCCAAATACAGAAAGGCTTCTTCACAGTAAGAGCTGTGAAAATGTGGAATAGACTCTCTCAATAGCTGGTTCTGGCCAGCTCACTAGATTGCTTTAACCACTTGCCTACTGGGCACTTTTACCCCTTTCCTCCTAAGGCCAAATTTGAATGACAATTGCGCGGTCATGCAACACTGTACACAAACTCAATTTTATAATTTTTTTTCCACACAGCTGGAGCTTTCTTTTGGTGGTATTTATTCACCACTGCATTTTTTGCTAAATAAACGAAAAATTGCAAAGAATTTTGAAAAAAAAAAAAAGCTTTTTATAGTTTATTATAAAATATTGGAAACAGGTAATTTTTCCCCTTCACTGATGTGCACTGATGAGGCTGCACGATGAGGCTGCACTGATGGGCACTGAAGAGGCTGCACTGATGGGCAGCCATTATAGGTGGCACTGATGGGCAGCAATTATAGGTGGCACTGATGGGCACTGGTAAGTGGTACTAATGGGCAGGGACGGGACAAGGGGTGGGCAGAAGGGAGGCTGCCCTGGGCGCAGTGGGTTATTGCAGGGATGGGGGTACCCTGACCCTAAACCTGAGGTAACGAGGGGGCGCAGTTAATTTTCAAGGTGAAGGCGCCTGGTTTTGGTGTCTGACCCTGTGTAGAATATAGATAACTGCTGCCCTTTTTATTTTAATGGTGCAATACCATATAAATCCTAAATATTAAAACAATGAAAAATGGTCGCTGGTAGTGGTGTGGGCTTGTGAGATATATATTGTGATAGTGGATAAAATATATATACAATGTGAGTAAAGGTCTAATATGTATAATGTCATTACCAGTAAATTATGACCAGTGTATAAATAAAAGTAGACCTTAAATAAATTATAATATCTTATTGTGCTAATAATATCAACCCAATAAATTATCGCAAAAAAATGAAAATTTTGTGACTTTTGGTGATAAATAAAATAATACACATGTGTGACACTTGTGATTACTTGTTAAAACTGGATTTTCATAAAATGCATATGATTGACAATAAAATACGTAATTTATAAAATTATTCGTGCAACTGGTGAAATAGTCCGTGCTAATAAGATAAGTGAAATCTTCAAAGTGCTTTGTGCTCCAATTTGTGCTCTTGATAAAAGTAAGCAATATTTGCTTCTTACCAGATGGCCTTAGGTCGCAAGGACCTAAATCGCTTTTGATCCTTTTACAGGATGGATCAATCCTCCACCGAACTCATCAACTCCTGATAGGTGGCTGGTTTTCCAATGTGGATCAGGATCAAGTATCATCAAGTATCAAACATCTTGATCCTCACCATAAAACATTCATTATATATTTTTTACCACCAAGCTATCATATAAAAAATCAGAGGATCCAATAGTCTGGGTTCAGGATTTCAACTATATCTCCTGATGACAATATCCAGCCACAACCACTAGAGGGAGTTAATAAAGTAACCCATAGACCACTATATATACACAATATCTATATAAACACTATTTATATAAATATATTTTACATAAAAGATTTTTTATATGCATTTATATTTTATAACATTTTATTGTTATTATATTCATATGTCTCTATATGTATTATCCATTTTAGTGATTTTAACAAAATGTACGGTCTTTAAGAGTACAATGGATTGGAAGAATGTTTATCTTTGTAAGTGTTGGCGCTGTCTGTTAACTGAGGATTTGTGAAAGAGACCCTCTTATTAGTAACATACACCAGAAATTATTATAGTGGTTATTTACTAAATATTTTAGGCAGACAATAATTGCCCATACATGAACCGATGTCTATACAATACATCGCTTTGGTTTTTAAACTTAGAATTTTTAGACATTTTTCCTTTTAAATACTGATAAACAAATTCCAGCAAGATATACATTACTGTTACCAAATAATATGTGCCATAATCGTTACTGACAGACATCGGGGTAAATTAAGTACTTTCGCTATGAATGGCATACAATCAAAGAGTTAAATAGGGGGTGGATCTGCTGATCATCCCACCAATGACCGATGAGTAAGCCCCACAAATAGCTGTCAGCTCCGGGACGCAGCAGACTTCCTGATGACGCGATATTGCCGTGAAATGCATTGTGGTCTTCTGTAACCAGGAAACTGAGAGAGACAGCGACGTCACTTCCGCCCTGTCTGGAGCGCACGCCACGCTACTAGGGCTGTGTAGGGCTGTGTAGGAGACTCTGTACAACACAGAGCACCAGGATTTTTACCTTCACAGACCCCAAAACAAACAGCGCTTTCACCCAGTGCCAGGATAGGCACTACCTATTGTAAGCAGCCATTTTTTATCTTTTATTCTTTACTTTAATAAAAAAACGGTATCACACAATACTTTGGCTTCCCCACTATATTTCTTTCTATATACATCCGCTTGAGACCTATAGCCTATGGTCCTGATCAGTGTTGGGGTTGTTACTCAAAAAATGTAACTATTTACTAGTTACTTCTGTAAATTGTAACAAGATTACTTTACTAGTTACTGCATTTGAAAAGTAACTTCACTACTTATTACTTTACCTTCCTCTTTCTTAATTGACCGTGTAGAAGAAGATACATGACACTCTTTCTGCATAGAGTTTATTGTATAAACACAGGCTTTGGGAAACATGAGAACAAAACCTGAAAAAAAAACAGAATAAAACATAAAGTTCAACAAAAAGTCATAAACTTCATCCCTCTCTATTCTTCAAAATAACGATTGTATCGCACGGCTTGGCTAACGCAGGAAAGCGCGTTCCTATAGCCTAGTAAAGTAGTGTAGTTACCTCCTATAGCCTAGTAAAGTAGTGTAGTTACCTCCTATAGCCTAGTAAAGTAGTGTAGTTACCAATATTAGTATTGTAACTAGTTACATTACTTCGTTACCAAAAAAAGTAATGTAGTTACTGTAATCCGTTACTTTGTAACTCGTTACCCCCAACACTGGTCCTGATCCACATTGGAAAACCAGCCACCTATCAGGAGTTGATGAGTTCGGTGGAGGATTGATCCATCCTGTAAAGGGATCAAAAGCGATTTAGGTCCTTGCGACCTAAGGCCATCTGGTAAGAAGCAAATATTGCTTACTTTTATCAAGAGGACAAATTAGAGCACAAAGCACTTTGAAGATTTCATTTATCTAATAAGCACGGACTATTTCACCAGTTGCACGAATAATTTGATAAATGACGGATTTTATTGTCAATCATATGCGTTTTACGAAAATCCAGTTTTACCAAGTAATCACAAGTGTCACACATGTGTATTATTTTAGTTATCACCAAAAGTCACAAAATTTTCATTTTTTTTGTGATAATTTATTGGGTTGATATTATTAGCACAATAAGATATTATAATTTATTGAAGGTCCACTTTTATTTATACACTGGTCATAATTTACTAATAATGACATCATACATATTAGACCTTTACTCACATTGAATATATATTTTATTCACTATCACAATATATATCTCACAAGCCCACACCACTACCAGCGCCCATTTTTCATTGTTTTAATATAAAGGAGGGGCGCAGTTTGGCATATTTGCCTTGGGCGCTGGATGACCTTGTCCCGGCACTGCTAATGGGCATTGGTAGGTGGCACTGATAGGTGACACTAATGAGGAGGCACTGATTGACAGCATTATCGGGCACATATTGGCAGCACTGGTGGGCACTAATTGGTAGCACTGGTGGGCACATATTGGCAGCACTGGAGGGCACATATTGGCAGCACTGGAGGGCACCGTTTGGACTGCACTGATAATCAGGACACTGATAATCAGTGCCCTAATTATCAGTGTAGTTGTCGCTTTTAGAGAAGCTGGTTATCGGCTCTTTTCTCTTCTCCTCATGCATGTCAAGATGAGGAAAGGAATGCTGATAACTGGCTTCAATTTACATACATGATCAGCTGTGATTGGACACAGGTGATCACATGGTAAAGAGCCGCTGATTGGCTCTTTACCCCGATCTGTGATCAGCAGTGTCTTCTGGACACTGAGATCACAGAACGCGCTGCCCGTGCCCAGCTGCAGGCATGATCACGGAGGGCTGTCATATGATGGCCTCCCAGAACTAGCCGTCTGCACTGTAGCTGTCGTTCGGCTATAGTGCAGTCTGCAAATGGTTAAAAAAGGTCTGGATTCTTGCCTAAATACACATATTATAACTGGATGCTAACATTTATAGGTAAAGTTGATCCAGGGAATATCTGATTGCTTATTGGGGGATCAGGAAGGATTTTTTTTCCCCTGCTGGAGCTAATTGGGTCATGCTTTATTGGGAATTTTTTGCCTTCCTCTGGATCAACCGTGGGTATAGGATTGTGTAAATGGAGGTTTTCTATTTGGGTGTGTTGGTTTTCTTTTTTTTTTCTCTGTTGGTTGAACTGGATGGACTTCTGTCTTTGTTCAATCAGATTAACTATGTAACTATAAGGGAATGCACCAAGCACATCTGAGATAAAGTATGACATTTAAACATGAAAGATGGCCAATATGTCAAATTACCAAAATCAAGCTAAAGAAAAAAATTTAACATTTTCTTATAGCTCAGATTAGCTAAAAGAGCTCAGAATTAAAATGGAACATGCTAATGGAATTCTTAAATAAAACATTTTGTGTTTTTATTCCATATCGTATTTTACACCCAGTGATGTCATCAGTAGGACTCTGTGTTTATCTAGGCAATGCAGGGAGATCGTGGCTGATAGGAGGGGACACAGGGAAGCTGAACATCACTTCTGTGATACTGAGCCTGCAGAACTTCAGGCAGAATCCAGTGAATGAAGGGGGTGGACCAGGGACAGACAGGGTAGGAAAGGACTAGTTGATGCTAGATGTCCATCAGCCTGGAAATGAGGCAGGCTTTATCTCACTTGTTGCAGCTTCTAATGCACACTGTGAGAAGCTCTGTTCATTTACTCTTCTGGAAGTCCAACATTGAGAATACCTACCAGGTTGTCACATTCCTGTATCCCTAGCCTGAGATGGTGAGGGTGTAACAGTTCCTGTCTGAGTACCCCTGCAAACTGATTAGTAATGGTATTTAATCAGTAGACTTTGAAGGGGCTCATGCTGTGTCCTATCCAGGTACATTTATGCAAAGAGCTATAATACTTGCCAGTTAGATTGCCTGACCATTGCTGACCCATACTGACTTGACTCCTCTCTTGCTTGCTGCCTGCCTAGATCTTTGCCCAGAGCTGACTACAGTCTGAGCAAAGATCTAAGTGAGGGTGCTACGAGGAAAAGACTAGAGCAGCAGCTGGCAGGAACACTGGAGCACCCATCAGGCTGAATCATAGTCCAAGACAGGTTGAGGTCTGTAACTGAGAAGGCAGATAGCAGGCAGGGCGGAAGACAGAATTGTAGTCAGGAGGCAGGCTGAGGACACACCGGGAAGTTAGCAGGATAATGGTCAAGAGACAAGCTGAGGTCGGGAATTAGCCAAGGTCAAACTGGGAATCAGCAGAGACACATTGTGGTCTGGAACTTGCCGAGCTCAAACCGGGAATCCGCAGAGACAAGCTGGAGTCAGGAGCTTAGCTGGAGTAAGGAGCTATCTGAGGTCTGACTGGGATTCAGCAGAGACAAGCCGTGGTCAGGAGCTAGCCGAGGTCAAACTGGGAATCAGCAGAGACTAGCTGGAGTCAGGAGCTATCTGAGGTCTGATTGGGATTCAGCGGAGACAAGCCATAGTGAAACTGGGAATCAGCTAGTCGAGGTCAAACTGGGAATCAGCAGAGAATAGCTGGAGTAAGGAGCTATCTGAGGTCTTATTGGGATTCAGCAGAGACAAGCCATGGTCAGGAACTAGCTAAGGTCAAACCGGAAATCAGCAGAAATTAACCATGGTACAGAACAAACTGCGGTCAAACCAGGAATCAGCAGAGACTAGTTTTAGTCAGGAGCTGGTAGAGGTCAAACTGGGAATCAGTAGAGACTAATTGGGGTTAGGAACTAGTCGAGGTCAAACTGGGAATCAGTAGAGACACATTGTGGTCTGGAATTTGCTGAGCTCAAGCTGGGAATCAGCAGAGACAAGCCATGGTCAGGAACTAGGTGAGGTCAAACCGGAAATCAACGGAAATTAACCATGGTACAGAACAAACTGAGGTCAAACCAGGAATCAGCAGAGACTAGTTTTAGTCAGGAGCTGGTAGAGGTCAAACTGGGAATCAGTAGAGACTAATTGGGGTTAGGAACTAGTCAAGGTCAAACTGGGAATCAGTAGAGACACATTGTGGTCTGGAATTTGCTGAGGTCAAGCTGGGAATCAGCAGAGACAAGCCATGGTCAGGAACTAGCCGAGGTCAAACCGGGAATCAGCAGAGACTAGCTGTAGTCAGGAGCTAGCTGAGGTCTGTCCAGGATTCAGCAGATAAGCTGTGGTCAGGAACTAGCTGAGGTCAAACCGGGAATCAGCAGAAATGATCCATAGTCAGGAACTAGCCGAGGCAAAACCAAAAATCATCAGAAACTAGGTTTAGTCAGGAGCTGGCCGAGATCAAACTGGGAATAGGTAGAGACTAATTGTGATCAGCAACTAGTCAAGGTCAAACTGGGAATTAGCAGAGACACGTTGTGGTCTGGAACTTGCTGAGGTCAAACTAGGAGTTAGCAGTGACAAGCCAAGGATAGAAACTAGCCAAGGTTTAACCTGGAATCAGCAGAGACCAGTCATGAGAAAAGTTGTAGTCATTAGCTAGCAGAGGTCTAACTGGGAATCAGCAGAGACAAATTGTAGTCAGAAACTAGCCAAGGTCTTGGTGGGAATCAGCAGGGGCAAGCTGTGATCAGGAATTAGCCAAAGTCAAACTGCAAATCAAAGTCATGTTGTAGCAAGCAGCTAGCTGAGGTCTAACTGGGAATTATTAGAGGCAAGTTGTGGTCAGGAACTAGCTGGGGTCAACTTGGGAATAAGCAGAGACAAGTTATGTTCAGGAAATAGTCAAGGTTCAAGGTCAAGTTTGGTCATCAATGGAAAAAGCTGTCAAAGTCTTACTTTGGCTTCCTGTTGGCAGGACATGTGCAAACTGCTGTCTCTTACAAACTCTGTTTGCATCATCACTTGTCTGCTGTCTGGGCATTGCGCAGTGATGAAGTTGCACACCTGTCTATATACAGTATATCACCTGATAGCTTGCAGTTCTTGTTCTTGTGTTTGTGCTCCAAGGTGCATCACTGCTAGCAGTCTTCTGTTCTCCGTGTTCCTCTGTGCATGACCTGGCTTGGCTGACGACTTTCCTGGCTCTCGATCCCGGATCGGCAGGCGACCCCCGCATCGGTAGACGATCCGGCATCGGCAGACTACCGGCTACTGGACTCAACCCAGGCTTGGATGACTACCTGTTTCTAGACTCGACCCCGGCTTGGATGACTACCCATTTCTAGACTCGATCCCGGCTTGGATGACTTGACCCTGGCTGTTCCTGATTTCGCTCCTCACTCTTGCTGCGTGTTTATTGTTGTTGCCCTAATAAACTGCTTTATTTTACTTGCATCTTCATGTGGTCTGGTTTCCTGGCACCCTGACAAAATCAGATCTCAGAAACAGGCTCGCGGTTCAAGTCGCAGAGAACAGTTGAAGACCATCCAGCACCTTCTTGACTTAGCACTGTTCCTTAAATAGGCTCTCTCTTGCACCAAGATTGGAATGAGGCATTTATGTTGGTACATGTAACCGGCTGGAAATTACCCTTCCTCTGTGTACTGGTGCACATGCAGGTCTTCTCCTGATGCCGTCCTGACAGAAGTCATCATTGCTGGTTCTCATAAGGTCTGGTCAGGTTAAAAAAGTCTTATCTGGGTCAAACAATGATAAACTTCACTTCTGCACAACCTTCTTTGTTTGGTTTAACTTGTTCAATAAGTTCGAGTTTTTCAAGGATTCAGCAAGGATTCAGCAAGGACCGTATCATAATCTCTTGCTTTGGAATGTCGAAGGACTTTATTGTATCGTGAAAGACATTGATTCTCTTGCCTGAAATACCACTTTAACCTTGATTTATGTTCTGCGTTCAATGGGGTTCATTGCTCTGCCTCCTCGCCATTCACTTAGACTGTTGCATTGTTGATCAAGGTGATCACATCCGATTACCCAACCCGCGCATTATTCTCAGCTAATTTGTTTTCCTGTTTTGTTGCTGCTTCTCAGCAGGCGTCCTTGGTGAAGAGGGACCTTGCAAACGTTTTCTATTATACATTAGACATGTATACATGCAGAAGGCGCTCTGTTGGAACATTGTGTATAGGCTGATGTTCAATACAATCTGTTCTTGCATTCTTTGTTGAGTCAACAATTATTACTTGACCTCCCTTAGAGTCATGTCAGATGGGCGATCTATTCACAGCAGTCCTTCATTTTTTTTTTTATAAAGTGATTTCTCGCCAAGGAAATACTTTTAATACTTAAAATATCCTGGGCACATGGATGTAGTCAGGACAGTACAATTTGTTTCTAACATCAACGCAGTTTATAAAAAAGGGCTGGAATATCTCTTTATCTGCATACCTTGAACAGTATACTGTACATTATGCAGACTGGACTCTCCACCTTTTTTAGAATAGTGGTTTTTAAACCTTCGGGTGGTGGTTAACTGCCAGGCCATAGGCTTCCTTCTTCTGGACCTCCAGCCAACTGCAGAATCCTTAACTTCACATAGTGCCTTCCAGATCCCACAGTGCCACCCCCCCCCCCTCCCAACCTCCCATAGTGGCCTGCAGTACCCTGAGAAGGACCTCAGCCTCCACAGTGCCCAGCTGACTGCTGCAGACAGAGCCTCCATCCACAGTGCCCACAACCTCCACCAGCATCCCACAGTGTTCTCCAATCTCCCATAGTGCCTTCAGGAACCTCATCCCCTACAGAGCCACCAAGTCTACCACAGAATCCTCGAACCCACTCCACTAACCCCCATTCTCTTCACACCCAGCCCCATCCAGAGTCCAGCATTGCAATACATGTTTTACATTCTCATACTTTATTTTTTATTGTTGGGGCTAGAAGGTTTAGGAAGAATTTGCCGGGCCCTGGTCTCAAAAATGGTTATTAAAACATTCTAAATACCTTTTTTTCCTTTTTTATAAGTAATCATATTCTCCCTGTTCTCAGCTGCATTAGATCTGAGAGGAGGAGATGCAACAGTACACTGAGCTTCCCAGTGAATGCCTGTGTAGGGGAGACATGTCAGGACAAGTCTGAATATTGGAGGAGAGTAGGCTAGTATAGCTACAGAACTTACCATGGTGTGTTCTCCTGCTTAGTGTGGCCAGTTTTTAAAAGTAAAGCAGAGGGGCTGGCAGGAACACCAGGGATTTCACACAAAGGAGTCCATACGAAGAGAACGGGATACTTTTTCATACAAGTAGATGGTACAGCAGGCACATATCAGGAATATGAAATGTTGGGGTAACAAACACGTTAAACCGAAAAGCAAACATTATATTGCAGCTGACCAATTCTTAGATGTGATCGCTGTGATAGTTTTCTTCTCTAGGTTTTCTTTATTTTCACCTGGTGATCCTGCCAATAAGACTGTTATTTTATAACCGAACAAGCTGTCCTGCAGATGTAGCAGTTACAGGGATAAGGCAAACCATGTAGCACTGACATGGGTGCTTAACCACTTCAATACAGGGCACTTTTACCCCCTTCTTCCTAGACCAATTTTCAGCTTTCGATGTTGCATTTTGAACGACAATTGCGCAGTCACGCAACACTGTACCCAAACTAAATTTTTATCATGTTATTCACACAGCTAGAGCTTTTTTTGTTGTAGTATTTAATTAACACTGGGTTTTTTATTTTTTGCTATATAAACTAAAAAAGACTGAAAATCTTGAAAAATAAAAAACATTTTTTTTTCATTTCTGTTATAAAATATTGCAAATAAATATTTGTTCTCCGTAAATTTAGACCAAAATGTATTCTGCTACATTTCTTTGGTGAAAATAACCCAAATCCGTGAATATTATTTAGTCTATAGGAAAGTTACAAAGTCCACAAACTATAGTATATACTGTATCTGAAAACTGATCAGCCCTGATGTACTGAAGGCCCATCTCATTTCTCGGGGCATAAAAATGTCAGGACAGTACAAATACCCCCCAAATGACCCATTTTTTGGAAAGTAGACAGTCCAAGGTTCTTGGTAAGAGACATTGCAAGTTTTCTTAAGATGTATTTTTTGTCATATTTTTTGGGGGAAAATGAAGAAATAAAAATAAAAATCAGTTCACAATTTTTGTTTTATATACTGTCACAAATGCAGTACATCATCATCTTATAACTGGTGCGGTGGTGATCAGGGACACTGACTGGTGACAGTACGAAAAAAACAAAAATGTTTTAATATTTTCTTTCAATTTATTTTATTTTTTTTATTTTTTATTGCATTTTTTTTAATTTTTTTATGATATCTTTTAATGCACTCTGATCAGAGCAATATGATGTTACCATAGTAACATTGTACTACTCGGGGGAAGTGATCAGGATTTTTTTTTCCAACACATTATGTTTGCTTATAGCAGTGAATTTCATTGCTATAAACAAGCATTTTACTAAATTAAACTGATTCATTCAGTTTGTTATGTTGTGATTAGCTGTGGCAGCGGTGATATTTTACTTAGACAGAGATTCAGGTCTACCTAAAAAACAGTTGGATTTCATTATGGTATTACTGGAGTTTGTGGCAACGCATAATTATTTTTTGTTTGGAGATCAATTTTACCGGCAGGACAGAGGAGTAGCCATGGGGGCTAAATATGCCCCTAGTCTGACAAAGTTATTTATGGCCAAGTGGGAGGAGGATGTCCTCTATGCCCAGAGAAGACCTCAGGTAGTTTTATGGGCTAGATACATAGATGACATCCTCCTCCTATGGGATGGTAGTGGTATTGATTTACAAACATTTATGGAGTATCTGTCAGGGATTCACTATTATGCACAGGCACACTGGCGCCGCAAACCGGTGAACGCCTATGTGCATGCGCGTACACAGATGCGCCTTGAATAGTTAGAGGCTACCATAGAATAGTTTGAGGCTATCTTCCGTTCGCACGAACGAGCATGCGCACGCAATCACCATTGGCGCCAAATGGCCTATTTAAGGGCAGTGGTCACACTGAGTCTTTGCTGTGTGATCTTCAGCTTTCCTGTCTCCTGTACCTGAATTTACCTGCTGTTCCTGATTATCTGACCCAACTTGCCTCTGACCTTGATTACCTGCTGCCCGTCCTGACCCTGGTTTGTCTCGAATACTCTTCTGCCTTATCCCAATCTGCTTTTCCGCTATCGGCTATTGGATCTGGACCCGGTCTTGGCCTGGCTAGGGAATCTGGAGAACCGTGACCTGGTGTTAGCACGCAGCCAAATCCATCCCACTGTCAGGGGCCCTGGTGAATACCGGCTAGCACTTAGAATCAGCGCCTCTGGTGAACCTATGTCCAGCTAAGTGTCCTTTCAGCATCCCCGTCCTGGGATTGTACCTGGTTCCTGGCTCTTCTTCCGATGAGAAATCCTTCTTGTCAGGCCACGACACCCCTGACAGTATCTGAACATTAATGATAGGGGGATACATTTAAACTATGAGGCGAGTTTGGGGGAAATTAGATTTTTAGATCTCAAGATCACAGTTAAAGACAATAGATTTGTCACTTCAGCCTTTTTCAAATCCACTGATAGAAATTCATATTTCCCCAGGGGAGTTGTCATCATGAGTCATGGGTAAGGTCAGTGCCAAAGAGTCAATATATGAGTCTGAGATGCAATTGCACTGAGGTAGAGGACTTTAACAGGTAGGCTGCTGTCCTGACCGGTAGATTTGAAGAAAAGGATATTGCTTAGAATCACTCCAGAGCACTATCAGTCAAGTTATGGAATTAGACAGAAATTATTTGTTGAAGGAAAAGACTAAAAGTAGTAGTAGTAACATTATGGATGCTCCTTTTCTTCCATTCATTACAACATTTTCTGTTCAGCACCAAAATGTGAAATGTATCATACAGAAACATTGACACTTGTTGGGCAATGATGGAGTTTTGAAGTCAATTCTGCCCACCAAACCACAAGTAGTATTCAGTAGTATTTGGAGGAGTCAGTGACTCCATTGCGGCAGATTTGAACAGGATAGCATAGATTGCATTATCAACGCCTGTTTTGCACATCATAAATATGAGTCTTCTGGATCACTATTATGCTAAATGCACTATGGAATTTCCTTTTTCATTTGCATAACCGTGGAGATGGTCCACTGAAACAAGAGGAGGATTTTAGTGAAAGCTGATGAGTCCCTTAGGTGGGGGAATATTGACTTCTTTTTTGCAGTAACCCTTTGTGCCACAGGTGAGCGCTCGCCGCTCACTGCACACTAAGGTTCCTTAGCAGGTGGAAGGATTTTGCACTAAGCACTTATTATTTGTTTGAATGAAGAAGCACCTTGTTGCAACAGTCACTCAATTGTATGTGGTCTTAACCAGTTCTGGACCGGAGTATTTTCCCCCTTAATGACCAGGCCCTATTTTGCGATTCGGCACTGCATTAATTTATCGTTCGAGCGACGCTGTACCCAAATAAAATTGACACCCTTTTTTTCCCACAAATAGAGCTTTCTTTTGGTGGTATTTGATCGCCTATGCAATTTTTATTTTTTGCGCTATAAACAAAATAAGAGCTACAATTTTGAAAAAAAAAAACCAATATTTTTCATTTTTTGCTATATAACATTCCAAAAAAAAAAAAAAAATTAAAAATCAACATTTTTTAACATTTTAGGTCAATTTGTTTTCTGCTACATATTTTTGGTAAAAAAAAAAAAAAAATCGCAATAAGCGTATTTTGATTGGTTTGCGCAAAAGTTATCGTGTCTACTAACTACGGGAAAGATTTATGTCGTTTTTATTGTTTTTTTTTTTTTACTAGTAATGGCGGCGATCTGTGATTTTTGCGGGACTGCGACACTGCGGCGGACAGATCGGACCCCTAACTGACATTTTTGACACTTTTGGGGGTACCAGCAACATTACTACAGTAATCAGTGCGAAAAATATGCACTGTTACTGTAATAATGCTATCGGCAGGGAAGGGGTTAACCCTGTTGGGATCAAGGGGTTTAATGTAAGCCTAGGGGAGTGATTCTAACTGTGGGGGGGTTGGGCTTGTGAAATGATCACAGAGACATGCGATCCTATATAGCAGGATCACATAGTCTCTGTGATCATTGCAGGGAGGAGGACGGTCGGCTGTGTTTACATCAGCCAACCATCCTTCTCTCTTAGCGGGGAGAGATCGAGGGTGTCAGACGGCAATTGAGCGCGGGAGCGTGCCGGCGGTGCGCGCTCGCCCCCTAGCTCCTTTCAGGCCAATGACGTACCTCTAAATGGTTTTGCCTGGGAGAGCCACTCTGCCGCCGTATATATACAATATGTGGTTGGCAAGTGGTTAATGAAGAAGCACTACATGCATTAAGACAAAAACTTAATTATAAGTCATCACTATTTATTTAAATAATTATTATTTATGGTGTCAGTTTTAGTTTACTGTTAAGAATAGACACTTCTATGTATTAGAATTATATTTAATTTATAAGACGGATATTTACATAGCACCTACAAATGAATAGCGCACCACTATCACATTTACACATTAGTATTCACTAATGAGGGTGCCCTCTCTTTGAGAGATAAAAGAGCTCCCAATGTTCATAACCCACCTATTAGAAATTTAATTTTTTTTCAGAATCTTATGGGGTATTACCAATGTAGAAAGTGTCAGGTGTGTGGCCTAAACAGATGTAAAAACAGGAGAACCATTAGTTTTGTCTCTAGGAGTACTTCATGTACGTTTGAGATAGAACCATTTATAAAATGTTCTTTTACCGGGTAGTGTATTTGTTACAGTGCCCGTGTGGGCTCCAGTATATGGGCAGGACTAAACAAGCCTTACGGTTGAGGCTGAATGAACATATTAGTAATATCAGAAAGGGCTTTAAAAATTATTCAGTATCAAAACACTATGCAGCTGTACACAATAGGGATCCTACACATACTATATTGGAGTAGTAGTTCTCTAGTTAAGGAGATTTCAAAATTAGAAATGGCTTGGATACATAGGATACAATCTTATGTTCTGCATGGTCTAAATGTGGATGTAACTGTGAATGCATTTATTAATAACTCCTAACCTGCATTTGGAATTTGTTGGCAATAAGTTTTTAAAATGTGTGTATCTTGGCAGTTGTAAACCTTGATCTGAGTCTCAGTCTGCCCCTGGAGGGAATGAAGAATAGGAATGAATTCATTTAGTAATAAATGCATTTACATTATTATTTGAGCCTGATATTTGTCATCTATAAACAGCGGGGTTAATACTTTTTACTGTATATACTGTATATATTTTTATTCCTCTTATTTTATTTTTTATATTTTTATGATTCAAAAACATTTTTTATTATGCTTTGAGTTGCGTGTTCGAAGCAATTACATTTTTTGTCATTGGATGGCGATCTAATGACTGGACTGGATGGTGGTTTATTTAATTACATTTTTGCTGATATGGTAACCCCTTTGTACCAATTTATGAAGTTTCCTGTGAACTTTGGAGAATAATATATTGTTACGGAGAATTATATATTAAAATAAGGGTAGTTGTTCATCATTCTGAACATGTTCTGTGGGAGCCATTCACGCGATAGTAACACTGAGTCCCATAATGGTTTGTTTGGGTGTCGTGTACAAATATCTATATTTGCGGGCTAACCAAGAAAGAGGATCTATTAGAGATGTCCCTTTAATTTTTATTTAAATTCAGGCATTGGAATATGGAGGTCAAAATGTTTATACTTTTTAGCTTGCCACTACTTGTTTGAATTTGCTATTTTTTAACAATATTAGGCTATTGCATCCCTGGTAATCTAAGTGGAGGCATGGTTTGGCTTACTTTCGTTTTTATAGGCAATTAAGCCACAAGCATCATTGATCTCTTGAAACGGGGTCAATAAGAGCTGGTAAGAGACCATTTCAGCCTTTGGTGGTGGAGGTGGTGGTGTTATTTGAGCCTATCTATGGTGACGGATAGCTGTGTTTATCACATCAAGGATTCCTTATAATATCACTTATGGACTGCTTTTGATATCAATTATTTTTATGGATATCCACTATTAGCGTAACTTATATCTACTGTATTTTTGTTTTGTGTATATCTCACAAAATAGTTGCAGCTCACTTTGTTTTTTGTTTTTGCAGTAGCGCGGTATTTCTTTTTTTGTATTTTCCTTGATTGTAAATGCAATTGGAGCTCGCAATCCAGGCAAGACACAGATAAAAGGAGCATGCATTAAGAATGTATACAGTAGGTGCAGTAAACCCAAAGGGCAAAGTTACCTTTGAAAGGAAGACACCAGAGAAAATAAAAAAACAGGAGAAAGGAGTGTGTACGCTAACCCCAAGGGAGCAGCTCAAGTATACTAATGCCTAATATCTGCTCCAATTTGTTTCAGTAGATACCAGACACAAAATTAACACGCCCCTCCTGAAATCATAAGAGGTCTATCAAAGGGCAAAGTGAGGAGAGAGGAATAGAATGGGGGAAAAGGGCATTAGAAAGAAAGGGCAAAGAGAGACACAATCCGCCCACACACCAGGCCCTCCCACCCCAGCAAAAATACATTTATTATAAAGATGGAGTCTGTAAGTAACTAATCCATGGGCTCAAGATTCGCCCAAACCTGGTAGAGGTATTACGTAAGATGCTAAGCATCTTCTTGTTGACCATGATTCACAAGAGTTTACGTTTCATCAACGTTAGGTCCACCACTGGGCTGCCAGGAACATAAAATATATTAGTGGCGGAAAGCTGCAGCGTGCACAGGTGCAATCATGATTTAATAACAAGTTTCCCTGGAAGGGAGTGTTTATTTGGAATCGCCCCCTAAGTGGACTGAGGAAGCTGATCCCTTACATGTTTGTTCATGCCCCCCTAATTTTGGTCCGATTCCGAGGAAGACTGGGTGAAGATGGAAGACTGGGTGAAAATGGAAGACCGGGTGAAGATGGAAGACCGGGTGAAGATGGAAGACTGGGTGAAGATGGAAGACTGGGTGAAGATGGAAGACCGGGTGAAGATGGAAGACCGGGTGAAGATGGAAGACCGGGTGAGGATGGAAGACCGGGTGAAGATGGAAGACTGGGTGAAGATGGACAAATGGGTGAAGATGGAAGACCAGGTGAAGATGGAAGACTGGGTGAAAATGGAAGACCGGGTGAAGATGGAAGACCGGGAGAAGATGGAAGAGTGGGAGTTAATGGAAGACCGGGTGAAGATGGAAGACTGGGTGAAGATGGAAGACCAGGTGAAGATGGAAGACCGTGTGAAGATTGAAGATTGGGTGAAGATGGAAGACTGGGTGAAGATGGAAGACTGGGTGAAGATGGAAGACTGGGTGAAGATGGAAGACCAGGTGAAGATAGAAGACCTGTCAGTGGTGACAGCGCACTGCTGGAAGGGCTTCGGTCTTAGGTAAGTTTCACGTTATGTACCTTTTCTCATCAGCAGTATATAGCAGTCTTGTGACTTCTATCAGTTCCTGGGGATGTTTGTAGTTGGAGTTTTCATACTGCACTGAGCTGTCCTATGACCCTCTGTCTGGACAGTGGTGATTGGTCACATGCACTCTGCCAAGAGAAAAAAAAAAACTCTCTAGCAATGCACACTAAACTGAGTATGTGCAGCTTGTCCCCTAGCTTCTCTAAAATCCGGAGATAAGTTGGAGATACTGGAAGAAGGGGAGGATCAGAGAAGACAGGATCTAACAGCCTTTATACACAATGCACATGATAAACCCTTTAGGTTCCACAGTGAGTATAACAAGCATGCTTTACTGCATATACAGACTGATTTTATTGTTTAGTAAAACTTTAAGTGCGCAGATGTAGGCAAGACCCAGTCTCAAAATCAACATTTTCTAAAAATAGAACAAATGCCCATGGGACTTTTGAGGGGTCAAGCCAAGGAATGACAATTATTCAAACAACTATATAAAACATTTTACAACATTTATTGTCCACATTCTATATATGGTATAAAAATATAGACAGTAGAAAACCTTTTTTTTATATGTACAGTATTTATATACACTCTAATACATTGCATTAGACATACCAGCAAAAGTGTGTGGCAAGAATCACACACTGTTAGATTCTTCTCAATGCGTTTCGTGAAACAAAGTTCAATTCATCAGGAGAGAGGGCAAATTTCAGGCTCATAATCAACATCTGCAAGAAAACCATGGGGTCAATTCACTAAGCTTTACCACATGCGGTAAGGGTATCATGTTACTAATTTGCATAAATTATCGCTTGCGGTAAAGAATGTCCAATTCATTAAAGAAATAAAGATTTTGCGGTAAACAACGGAAAAAAAAAACTATCGCAAAAAATCGTGCGTTAATCTTTTAACTCCAATTCACAAACGAAACTGGAACTAAAAAAAGGTGAGATATTTAACACCACGTTTTTGGTGGCGAGAACCGGTGTGGTATCAGAAAGAGGGGCTTATTCCAACCCTCAGAAAGGGGCATTCCACCCACCAAGAGCCTAATTCAACCCACAGATGACCCACAGGTAGGGGTATTATTCCATCCACAGAAAGGGGTGCAATACTACCCTCAGAGAGGGGTCTAATTCCACCCACAGAGGACCCACAGAAAGGGGTGCAATACTACCCTCAGAGAGGGGTCTAATTCCACCTACAGAGGACCCACAGAAAGGGGTCCAATACTACCCACAGAGAGGGGTCTAATTCCACCCACAGAGGACCCACAGAAAGGGGTGCAATACTACCCCCAGAGAGGGGTCTAATTCCACCCACAGAGGACCCACAGAAAGGGGTGCAATACTACCCTCAGAGAGGGGTCTAATTCCACCTAGAGAGGACCCACAGAAAGGGGTGCAATACTACCCACAGGGAGGGGTCTAATTCCACCCACAGAGGACCCACAGAAAGGGGTGCAATACTACCCTCAGAGAGGGATCTAATTCTACTGCCAGAGGACCCACAGAAAGTGGTGCAATACTACCCCCAGAGAGGGGTCTAATTCCACCCACAGAGGACCCACAGGAAGTGGTGCAATACTACCCCCAAAGAGGGGTCTAATTCCACCCACAGAGGACCCACAGAAAGGGGTGCAATACCACCCCCAGAGAGGGGTCTAATTCCACCCACAGAGGACCCACAGGAAGTGGTGCAATACTACCCCCAGAGAGGGGTCTAATTCTACCCACAGAGGACCCACAGAAAGGGGTGCAATACTACCCTCAGAGAGGGGTCTAATTCCACCCACAGAGGACCCACAGAAAGGGGTGCAATACTACCCTCAGAGAGGGGTCTAATTCCACCCACAGAGGACCCACAGAAAGGGGTGCAATACTACCCTCAGAGAGGGGTCTAATTCCACCCACAGAGGACCCACAGAAAGGGGTGCAATACTACCCACAGAGAGGGGTCTAATTCCACCCACAGAGGACCCACAGAAAGGGGTGCAATACTACCCTCAGAGAGGGGTCTAATTCCACCCACAGAGGACCCACAGAAAGGGGTGCAATACTACCCTCAGAGAGGGGTCTAATTCCATCCACAGAGGATCCACAGAAAGGGGTGCAATACTACCCTCAGAGAGGGGTCTAATTCCACCTACAGAGGACCCACAGAAAGGGGTGCAATACTACCCCCAGAGAGGGGTCTAATTCCACCCACAGAGGACCCACAGAAAGGGGTGCAATACTACCCTCAGAGAGGGGTCTAATTCCACCCACAGAGGACCCATAGGAAGTGGTGCAATACTACTCCAAGAGAGGGGTCTATTTCCACCCACAGAGGACCCACAGAAAGGGGTGCAATACTACCCTCAGAGAGGGGTCTAATTCCACCTACAGAGGACCCACAGAAAGGGGTGCAATACTACCCCCAGAGAGGGGTCTAATTCCACCCACAGAGGACCCACAGAAAGGGGTGCAATACTACCCTCAGAGAGGGGTCTAATTCCACCCACAGAGGACCCACAGAAAGTTGACGCTATTCCACCAGCAGTGGACACACAAAAATGTGGCATTATACATCACGAATACACAAGTATTTATTTCTTTTTTTAATTAATTCCAAAAGGCATGAGATGCAGTGCAAATTAAATGCAAACATCGGCTGAAATTTAACATCAAAAACTTAAAAAATAAATAAATAATTAAAAAAAAAATACATTTTTTTTTTTAAAGCAAATGGGACCTCTTGAAGTGGCCACTGTAATACTTTTGGTTATATAAATCATTACAACAAGTTAAACTTGAATAGGAACATGAAAAAATAAATACAAATGTTCAAAAAAAAATATTAAAAAAAATATAGTCCAGTTTTCGTTCCACAATATAAACATAGGCAGCAGCACAGAATTGGGCCAAAAACATAGAAAAGAGCATTTTCAACAGCTCTAGTAGGCCATATATTTACAAAAAAAACACATTTTTATGATTGTATGGCATGGTGGATTTAGTAAAGGAGCCTGGATTACCAAACATCAGAAGACATTCATTTGAGAAGGTAGTTCTGCCTTCAAATACAGATTACTGTAAAAAAAAAAAAAAAAAAAAGTTAGATTAAAAAAAGTTTTTTCAAAAGAAAAAAAAATCAAACATGTTAAAAAGTAAAATATTATAAGGAAATTAACTCAACCACTTTCCAACCAGCCGCTGTGTATATACTGCGGCAAAGTGGCGCTATTGCGTGAAATGACGTACCTGTACGTTGTTTCCTTCAATAGCCACTAGATGGTGCCATTGTCCTGCTGGAGGCGCAATCGTACCGTGATTGGGAAGCCGGGATGTCAATCAACGAGTCCGGGGGACCTGATGTCGGCCGGCCTCTCCCGCGATCATCCCCGGTAGAGGCAGAATGGTGATCTCCCTATGTAAACAACGCAGATCGCCGTTCTGCAAGGGGACAAGATGGAGATTGTGTGTTCCTACTATGCAGGAAACTGGATCTCTATCTTTCTCCAATCAGAGCAACCCCCCACAGTTAGTAAGCACCCCCTAGGGACACACTTAACCCTTTGATTACCCTGATGTTAACCCCTTCCTTGACGGTGCTATTAGTACAGTGTTTTTTTTTTTTTTTTTTAGCACTGATTGCCTGTATTAATGTCACTGGTCCCCAAAAAGTGTCAAAAGTGTCAGTTAGATGTCAGATTTGTCCACCGCAATGTCGCAGTCCCGCTAAAAATCACTGATCCTCGCCAACATTCAGCAATCATCATGAATTTACTCAGGACAGAGCCCTGCCCTGTTAGCAGGGAAGTAATAGATTTTCTTTCCCTGCAAAGCAGGGAATATAATCCATTACTTCCCCTAGTAAAAGCACCTAACACAGTACACCAAAACATTGGCTAGGCACACATTTAACCCTTAGCTTGCCCTAAATGTTTAACTCCTTCGCAGCCAGTGTCATTAGTACATTAGTCTGGTTTCCAAAAATTGTCAAAAGTGTCAGTCAGTGTCCAAATGCCCGCCGCAATATCGCAGTTTTGCCGTAAGGTTACTAGTAAAATTAATAAAAAAATAAAATATCCAGCATATATCCCATAGTTTGTAGACTTTATAACGTTTGCGCAAATCAATCAATATACACTTATTGGGATGTTTTTTTTTTTTTACCAAAAATATGTAGCAGAATATATATTGGCCTGAATTGATGAAAACATTTGATTTTTTACATTTTTTTATTGGCTGTGTTTAATAGCAGAAAGTAAAAAATATAGTTTTTTTTTTCCAAAAATTGTTGCTCGCACAGGTGATCAAATACCACCAAAAAGAAAAGCTCTATTTGTGGGGAAAAAAAAGGACATCAGTTTTATTTGGTACAGCGTCGCACGACCGCGCAATTGTCAGTTAAATTAACACAGTGCTGAATCGCAAAAAAATGGCCTGGTCATTAAGGGGGTAAAACCCTCCGGGGGTTAAGTGGTTAAAGAACAATCAAAAAAATACCGCATTCATTATTTAACCACTTAAGCCCCGGAAGATTTTACCCCCTTCCTGACCAAGGTTTTTTTTGCGATTTTTTACTGCGTGACTTTAACGGACAATTGCGCGGTCGTGCGACGCTGTACCTAAACTAATTTGATGTCCTTTTTTTCCCACAAACAGAGCTTTCTTTTGGTGGTATTTGATCACCTGTGCGATTTTTTGATCATGTGCTATAAACAAAAAAAAAGAGGGTCAATTTTGCAAAAATAACAATATTTTTCACATTATTTTATATGATATTCCCCCCCAAAAAAAAATGTAAAAATCTAACTTTTTTAACATTTTCGGCTAATTTGTTTTATGCTACATATGTTTGGTAAAAAAAAAAACGCGAAAAGCGTATTTTGATTGGTTTACGCAAAAGTTATCGCGTTTACTAACAAAGGGAAAGATTTATGTCATTTTTGGTGTTTTTTTTTTAACGAGTAATGGCGGCGATCTGCGATTTTTTTTGCGGGACTGCGACATTGCGGTGGACAGATCGGACCCTTGACTGACATTTTTTACACTTTTGGGGGTACCAGTGACATTACTGCAGTAATTAGTGCTATATATATATATGCACTGTTACTGTAAAAATGACACTGGCGGGGAAGGGGTTAATTTTTATTGGTGATCAAGGGGTTAATGTATGCCTGGTGCTTACTGACATGTGTGGGGGGAGGTGACTGAGTGACACAGGGACAGATCGCATGTTCAGCTATGCTGAACCCTGCAATCTGACCCTGCCTGTCACTTAGGAGATCCGCCCGCTTTGTTTACACAAGCAGGCGGATCTCCACACTCGATTCCCCGACGATCGGGGAAGAGCAGCGGCGATCACCGCCGCTCCTCCCCTGGCACGACTCCCGCTGTGAGAGAGGGGAATGTCTGGTGACGTTCTGCCGAAAACTCTAACTTGCCCAGAACTCCAACTACGTTAATTCTGGTGACTGTACACCAGGAATAATTGGAGATTTCAACAACTTGGTATTTTCACAGAAAACCGGCAACCTATACAGTCCGGTACATGCTATACAGTGGTAATTTTTGCAGCAAATTTGGATTTAGTTTTAGTTATAGTCTATTGACTAAAACGCCATTATACTTTTAGTCATATTTTAGTTTTTTTACTAAAATGCTATTATAGTTTTAGTCATATTTTAGTCATTTGAATTGTTTTAGTTTTAGTCGTATTTTAGTCTAAAATAAAGTAAATAAAATAAAAAAAATATAATGTTGTTAATTTAGTAGATGAAAACATTTTTGTCGACTAAATTAACACTGTCGCTACAGTATCTCACAGAAGTGAGTACACCCCTCACATTTTTGTAAATATTTTATGATATCTTTTCATGTGACATCACTGAAGAAATGACACTTTGCTACAATGTAAAGTAGCGAGTGTACAGCTTGTATAACAGTGTCGGTTCACACTACCGCGACTTGTCAGGCGACTGGTCAGCCTGACAAGTCACGGTCCATTGTGTGCTACGGGAACCTTTCTAATAGGAGCGACTCAAGTCGCTCCGACTTAGAAAATAGTTCCTGTACTACTTGGGGGCAACATCGGAGCGACTTGCATTGACTTCCATTAGGTGAAGTCCGTGCAAGTCGCACCGAAGTCGCGGTGCACGCGACTTTACAGGTCGCCCCTGAAGTCGTGCCGTGGTAGAGTGAACCGGCACTACCAGTGTAAATTTGCTGTCCCCTCAAAATAACCCAACACACAGCCATTAATGTCTAAACCGCTGGCAACAAAAGTGAGTACACCCCTAAGTCAAAATTTCCAAATTAGGCCCAAAGTGTCAATATTTTGTGTGGCCACCATTATTTTCCAGCACTGCCTTAACCCTCTTGGGCATGGAGTTCACCAGAGCTTCACAGGTTGCCACTGGAGTCCTCTTCCACTCCTCCATGATGACATCACAGAGCTGGTGGATGTTAGAGACCTTGCGCTCCTCCACCTTCCGTTTGAGGATGCCCCACAGATGCTCAATAGGGTTTAGGTCTGGAGAAATGCTTGGCCAGTCCATTACCTTTACCCTCAGCTTCCTTAGCAAGGAAGTGGTCGTCTTGGAGGTGTGTTTGGGGTCATTATGTTGGAATACTGCCCTGCGGCCCAGTCTCCGAAGGGAGGGGATCATGCTCTGCTTCAGTATGTCACAGTACATGTTGGCATTCATGGTTCCCTCAATGAACTGTAGCTCCCCAGTGCCGGCAGCTCTCAAGACATGCCCGGCGACAGGAGAGAAAGGACTAGGCATAGGGCATACATGAATGGGTGAGAAAGGGAATCGTGCAGTAAAGGTCAAGTGGGGGACAAAAGTAGGTGGGCTAAAAGGGGGCACTTACCTTATTGGTCAGTTGTCCAGGCAGGGGGTGGAGAGGTTGAAATATAGGTCCAGGGTAGGAGGGATCAGGTCAATCTTGAAGGAGAAAGCGTGGAAGAAAAGTCCCTCCCTCCCGCCCCTTTTGGTTTGTCAGTAGGGTTTTTGCTTTTGGGGGTATGTTATAAATTTGCTGCTAAAGTTGGCGGTTTGGGGTCCTTGACAGGGGTTCAGCAAACTGGTTTTTGGGAAAAATGGTGGGGACCCATCCGAGGTATAGCGTCCTCTAAATTGTACAGGTGGGGTGTCTGGGTCGGCTGTGTTAGTCCCCGAGGCGGTGCTTAGCGGCTGGGGAAGTGACTAAGCCAAATGGTGACCCAGACACAGAAGTTGGTTTTTACATGGTACTGTCAAGGACCGCAAACATAGATCTGGGTTATTGTTATTATTATTATATTGTTATTTCAGTATTTTATATTTGTTATTTAATAAAAGGCCATGTCGGCCATTTTTACTCCAAGTTGAGTAGTGTGTTTTGTATATAGTTTAAGTGGGTGTGGGTATTGGGGAGTTAGCAGGTATTTATAGTAGTCCAGCACGGGAGCTCTGATCTACCCAGATCATGCAGCCCCAGACCATGACACTCCCACCATCATGCTTGACTGTAGGCAACACACACTTGTCTTTGTACTCCTCACCTTGGTTGCCTCCACACACGCTTGACACCATCTGAATCAAATAAGTTTATCTTGGTCTCATCAGACCACAGGACATGGTTCCAGTAACCCATGTCTTTAGTCTGCTTGTCTTCAGCAAACTGTTTGCAGGCTTTCTTGTGCATCATCTTTAGAAGTGAATTCCTTCTGCAACGACAACAATGCAGACCAATTTGATGAAGGGTGCGGCGTATGGTCTGAGAACTGACAGACTGACCCCCCACCCCTTCAACCTCTGCAGCAATGCTGGCAGTACTTATACGTCTATTTTCCAAAAACAACCTCTGGATATGACACTGAGCACGTGCACTCATCTTCTTTGGTCGACCATGGCTAGGCCTGTTCTGAGTGGAACCTGTCCTGTTAAACCGCTGTATGGTCTTGGCCACCATGCTGCAGCTCAGTTTTAGGGTCCTGGCAATCTTCTTATAGCCTAGGCCATCTTTATGTAGAGCAAACATTCTTTTTTCAGATCCTCAGAGATTTCTTTTCCATGAGGTGCCATGTTGAACTTCCAGTAACCAGTATGAGAGAGTGAGAGCGATAACACCAAATTTAACACACCTGCTCCCCATTCACACCTGAGACCTTGTAACACTAACGAGTCACATGACACCGGGGAGGGAAAATGGCTAATTGGGCCCAATTTGGACATTTTCACTTAGGGGTGTACTCACTTTTGTTGCTAGCGGTTTAGACATTAATGGCTGTGTGCTGAGTTATTTTGAGGGGACAGCAAATTTACACTGTTATACAAGCTATACACTCACTACATTACATTGTATCAAAGTGTCATTTCTTCAGTGTTGTCACATGAAAAGATATAATAAAATATTTACAAAAATGTGAGGGGTGTACTCACTTTTATGACATACTGTATAATGAGTGGACATTGTTAGTCCGCCCGCTAGTTGTCACCGCCTTGGAGACGGCTCTGTTTTTGGTTACTAACGGCGGACTAACAATGTCCACTCATTATAGCGTCACCGGAGTGTCACCGGAAGTGACGTGATTGGAGTTCTCGGCAAGTTGGAGTTTTGGGCAGAACACCGAGTGATGACATCATCTCAGCTTAGGTAAAGTCACTGAACTGGAGATCAAGGAAGCCTTTTCAGTAATAAAAGGTGGCACTTTTCTAGTGATATATAATACCCTTGCTGTATATTGTGACATACCAGGAACGTATTCATGAAGACTTGTAAAGTTACTGAAAGATCCATTTCAATGAAAGCTACAATTTAATTAGACTGTCTTCCCGGCAATGCCAGGGTTCACCGGGACTGGGTTTCACATAGTGGATCACATTACTGGAGGTGTGTGCTGTGCGGCAGGTCTGCTCTGCTAAAACCTATTAATATTTCAGCAGCATTTTGGTCTGCGATAGTGGAAGCGTTCTGTTTTCAGTGACATTCACTCTCTGCTGAGGATTGTCGAGTTCACCACCATCCCTCACCTGATGTAATAACAATATGCCGCAGACACTTATGGCTCTGCTAGACGTTTATAAAAAGGCGCTGCTGCAAAGTCATCCCTTATATTATGCAGTTATTGCTCCAGAAAGGAACTGAGATTACTTCAATTCTAGCTGAAGTCAGATCAATGTTGTGAAAGCTGAATTCCATGTTAACCACTTGCTGACTGCAATACGTATATGTTGTGGTTTGCAAGTGGTGTACCGGGATTATGGCTGAAGATACACTAAATTACCAAAAGTATTGGGACGCCTGCCTTTACACACACATGAACTTTAACCACTTCCCGCCCGCCCTATAGCAGAATGACGGCGGGAATGTGGTTGTATTATCCTGACCGGACGTCATATGACGGCGCGCAGAGCGGCGATCGGTGATGCGAGGAGTCAGTCTGACTCCCTGCATCTCCGATCTCGGTAAAGAGCCTACTGACGTAGGCTCTTTACCATGTGACCAGCTGTGTCCAATCACGGCTGGTCACATAGTAAACAGAAAGAGCCGTTGATCGGCTTTCCTTAGTTTGTGTCTGACAGGCACGAGTAAAGGAGCGCCGATCGCAGTGGTGGGCTTGAGCACGATATGGCCATATGGTGGGACTAAACCCCCATTTTTATTTATGGATTGTCTCCATATTTAATAGTCATTTCTTTTGCATGGTTGCGCTATTCTTTTTTAATATACATGTTGCTTGGTCCATAGCTGCACCGGCTTTAGATATACATGTTCAGGGCTTGCTCCCCCAATTTTTTGCTTGTTTATTAAAGGAGCGCCGATTGGCGGCTCCCCTGACAGGGGGGGGGGGGGGGTCAGCACTGGTAATCAGATCATTGATTACCAGTGCAGACCCTCGGGGGGGGGGGTGCCACTAGAACCACCAGGGATGCCCACCCATGACCCCAGGGATGCCCACCTATGACCCCAGGGATGCCCACTATGGCCACCAGGGATAGCAATCATGGCTCAGGGAGCCCCCCATTGCCCTCCCCATCAGTGCTGCCCGCCAGTGCCCTCCCTATCAGTGCTGCCCACCAGTGCCCATCATTGCCATCTATCAGTGTCGCCCACCAGTGCCCATTATTGCCATCTATCAGTGTCGCCCACCAGTGCCCATCATTGCCATCTATCAGTGTCGCCCACCAGTGCCCATTATTGCCCACCAATGCCGCCTATCAGTGCCCATTAGTGCCCATCAGTGCCGCCAGTCAGTGCCGATCAGTGCCGCATATCAGTGCCCATCAGTGCCCACCAGTGCCGCCTTTCAGTGCCCATTAGTGCCCATCAGTGCCACCTATCAGTGCCTATCAATGCTGCCTATCAGTGCCCAGCAGTGCCGCCTATCAGTGCCCACCAATGCTGCATATCAGTGCTACTTATCAGTGCCACATATCAGTGCCTATCAGTGCCGCCTATCAGTGCCACCCCATCAGTGCCACTCCATCAGTGCCACCCCATCAGTGCCACCCCATCAGTGCCTGTCAGGGCAGTCTCATCAGTGCTCATCTTCAGTGCAGGAAAAAACTTATTTACAAAATTGTATAACATAAACAAAAAAACTTTTTTTTTTTTTTCAAACTTTTCGGTCTTTTTTTATTTGTTTAGCAAAAAGGAAAAAACCCAGAGGTGATCAAATACCACCAAAAGAAAGCTCAATTTGTGGGGGGAAAATGACATAAATTTGGTGTAGGTACAGTGTTGCATGACTGCACAATTGTCATTCAAAATGCAACAGCGCTAAAAGGGGAAAATTGGCCTGGGCAGGAAGGGGGTGAAAGTGCCCGGTATTGAAGTGGTTAATGGCATCCTAGTCTTAGTCCGTAGGGTTCAATATTGAGTTGACCCACCCTTTGCAGCTATAACATCTTCAACTCTTCTGGGAAGGCTGTCCACAAGGTTTAGGAGTGTGTCTATGGGAATGTTTGACCATTCTTCCAGAAGTGCATTTGTGAGGTTGAGAAGGCCTGGCTCGCAGTCTCCACTCTAATTCATCCCAAAGGTCTTCTATCAGGTTGAGGTCAGGACTCTGTGCAGACCAGTCAAGTTCCTCCACCCCAAACTCGCTCATCCATATCTTGATGAACCTTGCTTTGTGCACTGGTCCAAATCATTTGGTGGAGGGGGGATTATGGTGTGGGGTTGTTTTTCAGGGGTTGGGCTTGGCCCCTTAGTTCCAGTGAAGGGAACTCTTTAGGTGTCAGCATACAAATACATTTTGGACAATTTCATGCTCCCAAATTTGTGGGAAGAGTTTGGGGATGGCCCCTTCCTGTTCCAACATGACTGCACACCAGTGCACAAAGCAAGGTCCATAAAGACATAGATGAGCGAGTTTGGGGTGGAGAAAATAGACTGGCCTGCACAGAGTTCCACTTTTTGTATTGTTGTTATATTGGTTGGGCAACGCACACTGACACCTTTGCTGCCATTGTGCAGTGTGCTGGGTGTTCAGTGCGTTCCTGCACCTTTAACCACTTGCCGACCGCCCACAGTATATTTACTGCGGCAGTCAGCCCCTCCTGGGCAAAGCGACGTAGTACTACGTCGCTCACCCAGGAGCCTGCAGGGGGCGAGAGCGCGCCGCAGGAGGCGCGCTCCCGCCCCCGGTCGTTCACGGCCATCCCCGCGCAAGTGATCGGCAGCTCCAACGTCGGCTGGCCACTCGCGATCTCCCGCTGGAGAGGGAGAAAGGCAGATGGCTGATGTAAACAAAGCCTCCTGTCATTCTCCCTGTGTAACTGCAGAGATCAAACGATCCTGCTATGTAGGATCGTATGTCTCTGTGGTTACATCACAGGCCACGCCCCTTTACAGTTAGAATCACGCCCCTAGGGACACACTTTGATCACTAATAATGTTAACCCCTTCCCTGCCAGTGTCATTTTTTACAGTAACAGTGCATATTTATAGCACTGATTACCGTAGTAATGTCACTGGTACCCCCAAAAGTATCAAAAATGTTAGTCAGGGGTCCGATCTGTCTGCCGCAATGTCAAAGTCCCGCAAAAAAAATTGCAGATCGCCGCCATTACTAGTTAAAAAATAAAACAATAAAAATTACCTAAATCTTTCCCGTAGTTAGTAAACGCAATAACTTTTTTTTACCAAAAATATGTAGCAGAAAACAAGTTGGCCTAAAATGTTAAAAAATTTAGATTTTTAAATTTTTTTTGGGGAATTTCATATAAAAAAAATGTGAAAAATATTGTTATTTTTTCAAAATTGTCGCTCTTTTTATTTTTATAGCGCAAAAAATAAAAATCGCACAGGTGTTCAAATACCACCAAAAGAAAGCTCTGTTTGTGGAATAAAAGGACGTCAATTTAATTTGGGTACAGCGTCACACGACCGCGCAATTGTCCGTTAAAGTCACGCAGTGACGAATCGCAAAATAGGCCCTGGTCTTTGAGCAGGAAAATCCTCCGGGGCTTAAGTGGTTAAGGAGGGGTGGGCTCCCCCCAGTCACCTGTCCTCCATCTATACATCAGAATACATGTGCTCCCATTGTGGAGACTCTTTAAAGGTAGAGTTAGGGTCTGCAGATATCTGGGTGCCTTGTCAGAGCATGCAGCTTACGCATGGATTTGCAAATGTGTGCAACCAAACCCCAGTGTTTAACACATACTGTTAGACATGTTATTTCGGTTGGTCGCAGGCTGATTGGTAAGTAGTAACTGGAAACTCCTTGACTTTTTTGACTGGAGTGGAGGAACTTGACTGGCCTGCACAGAGTCCTGACTTTTAGGCTCCATTCACACCTGAGCATATCGTTTTCAGGTGTTTTTTTCAGGCGTTTTTCAGGCTTTTTTTGCAGGCGTTTTTCATACGTTTTTTTTTTTTAGGCGTTTTTTGCAGGTGTTTGAAGGAAGGCATTGACATCTAACAAAAACGCTTTTGATCTTCCAAAAAAGAAGCTTGTGTACTTTTTTGATCTTCAGGAGTTTTGTTTCAGGTGACAGAACGCTCATATGTGAACAGGGGCCATTGAACTAAATGGGATTTTGCTTGTTGGGCGTTTTGAGACTTCAGAGATGAGTGTTTTCGGGGCTGAAAAACGCACAGGTGTAAACAGGGCCTAACCTAACGTATACATAAGTCACGCACGCATATGTAAACAGTATTCAAACCACACATGTGAGGTATTGCCCTGAACGTTAGAGCAACAGCAATAATTCAGTGCAAAACCTCTTCTGTAACTCTAAACAGGTAACGATGTTTAATGTGTCGTCTATGGAGATACCATAGTTTGTCACCATTCCACGAGCGTGCGCAATTTTAAAGTGTGACATGTTAGGTACCTATTTACTCGGTGTAACATTATCTTTCACAGTTTACAAACAAATAGGGTAACTATTGTGTTTTGTTTCTTTAAATTTATTAAAATATATTTTTTCCAAGAAAATTGCGTTTGCAAAACCGCTGCGCTAATACTGTGTGACATAAAAATTGCAAAGTTATAAGTAACTTTCTAGCAAAAAATACGGATTTAAACTTGTAAACAAAAAATGCCAAAAAAGCCAGGTTGGCAAGTGGTTAAGCAAATATTGTTTGATCGCTTCCGGACCGCCCCACATACATATACTGCGGCAGGGTGGCCCTTCAGTGCGTAATCACATACCTGTATGTAATTTCGTTTTCCATGTCTGGGGCATGCATTTGCACATGGAACACGGATCTCTGTCTTCCCCCAGTCAAAGCACCTCCCCCACACAGTTAGGAAGCACTCCCAGGGAACGCATTTAGCCCTCTGATTGCCCCTTATGTTAACCCCCTCCCTGCCGGAGTCATTAATAAAGGGACAGTTCATTTTCTTAGCACTGATCATTGTGTTGGTGTCAATGGTCCCCAAAAAGTGTCACTGTCAGATCTGTCCGCCGCAATGACTAAAGGTCGCTGATTGCTGCCATTGCTAGTAAAAAAAAAAAAAAATTAAATAAATATATTCTATAGTTTGTAGACATTATAACTTTTGCGCAAACCAATCAATATACGCTTATTGGGACTTTTTTTTTTTTTTAAAACATGTAGCAAAATACATATTGGCCCAAACTGATGAAGAAATTCGATTTTTTACATTTTTTATTGGATGTGTTTTATAGCAGAAAGTAAAAAATATTGGTGTTTTTTTTTTTTTCAAAATTGTTGCTCTTTTTTTGTTTATAGCACAAAAAATCAAAACCGCAGAGGTGATCAAATACCACCAAAAGAAAGCTCTATTTGTGGGGAAAAAAATGACATACATTTTATTTGGTTACAGCGTCCCAGGACTGTGCAATTGTCAGGTAAAGTAACGCAGTGCCGTATCCCAAAAAAATGGCCTGGTAATGAAGGGGGGGTAAAACCTCCCGGAGCTGAAGTGGTTAAAGGATAAGCTCACCTTTGGGAACTTGTTATATGTTCCACCCGTTTTTAGCACAAACACATGGCAAAACTCTGTGTATGACTGAACTACAAATCCCGACACCCTTTGCGGCTGTTGGCTTGTAGTTCTCAATGAACTACCACAGCGCTGAACTACCACGGCCTATGATTGGCGGTGTGCAATGTAGGCTTCCTGGTGGCATTGCTCAGGTGGGTTGGGACTACGATCCGAACACGCCTGAGCCCATCAGTAGTTGGTTCTACTACCGATTATTTCAGTATGCTTTGAAGGCTTTGCACCTTCTTCTTCACTATATATGTTGCCTACCTACAATCAGGTCCATAAATATTGGGACATTGACACAATTCTAGTCTTTTTGGCTCTATACACCACCACAATGGATTTGAAATGAAACAAACAAGATGTGCTTTAACTGCAGACTTTCAGCTTTAATTTGAGGGTATTTACATCCAAATCAGGTGAACGGTGTAGGAATTTCAACAATTTGTATATGTGCCTCCCACTTTTTAAGGGACCAAAAGTAATGGTACAGATTAACAATCATAAATCAAACTTTCCCTTTTTAATACTTGGTTGCAAATCCTTTGCAGTCAATTACAGCCTGAAGTCTGGAACGCATAGACATCACCAGACGCTGGGTTTCATCCCTGGTGATGCTCTGCCAGGCCTCTACTGCAACTGTCTTCAGTTCCTGCTTGTTCTTGGGGCATTTTCCCTTCAGTTTTGTCTTCAGCAAGTGAAATGCATGCTCAATCGGATTCGGGTCAGGTGATTGACTTGGCCATTGCATAACATTCCACTTCTTTCCCTTAAAAAACTCTTTGGTTGCTTTCGCAGTATGCTTCGGGTCTTTGTCCATCTGCACTGTGAAGCGCCGTCCAATGAGTTCTGAAGCATTTGGCTGAATATGAGCAGATAATATTGCCCGAAACACTTCAGAATTCATCCCGCTGCTTTTGTCAGCAGTCACATCATCAATAAATACAAGATAACCAGTTCCATTGGCAGCCATACATGCCCACGCCATGACACTACCACCACCATGCTTCACTGATGAGGTGGTATGCTTTGGATCATGAGCAGTTCCTTTCCTTCTCCATATTCTTCTCTTCCCATCACTCTGGTACAAGTTGATCTTGGTCTCATCTGTCCATAGGATGTTGTTCCAGAACTGTGAAGGTTTTTTTAGATGTTGTTCGGCAAACTCGAATCTGGCCTTCCTGTTTTTGAGGCTCACCAATGGTTTACATCTTGTGGTGAACCCTCTGTATTCACTCTGGTGAAGTCTTCTCTTGATTGTTGACTTTGACACACATACACCTACCTCCTGGAGAGTGTTCTTGATCTGGCCAACTGTTGTGAAGGGTGTTTTCTTCACCAGGGAAAGAATTCTTCGGTCATCCACCACAGTTGTTTTCCGTGTTCTTCCGGGTCTTTTGGTGTTGCTGAGCTCACCGGTGCGTTCTTTCTTTTTAAGGATGTTCCAAACAGTTGATATGGCCACGCCTAATGTTTTTTCTATCTTTCTGATGGGTTTGTTTTGTTTTTTCAGCCTAATGATGGCTTGCTTCACTGATAGTGACAGCTCTTTGGATCTCATATTGAGAGTTAACGGCAACAGATTCCAAATGCGAATAGAACTCTTGAAATTAACTCTGGACCTTTTATCTGCTCCTTGTAAATGGGATAATGAGGGAATAACACACACCTGGCCATGGAACAGCTGAGCAGCCAATTGTCCCATTACTTTTGGTACATACAGTCAGGTCCATAAATATTGGGACATCAACACAATTCTAATCTTTTTGGCTCTATACACCACCACAATGGATTTGAAATAAAAAACAACAGTTTGTAAATGTGCCTCCCACTTTTTAAGGGACCAAAAGTAATGGGACAATTGGCTGTTCAGCTGTTTCATGGCCAGGTGTGTGCTATTCACTCATTATCCCATTTAAAAGGAGCAGATAAAAGGTCCAAAGTTAATTTCATGTGTGCTCTTTGCATTTGGAATCTGTTGCTGTCAACTCTCAATATGAGATCCAAAGAACTGTCACTATCAGTGAAGCAAGCCATCATTAGGCTGAAAAACAAACAAAACAAACCCATCAGAGAGATAGCAAAAACATTAGGTGTGGCCAAATCAACTGTTTGGAACATCCTTAAAACGAAAGAATGCAACGGTGAGCTCAGCAACACCAAAAGACCCAGAAGACCACGGAAAACAACTGTGGTGGATGACCGAAGAATTCTTTCCCTGGTGAAGAAAACACCCTTCACAACAGTTGACCAGATCAAGAACACTTCCCAGGAGGTAGGTGTATGTGTGTCAAAGTCAACAATCAAGTGAAGACTTCATCAGAGTGAATACAGAGGGTTCACCACAAGATGTAAACCATTGGTGAGCCCCAAAAACAGGAAGGCCAGATTAGAGTTTGCCAAACAACATCTAAAAAAGCCTTCACAGTTCTGGAACAACATCCTATGGACAGATGAGACCAAGATCAACTTGTACCAGAGTGATGGGAAGAGAAGAGTATGGAGAAGGAAAGGAACTGCTCATGATCCAAAGCATACCACCTCATCAGTGAAGCATGGTGGTGGTAGTGTCATGGCGTGGGCATGCATGGCTGCCAATGGAACTGGTTCTCTTGTATTTATTGATGATGTGACTGCTGACAAAAGCAGCAGGATGAATTCTGAAGTGTTTCGGGCAATATTATCTGCTCATATTCAGCCAAATGCTTCAGAACTCATTGGACGGCGCTTCGCAGTGCAGATGGACAATGGGCCGAAGCATACTGCGAAAGCAACCAAAGAGTTTTTTAAGGTAAGGAAGTGGAATGTTATGCAATGGCCAAGTCAATCACCTGACCTGAATCCGATTGGGCATGCATTTCACTTGCTGGAGACAAAATTGAAGGGAGAATGCCCCAAGAACAAGCAGGAACTGAAGACAGTTGCAGTAAAGGCCTGGCAGAGCATCACCAGGGATGAAACCCAGCGTCTGGTGATGTCTATGCATTCCAGACTTCAGGCTGTAATTGACTGCAAAGGATTTGCAACCAAGTATTAAAAAGTGAAAGTTTGATTTATGATTGTTAATCTGTCCCATTACTTTTGGTCCCTTAAAAAGTGTGAGGCACATATACAAACTGTTGTAATTCCTACACCTTTCACCTAATTTGGATGTAAATACCCTCAAATTAAAGCTGAAAGTCTGCAGTTAAAGCACATCTTGTTTGTTTCATTTCAAATCCATTGTGGTGGTGTATAGAGCCAAAAAGATTAGAATTGTGTCGATGTCCTAATATTTATGGACCTGACTGTATAATGGCTTTGAACTGACAATTTTTGGAAATCCTAATCTGTATGTATACTTTATGTTTCTTTTTGAATTGGAGTATACTTTTTGATAAGCTCCACAACAATAAAAGAAGATTAAACAATAAAAAACAAGTCAGCACTGGCAGCTCCAGCATTTTTATCCTGACTAGCTCCCTTTAATGACCAGAAGGATTTGCCCCCTTCCTGACCAGGCCCTATTTTGCGATTCAGCACTGCGTTACTTTAAGGGACAATTGCGCGGTCGTGCGACGCTGTTCCCAAATTAAATTGATGTCCTTTCTTTCCCACAAATAGAACTTTCTTTTGGTGGTATTTGATCACCTGTGCGATTTTTATTTTTTGCGCTATAAACAAAAAAAGAGTGACAATTCTGGAAAAAAAATATATATTTTTCACATTCTGCTATATGACATTCTTCAAAAAAAAAAAATTTCAAAATTAAATTTTTTAACATTTTAGGCCAATGTGTTTACTGCTACATATTTTTGGTAGAAAAAAGTTGCAATAAACGTATTTTGATTGGTTTGTGCAAAAGTTATCGCGTCTACTAACTACAGAAAAGATTTATGTCATTTTTATTGTTTTTTTTTTTACTAGTAATGGCAGCGATCCGTGATTTTTAGCGGGACTGCGACATTGCGGCAGACAGATCGGACCCCTGACTGACATTTTTTACACTTTTGGGGATACCAGTGACATTACTACAGTAATCAGTGCTAAAAATATGCACTGTTACTGTAATAATGACACTGGCACGGAAGGGGTTAACATTATGGGTGATCAAGGGGTTAAATGTGAGCCTAGGGGAGTGATTCTAACTGTGGGGGAGGGGGTGGCTTCTGAAATGACCATAGAGACCTGTGATCCTATATAGAAGGATCACATGGGCTCTATGGTCATTCCAGGGAGAAGAACGGTCTGCTGTGTTTACAACAGCTGACCGTTCTTCTCTCTCAGCGGGGAACGATCGCGGCTGTCAGGCGGCAATCAGAACCACCTGCCCCGTGCATAGGAGTTCCCACTGACGAGTGGGAGTGAGAGCGCCCCGGCAGCAGCGCACGCTCGCCCCCTAGCCTCCTGAGAGCGAGCGCCGTACATGTACGGCGATTTGCCCAGGAGCGGCTGCCTGCCGCAGTATAACTGCGGCGGGTGGTCGTTAAGCGGTTAAAGGGTAAAAAACATAACAAACCTTAGATTGTAAGCTCCTTGAGGGCAGGGACTGATGTGAATGTACAATGTATATGTAAAGCGCTACGTAAATTGACAGCGCTATATAAGTACCTTAAATAAATAAAGAAAGAAAGAAATAAAGAAAAAAAAACAATATAGCGACACAAATCATATTGTAATTGAATGTTATTAAAAATTACCTTTCCTTTTCAATCTGCAGTTGTAATTTTCTGAAAATGCAATATGGCCGCCTGGAGCTGTTCTGTACACAGAATGTAAACTGACCACACCCCCAGAAACATCATTTCCTGCTTGTGTGATTGGCTCACCAATTTTCCCAGAAGTCTGCACTAAGATACAAGTCAGATTTCTGGCATCCCCTGCAACAAAAATGTAATTTTTGGTGAGATATTTCCAATAGGAACACGTCTAAAGGGATGCAGGCCCCGCAGCTTTCCTCATTAGAGCCCTGCAGGTGCACAGCTGATAGATAATTATGAAACCACCCCCAGTAAACCCACTCAGCACAGAGGAACAAACAATGATTTCTTCAGAATAACAAAAGATAGGAATCTGCAACAAAGGTTGTTAAAATCCTTCTAATGTACAGAGATCACCCAGAGGGGAATGTTTTTCGCTCAAGAAAAGTGGAGTTACGCTTTAAGTCATCTTTATTGTTATAATGTATCTTTTTTGCATGATCTCAAAGCATTGACCAGTGGAAACCTTCTAATCAGCTAAATGGACCTTTATCAGCAGATTACTTTTGTTACTTTACATTAACATCAATTTTTCTGTACTTTAACTTCTCTCTTTCTCTCCCGCCTGTAGGTTGTCATTACCCTTCTAATCATCACTGTGTCCTGATCAATAGGGTAACTGATTTTTGCCTCCCTGGTCACCATAGAGACGCCCCTGGCTATCGGATGACAGTGTAGGGTCTCAGTTACAATGTATCCCTTCCAATCATCCTCCACTGCACAGGTGGTCAGACGGAGCCGATACACAGCAGACCGGCCAGACGTGGCATTCTCCTTAATGATGAAAAGACGGCATACAGCAAACACCAACCATGGCCACTGAAGAGAAGGTAAGAGTCCCTTATAACGGTATATAACAGTGTGTTCTTGTGTGTGGCCAAACACATGGCCCTTTTCTAGCAATTTCAGTTACTTTTAACCAGCTTTTATTTGCAAAAATGATCAAACAGGTCAAGGAAACCAACCACCAACAATTTATAAATGTATACGGCAGAAATATTGGTGGGTTGCCTTGGTTTGTTCCATTATTTCCGGTGGAAATTGGTGGAGATTGCAAGAAAATTAGCCATGAGTGTGTGCTCCTGGGGCTGATTCCTTATTTTAATAGTGTGCATGCTTTTTTCTTTTTTTAAATATGTGCCTAATTTGTTATAGAAGATCACTCACGTTAAGGTAATAATATGTGTTCTTTGAGAAGACACACGTAGTCTAATTCAATAAAAAAATCGCTATTTTTAACCACGTAAGCCCCGGAAGATTTTACCCCCTTCCTGACCAGGGCCTATTTTGCGATTCGGCACTGCGTGACTTTAACGGACAATTGTGCGGCCGTGCGACGCTTTACCCAAATGAAATTGATGTCCTTTTTTTCCCCACAAACAGAGCTTTCTTTTGGTGGTATTTGATCACCTGTGCGATTTTTATTTTTTGCGCTATAAACAAAAAAAGAGCAACAATTTTGAAAAAGTAACAATATTTTCAAATTCTTTTATATGAAATTCTCAAAAAAAAAAAATGTAAAAATCAAAATTTTTTAACATTTTTGGCCAATTTGTTTTCTGCTACATATGTTTGGTAAAAAAAATCACAATAAGCGTATTTTGATTGGTTTGCGCAAAAGTTATTGCGTTTACTAACGAAGGGAAAGATTTTTGTTGTTTTTTTTTTACGAGTAATGGCGGCGATCTGCGATTTTGTTTTGCGGGACTGCGACATTGCGGCGGACAGATCGGACCCTTGACTGACATTTTTGACACTTTTGGGGTTACCAGTGACATTACTACAGTAATCAGTGATATACATATGCACTGTTACTGTAATAATGACACTGGCAGGGTTAACTTTATTGAGGAAGGAGGGGTTAAGTGTGTCCCTAGGGGCGTGCTTCTAACTGTGCAGGGATGTGGCTGTGTGTGTAACAGCACAGATTAACGGTCCTACATAGCAGGACCGTTAGATCAGTGCTTTTACACAGGGGAGACTGACAGGCGGCTTTGTTTACAATAGCCGCCTGCCTTTCTCCCTTCACGGCGGACAATCGCGAGTGACCGGCGGACATCGGGTCCGCCGGTCACACGCGCAGACTTGCTAGGGAACGAGCCGGGCCGAGAGCGCGCCTCTGGGGGCGCGCGCCCGCCCGCCCGCTATTGGCTCCCAGGCTAGTGACGTACCCATACGTCACTTTTCCTGGCCGGGGCTGACCGCCGCAGTATATGTACTTGCGGCGGTCAGCAACCGGTTAAAGTATAGTCAAAGGCTAAACTTTAAAAATTTGGATGGAGTGGTGAGGGGTTAGAACCTGGCGTTTATTGCTGTCTGTGAACTGTTAGTGAATGTAAATCCACAATTCAGAGTTGCCACCACAATCGAAATAGTGGGGAAATCGTCCAATGAGGACACTTCTTCCAGTGATAGCTGTCCAAGAGCTGATTTCCCTCCCGTTGGAAAGATATCCTCTCTCTTACTACTGAGAAAAACAAAAATTGACAGTGACTTTAATCCTCCCCCACTCTATCCAAAATGTACAAAAATGGCTTTACATATATTTTAATTGCAGATGCTTAAATGAAGTAAAAAGGAACAGGTCTAAGTTCAGCAGAGTGAATTCAAATTGGTTGTCATGAACTAATATACTTCATAGTTAGCATTTGAAAATAAGAACTTTATATTGTAGAGCAGAGTGTAAGCTGTTCACATTTGGATCTCTGTCTACAAGTGACATGGTTTCCAAAAAGCCCCTAAATTGGCCCCGATTGTTCTGTGCCTCTATCCTACATCACAGCTGTTTTTATATCCTCCACAATTTCCCCCCTACCCTCTACAACTGTCCCTTTATTTGGCACACCTGTTCCTCTGCCCTCCACAACTCACCCTCTATACGCCACAGCTGTTCCTCTGCCTTCCACAACATACCCCCACAGTTGTGGATACTCCACAACTGTCCCTCTGCCCTCCTTAGCTCATACACTATCCTTCACAACTGCCTATCTGCCCTCGACAACTGATCCTCTTTCCTCTACAATTGTCCCTCTGCCCTCCTTAGCTCATACACTATCCTTCACAACTGCCTATCTGCCCTCGACAACTGATCCTCTTTCCTCTACAATTGTCCCTCTGCCCTCCTTAGCTCATACACTATCCTTTACAACTGCCTATCTGCCCTCGACAACTGATCCTCTATCCTCCACAATAGACTCCTGATACTCCACAACTGTCCCTTTGCTCTCCATAACTCACCCCCTTATCCTTCACAAGTGTCTCTCTGCACCCACAACTTATCCTTGATCCTCTACAATTGTTCCTCTGCCCTCCATATTTCAACCTCCATCCTTTACAACTGTCCTTCCACCCTCAACGACTGATTCTTTGTCCTCCACAACTCACCCCCTGTCCTCCACAACAGATTTCTGGTACTCCAAAACCAGTGCTTTAAGTGGCCCAAAAGAGGTGCCGGTACTCTATTATAGCCTATACATTTTTTTGCCCTCTCCGCACATCAGGGTCCTCACAGAGCACCCCCCCTGGCCTGGGTTGGGACTCCGGAGCAGGGGGAATCACTGGTGGTGACTGGTCTGGATCTGGGGGCAATTGAGGGCGCAGATGTCCAAAATGAGTGTACTGGTACGCTAAGGCGCACGGAGAGGTGGCGGTATGCTCAAGAGCCATATTTGGAAGTGGCGGTACTGAGTACCAGTGCATACCGGCCCACTTAAAGCACTGTCCAAAACTGTCCCTCTGCCCTCCTTAACTCACCCCTGTCCTTCACAACTGTCCCTCTGCTCTCCGCAAGTGATCCTCTATCCTTCACAACTGTCCCCCTGCCCTCTACAACTGATCATCTATCCTCCACAACTCACCCCCTGTGGCCCCTGTCCTCCGCAACAGATTCCTCATACTCCACAACTATCCCTCTGCCCTCCATAATTCACCCCCGTCCTTCACAAATGTCTCTCTGCTCACCAAAACTGATTCTCCATCCTCTGCAATCGTACCTCTTCCCTCAATATTTCACCCTCCATCCTTCACAACTGTCCCTCTATCCTCAACAACTGATCCCTGTTCTTCACAAGTGTCTCTATGCTTGCCATAGAGCATAGAGACAGTTGTGAAGTATAGGACTCTCTATCCTTCACAACTGTCCCTCTGCCCTCCATAACTCATCCCCTTATCCTCCACAACTGTCCCTCTGCCCTCCATAACTCATCCCCTTATCCTCCACAACTGTCCCTCTGCACTCTACAACTTATCCTCAATCCTTCACAACTGTCCCTCTGCCCTCCACAACTGATCTTTTATCCTCCAAAACTCACCGTCAGGGTGCCATGAAACCAGACCACACAGAGATGCAGTTAAAATAAGGCAGTTTATTGGAGCAAACAATAATAAACGCACAGCAAGAGAAAGGAGCGAGATCAGGAACAGCCGGGGTCAAGTCAAGAAGCAGGTGGTCATCCAAGCCAGGGTCAAGTCCAGAAGTGGGTAGTCATCCAAGCCGGGGTCGAGTCCAGAAGCGTATAGTCATCCAAGCCTTGGCCGATTCTAGAACCGGGTAGTCTGCCGATGCTGGGTCATCTGCCGATGCGGGGTCGAGAGCCAGGAGAGTCGTCAGCCAAGCCTGGTCAGATATGGAGGAACACGGAGAACAGAAGACTGCTAGCAGTGGTGCTCCTTGGAGCACAAACGCAAGGGCAAGGACTGCAACCCATCTGGTGATTGATATTATCAGGTGTGCAGCATCATCACTGTGCGACACCCATGCAGCAGACAAGTGATGATGCAATCAAAGTTTATAACAGGCAGAAGTCTGCACATGTCCAAGATGGCTGCCAACAGGAGGGCAAGTTAAGGCCTTGACACTCACCCCCTGTTCTCCACAACAGATTCCTGACACTCCACAACTGTCCCTCTGCCCTTCATACCTCACCCCTGTCCTTCACAACTGTCCCTCTGCTCTCCACAACTGACATTCTACAATTGTCCCTCTGCCCTCCATAGCTCACCCTCCACCTTTCACAACTACCGTGTTTCCCCCGAAAATAAGACCTACACTGAAAATAAGACCTACTGTTATTTTCGGGGAGGGCTGCAATATAAGCCCTACTCCGAAAATAGGCCCTAGTTTAGTGTTTCTAAAATCCTAGAATCCACTTTATTAGTGTTTTATATAATGTCCAGTGTGTGTTTCTGTAATAGAATAGTGTGAAATACCTTAGTTAATACTTACGTATAGTGCCGCTCGGCGCTCAGCTGATTCCCCGCTCTGCTGTCCTTCTCCTCTCATAGCTGTCAGAGGGGGATCTTAGCCCCTCCCCTCTGCAGTGTTCAGAGCGGGTCACAGAAGCACAGAGTATTAGATTAGGATTGTGTGAAATACCTTCGGTACAGCGCCGCTCAGCGCTTCCGTGACCCCCAGCTGTCAGCGGGGAAGAAGAGAAGGACAGCAGCCGGAAATCAGCTGAGCGCCGAGCGGCGCTGTACCGAAGGTATTTCACACAATTCTAATCTAATACTCGGTGCTTCTGTAACCCGCTGTGAACACTGCAGAGGGGAGGGGCTGAAATCCCCCTCTGACAGCTATGAGAGGAGAAAGAGAGCAGAGGGCGAGATTAGCTACCGAAGGTATTTCGCACTATTCTATTACAGAAAAACACACTGGACATTATATAAAACACTAATAAAGTGGATTCTAGGATTTTAGAAACACTAAACTAGGTTCACACATGGGATTCCTGACAGGTAGGGAGGGAGATAAGCCCTACTGTGTCTTTTGGTGCCAAAATGAATATAAGACCCAGGCTTATTTTTGGGGAAACACAGTATCCCTCTGCCCTTAAGAACTGATCCTCTATCCTCCACTAATGTCCCTCTGTCTCCCATAACTTACCCCCTTATCCTTAACAACAGTCCCTCTGCACTCCACAACTTATCCTCGATCCTCTACAATTGTCGCTTTGCCCTCCATAGCTCACACCCCATCCTTCACAACTGTCCCTCTATGCTCAACAACTGATCCTCTGGCCTCTACAGCTCACCCCCTGCCCTCTACAACAGATTCCAGATATTCTACAACTGTCCCTCTGCCCTCCATAACTCGCCCCCTTATCCTCCACAACTGTCTCTCTGCACTCTACAACTTATTCCTAATCTTTCACAACTGTCCCTCTGCCCTCCACAACTGATCCTCTATCTTCTACAACTCACCCTCTGTCCTCCACAACAGATTCCTGACACTCTACAATTGTCCCTCTGCCCTCCATAGCTCACCTTCTATCCTTCACAGCTGTCCCTCCACCTTACAAACTGATATTCTATCCTTCACAACTGTCCCTCTGTCTCCCATAACTCACCCCCTTATCCTTAACAACAGTCCTTCTGCACTCCACAATTTATCATTGATCCTCTACAATAGTCCCTCTGCCTTCCATAGCTCTCATCCCATCCTTCACAACTGTCCCTCTACCCTCAACAACTGATCATCTGTCCTCTACAACTCACCCCCTGTCCTTCACAACAGATTCCCGATACTCTACAACTGCAAAATTCACCCCTGTCCTTCACAGCTTACCCTCTGCCCATAACTCACCCCCTGTCCTCCACAGCAGATTCCTGATACTCCACAACTATCCCTTTGCACTCCATAACTCACCCCTGTCTTTCACAACTATCCCTCTGCTCTCCACAACTGATTCTCTACAATTGTCCCTCTGCTCTCCATAGCTCCCCCTCCATCCTTCACAACTGTTTCTCTGCCCTTACAAACTGATCTTCTATCCTCCACAACTCAACCTCTGTCCTCCACAACGGACTCCTGATACTCCACAACTGTTCCTCTGCTCTCCGTAATTCCCCCTTGTCCTTCACAACTGTCTCTCTGCTCACCACAACTGATTCTCTATCTCCTACAACTGTCCCTCTGCCCTCCATAACTCATCCCTGTCCCTCAAAACTTTCACTCTGCCCTCCACAACTGATGCTCTCTCCTTCACAATTGTCCATCTGCCTTTCATAACTCAATCCCTGTCCTCAACAACTTTCCCGTATCTCTCCACAACTGACCCCTCTATACTCCAAAACTGCCCCCCTGCCCTAAATGACTCACCCCCTATTCTCCACAACTAACCTCACTAACCCTCCATCCTCCACAACTATCTCACTGCCCTCGACAACTGACCCCTTGTCCTCCACAACTATCTCACTGCCCTTCACAACTGACCCTTTTTCCAGTACCGCCATGCCTATGCAACTTTCCCTCTACTTTTCACAGCTGTCTCTTTACCTTGCACAACTTTCCCTATACCCTCACAAAATCTCCTTGTATTCCCTAAAACCCTTTTTATACCGTCCAAAAGATTCCCTCTACTCTCTAGTGGTCTCCAAACGTGGCCCTGGGGCCGGATGCAGCCCCTTGCTTGTCTTTATCCAGCCCTTGAGGGATTATTCCTGCCACTGAAACCAACAACAGGGCACTATTCCTTCCAATAACACCGACGGGGAAAAATTCCTTCCACTGATAACAAAAATGGGGCACTATTCTTCCCACTGACACCACCTGTTTCTCCCTCTAATACCAAAGATCAGGCCTTGTTTACTTCCACTGGGAACATACCGCCCCCCCCCCCCCCTAAAGTCTCAAGGATAGTTAACTGGCTCTTTCTTTAAAAAGTTTGGAGACCCCTGCTCTACAGCAGTCAGTCTACCCAACTGTCCCTCTACCCTCTAAACCCCCTCTCTTTTTTTCCCATTTACTCTTCGCAACTCTCCTTCTATCCCCTAGTGCTGTTCTTTTACTGCACACAATTTTCCCTCTGTTCTCTACATTGGTTTAATTATCCTCTATGACTCTCCCTTTATCTTCCACAATTTTTGCTCTATCCTTCAATGCCGTTTCTTCAACTTTCATAACTGAAACTGTTTCTTTATCCTGTGCTGTTGTCCCTTTGTCCTTCAGAGCTCTCTCTGGCCTCTAAATCTCTCCCTCAGTCTCCTACTACTGTCCCTATATCTTCCACAACTATCTCGTTCCCCTTTACAACTGTCTCTCTGCCATTTACAACTCTGTATCTTCTATTCTTCACAGCTGTCCCTCTGGCTATGACAGAACCCCAAAAGCACTTTGGTTTGCAGGTCAGTAAGGATGGTGATTCAGCAAGGAATACTCTGGTTCGTCCACTTTTTCTTCCATGTCCTCTTCTTCTTTTCAGGCTCCTGAAGAATCCCCTTCAACAGGCAGCCTGGAAATTGTGTCCGTGTCGGAAGAGGAAGTCCCGGTTGTAGATATTGCCTTCTCCTACTTCCGATTTTTCTTGTCTAAAACAAAAGTGGATCCAGGACAAAACAAATCTGGTATGCCCAAAACTAAAGAGGTTAAAGCTCAATTGAACCTTTAATGTAAAGTAGAACTTCAGGAACTTTTCTTGTTAAATCTGGAATGTAGAAAAACTATGGGGTTGATTTACTAAAACCGGAGAGCACAAAATCTGGCGCAGCTGTGCATGGTAGCCAATCAGCTTCTGTTTTAATCGTTTTTTTATCAAATGTTTTAGTAACCTAGGAATAAAAGATTAGAGGTAGAGCAGCGAGCAATCCTCACACCATCTGAGCATGTAACATAGGAAACATACAAATGTGGGATTTAACCTTCCTAGCGGTAATCCCGAGTGTGGCTTGGGGTTAAATTTCAGTGCCAAAAGCGGTAACCCCGAGCCACACGTGGGGTACCGCTAGGAAGATTGCTGGATCCAGCGGTGTGTGGCGGCGGATCTTCCTTCCGATGCTCTGTGTCCCCCGGCTTCCGTCTCCTGCGACGTGACGTTCGCAAAGGGGTGGAACCGGCAGCAAATTCAAATGTAAAACACACCAAACAGACTGATACAATTCAAAATAAAATAAATTTACATTAGTTTGCCCCCAGTGCCCTTTCCTGCAGTTTTACTGTACTTTTTATGTGTATATATATATATATATATATATATATATACGTATGTATGTATGTATGTATATACAGTATATATATATATATATATATACATACGTGTATGTATATATATATATATATATATATATATATATATATATATATATATATACAGTATATATATATATATACAGTATATATATATATATATATATATATATATATATGTATACATACATACATGCATACTTTAACTTATTTATAGTTTTTTATTATATTATAATTTATGATTTTGTGTTTCAAACTTTATCATACCCGAGATGTTATAAAGAAGAACGCACTGAAAAAAAAAAAATCATATGTAAATGTTTGGTTTGGGCTGCTCATTCTTAAGAATTACATGCAAAATAATGGTACCGCTTTCAGCACCTAAAATCCGAAAGAATCATACCGCCAGGGAGGTTAATAGAGATTATTGAAGACCGTAACACACAGGTTAGGTCTGATATGAGGGTCCCCACACACTAAAACTAGTATATAAGTCAGGACAGTAACTAATTTTAAACTACTAGTAGAACATTCGAACTTCCTGAATACCATCCAACCAGCCACCTAGTGCATTGTGGGTATGCTAAACAACGCAATCACAGATACACAACCTTACCAAAATAAAACTACAATAGGTCGGCCTGGGTGGCAGTGGAGCCTCTTACCCATGTTGTAGAATAAGTAAGGCTCTATCAACAATCAAGCTTTACAAGTGTCGCTTATAGGGGAACCTACATCCAACAGTACACCCAGGAGTGTCTGGGTGAAAAAGGGAAAAGAGAAGTGAAAGGTCCATAGGGGCACAGTACCAAGATTGGCATAAGTAAAGAGGTGAAAGAAAAAGGGAAATAAAGAAAAGGGAATGGTGAATCCATCTAGGAATCTTCCATTGGTCATCCATGTAACCAACTCTATGTATCAAGGACCTGTAGGTATGTTAGCCAAGGGGACCATATTTTCTCGAATAGAGGTTTGTTTGTCACGTAGAACGTTTACTATTTTTTCATTCAGCGTGATCCACATAAGTTTACGTTTCATCAGTGCTATGTCTATAACAGGACTTTTCTACGCTGACGCAATGGCAATTTTGCCTGCCAGGAACATAAAATATATTAATGTCTGGATATGTTTAGGGACATTTTCAACTGGCTTTTTAAGTAGGGCGACACTAGTGTATTTAACGATGTTAATTAAGCCAATCAGCTTCTAACTTCAGCTTATTCAGTTAAAGCGGAGTTCCGGGCACAGAAGTAATTTTTCACTGAACATACCCCCGGGACAGTCAGGGCTAGCACATTCCACAATGGCTAGCCTCTGATCGGTCCCGGTTCGCACTTACCTTTTAGAAGAAATACTTACTTATAAAATTTCTTCCACAGCGTTTCCATCTCTCTTGTAGGCAGCTGAAGCCAGCGCGGTCCTCTTCTGTGTCTTCTTCCGCGTCTTCTTGTCCCAGAATGCGCCTGCACCGGCCCCTCTCGTCACTTCCGGTGCGGCGCCGCATTCCTCCACAGCTTCTGGGCATGCCCAGAAGCTGTTTAGTAGGGGAATGCGGCGTCGCCCGGAAGTGACGAGCGGGGCCGGTGCCGTCGCATTGATTCCTGGGAGCGATGACGTTCAGCTTCCAGGAATCAGTGCAAGCCAGGAAGTGACGGGTGAGCCGCGGCGCTGAGGGAGGAAGTGAAGACTAGGTGAGTATCTTCGATCTTCAATTACAAGGTGAGTGAATAAAAAAAAAAAAATCTAACTATCCAATTCTGTTTCAGGTTAAGGGGAAGAAGCAGACGGGCACAAAAAAAAAGAACGATTTTGTGCCCGGAACTCCGCTTTAAGCTTTAAAATCTGGAAGCTGATTGGTTTCTATGTAGAGATGCACCAGGTTTTGCACTATCCAGTCTTAGTAAATCAAGCCCTATAAGTCTGTTGATGTGTATGGAACTTTAAATCTGGCCATAGACTAGTAGAATGTAGTTTGAAAGTTTCCTTTTAAGAACATTCATTCGATTTTGTAATCATTACAGTAGTGGGTCCAAATTGATGTTCGATCTTAACTTCAGTAACGAGAAAAGACAAAGGAGCAGGATGGCAAATGTTTCTCCAGCAAACAAATTTCTAACAGTGAATATGGGAAATTATGTTTGTTCCAAAAACCAAATGTTAAAAGCAAACAAAATTGTGAAGTACTTTCGAATGACGTTCGTCAAGTCATAGAATGTACTAAGAATTTTCATGCAAATTTTTATAAGGATATTTATACAAGCATTCTTCTAGTGTGTAGCCAGCTTGAAGTACGATTCTTCTTCACCCAGAACCACGTTAACAGAATTTCATTCATTCAGATAAAAAAAAAAGAAAAAACCCTTTGCCTTCAATTTTTCTAATTGATGTGGTCAAAAATGATTGTTGATTTGTCCCTAAAAAACAATATGTCTTTAATAACCAGGAAAATCAAATATACACCAGAGGTGTAACTAGAACCTTCAGGGCACCGATGCAAGAAACCATGAATCTGACCACCGGGGCCTTTTCCATCAGTCCCTGGGGCCTTTTCCATCGGCCCCAGGGCTCTTTCCATCAGTCCCAGGGCTCTTTTCATTAGTTCTGAGGCCTTTGCCTCTGGTCCTGGGGCCCTTTATTTTCGTCATGGGGCCCTTTATAACCCCTGGTTTACATTGCCACAATTTATCATATGACTTGTGACACATAAGGGTTTCTAAGAGGAAGTCCCATAGATATTGCATTCTCCTACTTCCATTTTTTTTGTCTAAAACAAAAGTGGATCCAGGACAAAACAAATCCGGCATGCCCAACACTAAAGAGGTTAAAGCTGAATTGAACCTTTAATTTAAAGTAGAACTCCAGGAACTTTTTTGGTTAAATCTGCAATGTAGAAACACTATGGGGTTGATTTACTAAAACTAGAAAGTACATGTAGCAGGTTTTCCAGGCATTGAGCCTGATGTGGGTCTGCCATTGTTACCGGTTACCTCTCCAGCCCTTGTGAGCTGCGACCCTGGGTGTGAGAACTGAGACATTGACAACTCTGGCATCTTTGTTTTATTGTTTTATTGTATTTAAGGGGATGGGAGAAGGGAATGAGTGGGATACTCCTTTAGGCTCAACTAAGTACTGTTATGTAACGGTATCAGCCAAATGATCAGACCAGTGGTGATGTGCAATTTCTACTTTACTTAACAATGTGGAATGTAGATTACACAGGAGATCATGTGAACAGTGGTTTGCAGTACAAAACAGCAATATGAGGAAGGGAGAAACATTCATAAAACATGTGAAAACAATTCTATTGCAGTTCTAGTAATGGCCACTAGATGGCAGCAGAGTGTTCTGAGTTCAGTTTACTGATAGGATAAAGAACTGAAGATTCTCACGTGTTCCAAGAGATTGATCGTTCATTCAGCAGACTGTGAGCTGAGGGGATTTCCTGCTGGCACAGACTTCACACAGGCGCTGCTGATGCTGACTTCAGTCAGGAGGCTCTGGGGCCGTAGATAGGACCAACCCACTGCTTGGACATCTTCTCCACATGGACTGTAACAGAGTCCTCTCCAGTGACTGGGGCTTGGATAGATGCTGCGTGCTCTTGTGCTCACTGCTGGAGGCCCGCACACCAGACTTGGCAGATAAGGACCCAGCACCTGGGGACAGCTCACTTGCCCAGTCACTGCTGTCCCATCAGGCAGGATCTCTCTGAGCACAGGAAGCTGGGCGGAGCTGGCATTTTTACTCCCTGGGCGTGTCCTGGAACTCAGGGGATGCTGGGAGCCCAGAGGATTGTGGGGAATCGAGTTAAAGGGACTTGCACCTGCATCTGGATAAAGGGGCACACCACTACAGTACAACTTGGGACTTTCTCAGAAAATGGCTGTTAACGCTGTCTTGACGCCAGCCGACGCTAGCCAACACTCACTGATGCTTAGAACACACTGTAACTTGAAGGAAGTGCTGAATCCTTGACTTTGAGTCCAGAAGATCCAGGTCTATAGAATAATGAGCTTCTGACGCTGCTGCACTGCAAAGTCACTGACTTCTTCCTCCAGCCTTGCACTTACTTGAGGTAGATTGTTGTGAATTCCTGTATGGCTGCAACTCTCAACCAATACACTGTCTCTTCGGGGCCCAAACTGCAGGTGCCCCCTTTAACTCTTCAGGGTCCCCTAACTAGGTACCCCCTCTGTCACTTCAGGGTCCCCAACCTAGGTACCCCCTTTACAGCTAGCTGATATATGGATCCTAGAATCTTCTCCGGAGTGGTCCCCTCTAACACTTTAGGCAGACCCCCAGGGTAAATCCTCAGTACTCACAAGCTGTGTAGGCTTTCCTGGGACTGGACCCCTCTCGCTCTCCGCTGGTTCTCGGCACATCGGATCCCCCTCAGCTCAACTCAGCACTCTCTGGATTCTCAGGTGGCACCCAGAGACATCCAACTTCCTCAGACAGGAGGAGAGACAGCCGTACTCTCCCTCCTGGGACTCTGCTCCCACCAAAGACACTGAGTAACGCACTTCCCTCAAACTTATACCCACTCCTAAAATCCCTTGCGGCATAATCTGCCTTCTGGGGTAGTTAAAAGCCTGAATGTGTCCCCTGATTGGGTTTCCTCCACTGCCCTATGAGAAGCCTCTCACAGCAACCAGTGGGGAGACTCCCCTCTCGGGAGGCACACCTGGAAGCCATGACACCCTGGCAGAAAGAAATCATGGCCCTGCTGTTAGGCAGACAAGGCCCACTATACATTTGCCTAGCACCTGCCTAGCAGCATGGCGTCCAGATGACGTCGTATGACGAAACGCATAGGGCGTGGTTTGCGTACGTCAGTACGTCACTTCCGGGAACGGTGGTTTGAGCTGGTGGAACGCGGAAGCGACCCGGCGAACACCTCAAGCTGATAGTGAACTCCCTAAATGTGAGTGGATGCTACGTTGTTTCACCCTAACAAGGATATACTACGCAATGGAGGCTTATTTTCTGTTCTAGTGACCAGGGAGTGCTGAGCCACCTTCTTAAGAGTGCGGTAAGCAACGGTGCAATCGGTGGTACACCCACTGGCGCCAAACTTTGTTATAGCACGCAATCACACACGTGGTTATCAATAGCACTCAGCACTTTATATGTACACATGTGTTTTTATATGGTACACTGAGCACAGCCCATGCGAATATATTGGAAGTTTTATAGCACGCAGCACTTTGGTTTAAGCACTATATGCACTTTTATATGAATTATATAGTTTATGGAATTGCACAGACATAATATTTATGTGGTAGCGCCGGTCCCAACATCACTTGCACTTTTTACCAGTGGCTCGTTATCGTCTAGCGACGTAGACCTACGTCGCTAGACTCCTCCCCTGTAGGCGGCGCTCGCGCCCCGCCGGAGGCGCTTTCCCGCTGTTTTCATTCACAGCGGGAGTCGGGCCAGGGGAGGAGCAGCGGCGATCGCCGCTGCTCTGCCCCGATCGTCGGGGAATCCAGTTTGGAGATCCGCCCGCCTGTGTAAACAGAGCGGGCGGATCTCCTAGGTGACAGGGAGTGACAGATCGGAGTGTTCAGCATAGCTCAACCTGCGATCTGTCCCTGGCTCACTCAGTCACCTCCCCCCCACACATGTCAGTAAGCACCAGGCATACATTAACCCCTCCCTCTCCAATAAAATTAACCCCTTCCCTGCCAGTATCATTATTACAGTAACAGTGCATATTTATAGCACTGATTACTGCAGTAATGTCACTGGTACCCCCAAAAGTGTCAAAAATGTCAGTCAAGGGTCCGATCTGTCCGCCGCAATGTCGCAGTCCCGCAAAAAAAAACGCAGATCGCCGCCATTACGCGTTAAAAAAAACCACCAAAAATGACATAAATCTTTCCCTTAGTTAGTAAACGCAATAACTTTTGCGCAAACCAATCAAAATACGCTTATTGCGATTTTTTTTACCAAACATGGGTAGCAGAAAACAAATTGGCCAAAAATGTAGAAAAAAAATGGTTTTTACATCTTTTTTGGGGGGAATTTCATATAAAAAAAATGTTAAAAATATTGTTATTTTTTCAAAATAAACGCTCTTTTTTTGTTTATAGCGCAAAAAGTAAAAATCGCACAGGTTTTCAAACACCACCAAAAGAAAGCTCTGTTTGTGGGAAAAAAAGGACATAAATTTTGTTTGGGTACGGCATCGCATGACCGTGCAATTGTCAGTTAAAGTTGCACAGCGCCGAATCGCAAAAAGTGGCCCAGACGTAAGACAGCAAAATGCTCTAGTGGTAAAGTGGTTAATCAATGTTAGTCAAGTCGCAGCGACTTGACTACTTTTCTCCGACTTTGGTGCAATTTGAGTGCCAAAGACTGCAATGTTAAATCAAGTCACAAGAAAAATGCAAGCAAGTTGCACAACTTTGGGGGTCACAGCAGTGTGAACCGAGCCCATGTTCTGCAGTGGGCCCCTTCCTGTCATCTTGGGCCCCCACGGTGGCAGATCACCAGGGCCCAGTGTGACTTTTGCGACACTGGTAGTCCTGCCACTGATTTACACATTAAGGTCTTTTGGCATTGATGACATGGTGTGTACCTGGATAGGAAACTGGTTTCAGGAGATCATCTAGAGGCTAGCGATTAATGGCATATTTTCTGAATGGTCTGAAGTTGTGAGTGGGGTACCCCAGGGCAATGTCTTGGAACCAGTTTTATTTGCCTTGCTTATAAATGATTTAGGGACAGTTCACACCACCTGCAGCCCAGTGCATTTTTTTTTCTGCATCAAAAACACAAGGAAAGTAGGTTATATGGTTTCCAATGACATAGTTCACACCAATGCAGTCAGTTCCAGGGCTTTCCAGTTCCAGAAATAAAAGTAGAACATGCTGCATTTTTCCTTCACTGGAACTCATCAAGAATGCATCGAATCCCAGTACAGTGAAAAAAAAGAAGGAAAAATAGTATCTGGAATGCATCTGGAAAAGCATCAAAAATTCACCAGAACGAGCAAAAATTTGTTAAAAACTCGCTTGCAGAAACTCATCCAGCACGGATCTGTAATACGTTTTTGTGATGTGAACCAGACCTTAGAGGTTAGAATAAATAGTTCAATCTCAGTGTTTGCTGATGACACAAAGCTAAGCAATATCTTCATAACAGGATATAGCAAATAACATGAAGACATCAATAAAATAGAGGGGTGGGCAGATATATGGCAGGAAAATGTAAAGCAATGCATTTGGGAGCCAAACATATGCATGCAAGTTACTCGCTAAGGGGGGAATCCAGGATAAAAATGGATCTGGGGGTCCTAGTATATCACAGACTCAGCAATAGCATGCAATGCCAAGTTGCAGCAAGCAAGACCAGCAGAAGGTTAACATCCGTTAACCACTTGACCTTCGGAAGATTTACCCCCCTTCATAACCAGGCCATTTTTTTGTGATACAGCACTGCGTTACTTTACCTGACAATTGCGGGGTCATGCAGCGCTGTACCCAAACAAAACGGATGTCTCCCCCCCCCCCCCCACAAATAGAGCTTTCTTTTGGTGGTATTTGATCACCTCTGCGTTTTTTATTTTTTTGCCTTTTAACCACTTGCTGACCGCCGGAAGTACATATACTGCTGCGGTCAGCACCTCCTGGGCAAAGCGACGTATCGCTACGTCACTCGCCCACGAGCCTCTAGGGGGCGAGCGTGAGCCGCCGGAGGGGCGCTCCCGCCCCCGCTTGTTCACTAACATGCCCGCGCGAGTGACCGGTGGCTCCGATGTCCGCCGGTCACTCGCGATCTCCCGCTGGAGAGAGAGAAAGGCAGGCGGCTGATGTAAACAAAGCCGCCTGTCATTCTCCCCTGTGTAACTGCAGAGATCATACGATCCTGCTATATAGGATCGTATGTCTCTGTGGTTACATCACAAGCCACGCCCTTTGACAGTTAGAATCACGCCCCTAGGGACACACTTTACCCCTTGATCACTAATAAAGTTAACCCCTTCCCTGCCAGTGCCATTTTTACAGTAACAGTGCATATTTATAGCACTGATTACTGTAGTAATGTCACTGGTACCCCCAAAAGTGTCAAAAATGTTAGTCAGGGGTCCGATCTGTCCGCTGCAATGTCGCAATCCCGCAAAAAAAATTGCAGATCGCTGCCATTACTAGTTAAAAAAAAAAAACAATAAAAATGACATAAATCTTTCCCGTAGTCATTAAACGCAATAACTTTTGCGCAAACCAATCAAAATACGTTTATTGCAATTTTTTTTTACCAAAAATATGTAGCAGAAAACAAATTGGCCTAAAATGTTAAAAAATTTTGATTTTTACATTTTTTTTTTTGAGAATTTCATAAAAAAAATTTGAAAAATATTGTTATTTTTTCAAAATTGTCGCTCTTTTTTTTTGTTTATATTGCAAAAAGTAAAAAAATCTCACAGGTGATCAAATACCACCAAAATAAAGCTCTGTTTGTGGGAAAAAAAGGACATTAATTTCATTTGGGTACAGCGTCGCACGACCGCGCGATTGTCCGTTAAAGTCGCACAGCGCCAAATCGCAAAAAGTGGCCCAGACGTAAGACAGCAAAATGCTCTAGTGGTAAAGTGGTTAAACAGAAAAAAGGCCGACAGTTTTGAATAAAAAAAAAAAAAAATTTTTTTACTTTCTGCTATAAACATTCAAAAAAAATGTATAAAAAACAAATGTTTTAATACATTTAGGCCAATATGTATTCTTCTACATGTTTTTGGTAAAAAAAAGTCCCAATAAGCTTATATTGATTAGTTTGTGCAAAAGTTATAGCGTCTGCAAACTATGGTATATATACTGAAATTTTTGTTCTTTTTATTTTTTTCATTTCATTTTTTTTTTTTTTTTTTACTAATGGCAGTGATCAGCGACTTATAGCGGGACTGCCATATTGCAGCAGTCAATCGGACACTAACTGATGCTTTTTGGGAACCAGTGACACTAATACAGTGATTGGTACTAAAAATATGCACTGTACTAATGACACTGGCTGGGAAGGGGTTAAATATCTAGGTCAATCAAAGGTTTTAAATGTGTGCCTAACTAGTGTTTTGGTGTAAACTGTGTGCTGCTTTTACTGTATGAAGTCATGTTTTTTTTTCCCCCTGCTTTGCGAGGAAACAAAATGCATTACTTCCCTGTTGATAATACAGAGCTCTGCCTTGTTTACCTATGCAGAGCCCTGTCCTGTGTGTCTTCCCGATCGGCGGTCATCCATTGGCCGGCACCCGCTGATCGGCATCTGCTGTGTATTATCACAGCAGAGCCAAGTCACCGACGTTGCAGGTGCGTTCCCCCTACCCGGAAGTGGTAGATCACGTGCCTAGTTACTCTTTAAAGGTAACTCCATTTTCGTGGGGAAAAAATCAGCTAATAAAGAAAAAACAATACAGCGTATACAATTGCGACCCAAATCATAGAGTAATTGAATGTTATTAAAAATGAACTTTACTTTTCAATCTGCAGCTGCTGTAATTTTCTGAAAATGCAATGCAATATGGCCGCCTGGAGCTGTTCTGTACACAGAATGTATACTGACCACACCCCCAGAAACATCATTTCCTTCTTGTGTGATTGGCTCACCAATTTTCCCAGAAGTCTGCACTAAGATACAAGTCAGATTTTAGGCATCCCCTGCAACAAAAATGTCATTTTTGGTGAGATCCTCCCAATAGGAACACTTTTAAAGAGATGCAGATCCAGAAGTTTTTCTCATTAGTGCTCTGCAGCTGCACAGCTGATTGATAATTATGAAACCACTCCCATTAGACTCACTCAGCACAGGGGCACAGAGGAACAAACAGTGATTTCTTCAGAATAACAAAAGGTAGGAATTTGCAATAAAGGTTGTTAGAATCTTTGTAATGTACAGAGATCACCCAGAGGGGAAGGTTCTTTTTCTCAACAAGTGGAGTTACACTTTAACCACTTTAGGACCGGAAGATTTTACCCCCTTCTTGACCAGGCCCTCTTTTGCGATTTGGCACTGCGTTACTTTAATGGACAATTGCGTGGACGTGCGATGCTGTATCCAAACAAAATTTACGTCCTTTTTTCCCATCAAACAGAGCTTTCTTTTGGTGGTATTTGATCACCTGTGCGATTTTTAATTTTTGCGCTATAAACAAAAAAAGAGCTACAATTTTGAAAAAAAAAAAACAATTTTTCACATTCTGCTATATAACATTTTTTAACATTTTAGGCCAATTTGTTTTCTGCTACATATTTTTGGTAAAAAAAAAATTGCAAGAAGCGGATTTTAATTGGTTTGCGCAAAAGTTATCGTGTTTACTAACTACGGGAATGACATGTAATTTTTATTTATTTATTTTTTTTACTAGTAATAGCGGTGATCTGCGATTTTTTGCGGGACTGCGACATTGCGGCGGACAGATCGGACCCCTAACTGACATTTTTGACACTTTTGTGGGGACCAGTGACATTACTACAGTAATCACTGCTATTGTAAAGCGCTACGTAAACTGTCGGCGCTATATAAATACTATATAATAATAATAATAAATATGCACTGTTACTGTAATAATGACACTGGCAGGGTAGGGGTTAACCCTATGGGTGATTAAAGAGTTAAATGTATGCCTCATGCTTACTGACGTGTGTGGGGGGGAGGGGGTTCTGTGACACAGACAAAGATCGCAGGTTCAGCTATGCTGAATCCTGTGATCTCTCCCTGTCTGTCACTGAGAAGATCCGCCTGCTTTGTTTACATAAGCAGACGGGTCTTCTCACACTTTCCTCGATGATCGGGGAAGGGAGCCGGCGATCGCCACCTCTCCTCCTCCGGCCCATTTAGACACAGCAGGAGCGAGCCTCCGGCGGTGCGCGAGCGCGCCACCGAGACCACTAGGAGTCCATCGACGTAGGTCTATGTCGCTGGACCCAGGGGGGCCGCACTGCCGCAGTTGGATTACTGTGAACAGTCTGCAAGTGGTTAAGCAAAAATGCATGACTGTAAATGAGCCCTAACAGCCCATTTAGAGCGGGTTCACACCGGTGTGTATTACCTGCGGTTTGAAGTGCACTCCCATTGACTTCTATTAGACTGTGTGTTTTCTGAGAGTGCATCAAATGTTGCCTTTCATGGTTCTTTCATAAGCTCAGTTGTTGACCGGTCCTCTTTAAATGCCTATAAAAGACGCCGGCAGCCCAGAACTTTCTGACAACTTCCTCCCAAAATACTTTACTACTTAAGTAAGAAGGAGTTGAAACGATCCTTCCTCCGTCCTGCGAGATAACACGACGGCTATAAATACAGCTCGTGTTTTTTATTTCGGTTCAGGGAATTGAGTGCTAGGCCTAAATTGCTTGCCATTAATTTTCCAGCTGCCGAGTTTTATTGTCCTGTAATCTGGAGGGCTTGAATATGCAGATGTTCATTTGCCTAAACTTGTAATTTTGCCAGAGGGAGAGAGAACGGCTGACTTCTGTGTCCCTCCCCATCTGTCCGGCTGACTCCTCTTAATAATTATTGAAGAAAACAGCACCGGAGCACGCAGGTACCGTTCAGCAAAGCTTGCATTTGTCTACAATGAATGGAGCAGTCTTAGGTCTTTATAGCAAAATAAATAGTCTCTACTGGTTAACCACTTGGGGGCGGCCCTATAGCAGTTTTACTGCTACAGGGCCACAACTGTGCACCAGATCATATATATATATATATATATATATATACATACATACATACATACATACATACACGTGATCCCACATTTTCGTCTGCAGGGGGCGCGCAGCAGAAGCCGATCTGCGGGTCCCGGGGACTCTATGTCCTCTGGCACCCACCGATCATCGGTAAACAACACAAAATGGGGATTTGCCTATGTAAACAAGGCATATGCCCATTCTGGCAGGGGTAAGGGATGGATGTCTGTGTTCCTGCAAAGCAGAGACTAGAATCCGTCTTTTCCCCTAGTAAAAGCAGCATATATAGTAAACACAAAAACCGGTAGGCACACAGTTCACCCTAGATGTTTAACCCCTTCCCAGCCAGTGTCATTAGTACAGTGACGGCGCATATTTTTAGCACTGATCACTGTATTAGAGTCACTGGTTCCCACAAAGTGTAATTTAGTGTTAGATTGACCGCCGCAATATCCTAGTCCCTCTATAAGTGGCTGATCGCTGCCATTACTAGTATTAAAATAAATAAAAAGTCCAGTATACTGTATATCCCATAGTTTGTAGAAGCTGTGCCGTTTGCATAAACCAATCAATATACACTTATTGGGATTTCTTTTTACCAATAACATGTAGCAGAATGCATATTGGTCTAAATTTATGAAAAAATGTGATTCTTTAAATTTTTTATTGGATGTGTTTTATAGCAAAAAGTAAAAAAAAAAAAAAAAATATATATATATATATATATATATATATATATATTTTTTTTTTTTTCAAAATTGTCAGTCTTTATTAGTTTATAGCGCACAAAATAAAAACCTCAGAGGTGATCGAATACCACCATAGGTGTGCGCAGCCTATTGCATTAGGGTGTGCACCCCAAAGCCCAAACACATATCCGTGTGTATATACTGATGGTGTCAGTAGGTTTGAGATCGGTGTCAGAAGTTTTATTGTTATTTTTTATTATTTTTTACAATTTTTTTTGTTGTTGTTAGCCTAGTTAGGGAGCTTTGGGGAAATATCAGGGGTCTAAACAGGGGGAATCTGCACCACATGGGGTGATTAGGGTGTGCCCAGGCACACCTGGCATACCCTGTGCGCACGCCCATGAATACCACCAAAATAAAGCTCTATTTGTGGGAAAAGATTGACATACATTTTATTTGGGTACAGCGTCACACGACCGTGCAATTGTCAGTTAAATTAACAGTGCCGTATCACAAAAAGTGGCCTGGTGATGAAGGGGGGTAAATCTTCCGAAGGTCAATGGGTAAGGGGCCACTCTCCCCCGAATATGATTTGCTAGATTTGTGTGGTTGCTGGCAAATAGAAGTACACAATATATGGATAGAGTTATGTAGACACTCCTCTATATTATTAAGTCCAGGTATGCTCAGCATAAGACAGGGGGTTTCCTGGACATGGACCCCAAATTTTGATGTTTTGTTCTCCAAGCCACTTAGCTATCACTTTTGCCTCTTGGCAAGGTGCTCCCTCATGCTGGAAAATACATTGTTCCTTATCAAACAGTTCTTGAATGGTTGGGAGAAGTTGCTCTCGGAGAATGTTTTTGTACCACTTTTACTCATGGCTGTGTTCTTAGGCCACTCCATAAGGAATCGGACACCTAACTGACATTTTTGACACTTTTGGGGGGGATCAGTGACATTACTACAGTAATCAGTGCTAAAAATATGCACTGTTACTGTACTAATTACACTGGCAGAGACGGGGTTAACACCAGGGGTGATCAAAGGGTTAAATGTGTCCCTAGGGGGTACTTTCTAACTGTGGGGGGGGGGGCTTGCTGCATGAACACAGAGACCTGTGTTCCTAAATAAGAGGAACACAGGATCCCTGTGTTCATTATTGACAGAACAGTGGTCTGCCGTATTTACAACGGCAGACCGCTGCTATGTCTCCACGGGGAGCGATCGCGGGTGCCCAGCGGCAATTGCATCTGTGGGACCCGCTGATTGGCTCCCCTTGTGGTCAACCGGTGCACGCGCACGCTCCCACTAACGGTCCCAGGTACCGTTGTTTCGCAGGACGGAGCCGACCTGCCGCAGTAAAACTACCGCGGCTTGTCTGCAAATGGTTAAAGAGGAAGTAAACTCCCCTTGTGTGTTGATATAGGCTTACCTATAGTTACTGTAACTAACTATCTCCTAAACTAGCACTGTTTAAGAGATATTTACTGTATACAGCACGGATTACGTCATTGGCGCATGGGCTCTGAATGAATGGCTGTCAGTGCCGTTTCTTCAGGGCCTGTGCTGTAAAAGGCAGCTCCCGGGCGCATGCACGGGCGTGATATCATCGCGGCTGCGGCCAATCACAGCGCCGGAGCCCATAAACCCGGAAAAAAAACTCTGGGGAAGATGTAGGCCATGTCAGCGGTGTGCCCTCAGGTCTTCACAAAAGTATTGGCCCTAATGCTAGCATTGCGGTGTCTGTGGGTCATAGCGGTTCGGGGGTATCTGGACGATCTGGTTTTGCAAGCAGAGTCTTCATTCTAAGGTAAGTATTTCATAATGAACTAGTATGTGATGCATACTAGCTTGTTATGCTTTTGTCTTACAGGTTTTTTTTTTTCTTCTTTTTTTAACTGGGTTTACAACCTCTATAAGAAAACGCCCACCATTCACAATGACAAACAATCAATGGTACACTTTCTTTAACCCACAGAAATCTCTCCCTAGTCCCTACCATGAAAGGACTATTTGGTTTCCTTTAACTCCAGGTCCAAACGTTCCATTTCCTTCCCTGTGATACTTTCCTAACACGCTTCCAAAGCGCAGGAGACGTCACCAGTCTCAGTAGACAATTGTTAGAGGGTTGGAAGCTTGTGACACAGACAGGGAGGTCTGAAGAGTATAAAAGACAAGAACCAAACAGAGCACCCAGAGGCGTAACTAGAACCTTCAGGGCCCCGGGGCAAGGAACCATGAGGGGCCCCCTGGACTCCTGGCTGGGGCCCTTCCCTTCAAGCCTGGGGCTCTTCCCACTGATCCTGCAGCTACAGGAGGAAAGAGGAGGACGGTGAATGCTGCCCCCACCGCCCCTCCTATCCAAGTGTACAGGCGTGCCGCACAGGCCCCCTGGAGCATGGGGCCCGGTTGCAATCGCAACCCCTGCAACCCCTGTAGTTACGCCCCTGAGAACACCTAAACCTATGTGAAGTCTGACAGACACCGCAAGCTCACATGTGTTATAAACCCAACTGCGACAAGTGGAGTGTGGCAAGGCTAATGCAAATTTGGTTCCAGATTTCCTTCTTCAGAGCCTATCAGGTGGGCCACGGGAATGACCTTAGGGAGAGGGTGTCCTTTAACCACTTTACCACCGGAGGATTTTGCTGTCTTACGTCCAGGCCACTTTTTGCGATTCGGCACTGTGCGAATTTAACGGACAATTGCGCGGTCATGCAACGTCGTACCCAAACGAAATTTACGTCCTTTTTTTCCCCACAAACAGAGCTTTCTTTTGGCTTTATTTGATCAACTGTGCGATTTTCATTTTTTGCGATATTAATTAAAAAATGCGACAATTTTGAATAAATAACAATATTTTTCTACTTTGACAGTTAAAAAATATCCAATATATTCCATTTTTGTCATATATTTAGGCCAAAATGTATTTAGCTAAATGTCTTTGACAAAAAAATTCTCAATGAGCGTATTTTTAACCGCTTTATGACCGGAAGGTTTTACCCCATTCCAGATCAGGCCATATTTTGCAATTCGGCACTGCGTTACTTTAACAGACAATTGCGCGGTCGTGCAACGATGTATCCAAATTAAATTCATGTCCTTTTTTCCCCACAAATAGAGCTTTCTTTTGGTGGTATTTGATCACCTGTGCGATTTTTACTTTTTGCGCTATAAACAAAAAAATAGCGACAATTTTGAAAAAATAACAATATTTTTCACATTTTTTTATTTGAAATCCCCCCCCCAAAAAAAATGTAGAAATCAAATTTTTTTTTATCATTTTAGGCCAATTTGTTTTCTGCTACATATTTTTGGTAAAAAAAAAAAATCGCAATAAGCGTATTTTGATTGGTTTTCGCAAAAGTTATTGTGTTTACTAAGGGAAAGATTTCTGTCATTTTTGGTGTTTTTTTTTAACGAGTAATGGTGGCGATCTGCAATTTTTTTTGCAGGACTGTGACATTGCGGCGGACAGATCGGACCCTTGACTGACATTTTTGACACTTTTGGGGGTACCAGTGACATTACTACAGTAATCAGTGCTATACATATGCACTGTTACTGTAAAAATGACACTGGCAGGGAAGGGGTTAATTTTAATTGGAGAGGGAGGGGTTAATGTATGCCTGGTGCTTACTGACGTGTGTGGGGGGAGGTGACTGAGTGACACAGGGACAGATCGCAGGTTCAGCTATGCTGAACCCTGCAATCTGACCCTGCCTGTCACTTAGGAGATCCGCCCGCTTTGTTTACACAAGCGGGCGGATTTCCACACAAGTTCCCTGACGATCGGGGAAGAGCGGCAGTGATCACCGCCGCTCCTCCCCTGGCCCGACTCCCGCTGTAACTGAATACAGCGGGAGCGAGCCACCGGCGGCGCGCACGCGCCACCCACAAGGGGAGGAGTCCAGCGACGTAGGTCTACGTCGCTGGACGATAACGAGCCACATTGCCGCAGTAGCAGCAATGTGAGCGGGGGTAAAGTGGGTAAGCGGAGTTCCGGCCTATTTTGCAACTTTAGTGATTCCTGGAGTGCTCGCTATGCTGATCCACAATTGGGCGTTTTCAATTTTTTCCGAGTTCCCTTACCTTATTTTCAGGGCATTTTTGATTGTACTTCCTCCTTCTCCCCCCTCTGTGGCCGCGGCCACCGACATCACTTCCACCTTTGCATTGCATCCTGGGAGCTGTTTGTCATCACTCCCAGGAGGCTGGAATCAGGAAGAACTCCCAGAACACTCAGGAAGAAGGACACAGCAGATTACACTGAGGCTTCAGATGCCCACATCCAAGATGGCAGTGCCCAGACAGCGTTTTTAAAAGTACGATTTTGACTAAAATCCAATACCGTACACCTTGTAAGTATGAGAAAAGTGGTTCTGTACAGGGCGATGGATTAGTATTATAGGGGTATTTTAAGTTAAAAAAGGTATTTGAGGCCGGAACTCCACTTTAAGATCATTCCTGTAGATAACCCTTTAGGCTCTAAAGAAGGGTTAGTCTCGCCACATACCACTTATTGCGATCGGTTGTATGTGCTGTGTCTGGCGAATTGTGGATATTTTAAAACTAAACCTTTTATTCACTTTAATAAACAAATGTGTTTTCCTCAAGGAGCCGGTGCTCTGTTTGGTTCTTGCTCCATTCTTCCCTAGGCTCCCCCACCCCCTCAAAACATTGCTTAGGGCCTGTGTAGACGGGCTTTTAGCTTGTGTTGATGACATTCATTTTAGACCTTTCTAAGATCATTTAGAATGCATTAACAAGTGTGCGTGGCCCTCGGTTGACCTGCTTCTGACCTGCATTTAACCAACTTCTGATCTGCTTCAAGCAGGTTTTACACCCCCACCGACTTGTATGGGAATGTCTGTTTGACACGAACAAAGGTCTTGCACTGTTGGACCTCTTACACAATGAACAGCTAGAAACAGAGCTGCAACCAATAGCAAAGCATTCCAATTTCCGGCTTTCCATTGAAGTTTGTCAACAACGAGCAAATATCCCTGGTGAATGAGGCTCTGGCATGTAGGTGCGGGTGGAAGTTACAGATGCACCATCTAGCCCCAGTGCCAGCATGTAGTAGGGTAGGGGTTGTGGTGGTGGTCGTCACATCCTCCAGGTTTTTTCTCTCCTTGTTGGGCGCTAAACAGTGCTTTAAGTGGGCTGGTATGCACTGGTACTCAGTACCGCCACTTCCAAATATGGCTCTTGAGCATACCGCCACCTCTCCATACGCCTTAGCGTACCAGTACGCTCATTTTGGACATCTGCGCCCTCACTTGCCCCCCCCAAGAATATTTCCCACTCCAGAGCCAGACCAGTCACCACCAGTGAGTCCCCCTGCTCCGGAATCCCAGCCCAGGCCAGGGGGGGGTGCTCTGTGGGGACCCTGATATGGGGTGGGGGGGAATTTATAGGCTATAATAGAGTACCGGCACCTCTTTTGGGCCACTTAAAGCACTGGCGCCAAACAAGGGTCACATGGGAGGCCTACACCAGGGTGAGTTCTTCTGGGCTACGCTAGGCACTTTGTATAGGGTTACTGCACTACACATGGGGTACCTTTACTCGAGCCACACTCACGACCCAGACACATGATCAAACGTGAAAAAAGTCTAGTAAAATCTCTTGATGTACAAAGCATCACCACAATTACCTGTTCATTTAGGAGGGACTCGCAGAGCCAATGCCCTCTCCATCTGTCCAGCTTATCACTGCTACCGAACTCCCAGTAACACAATGGGGTCCTGCTGTGCCCCTAGTGTGGACTCCAAGCGTGCACTTAACTCTTCCTCTTCCATACCCATACCCATGTACAGGATGAGGGCCGCGGTGGTGCAGATCTGCTCCCGTTGCTATGAGAGACCGTGGACCTGGGCGCATACTGCCCTAAATGTAAATACCTCTTTCAATACCGTCCAGCCCCATTCTGCTACAGCTGTTGTCAGCCTCTCATACACTTTTACAGGCTGCCAACAATGAGGCACCCACACCAGAATGCCGGAGAGTCTCATGCACCAGGGCTAATCACCAACGTGCATGAAGCCTTATAAAACACTGCCTAAACCACATAACCAAGGATGCTTTATATTTAAATGAAACCCAACATTCCGGATAAGCAGTTCAATCAATAGGCACACTTTAATTGTCTCTATTAAAAGCTTCAATGATCTATCATCCCAGTGTCCTCCTTGAGCAGCCCATGAGGGCCAATTATCTGACAAGTGCTAAGGACGCCTCTAATTACCCAATTATCATTGCTTTGTCCAATTTTTACCCATAGATACACTTTGATTTGTGTTTACTGCTGGACTGGACCACACTTATCCGTAAAATCATTCCAGTGTGTTTTTGGGAGCAGAGAGCAGCACAATTTACTAGCGGCTGTCAGAAAAGTTTACACGGACCGTGAAGAGTTCAGATGTAAAAAAATAATTCAATAAATCCACAAGTACTTATTTTATCAGCACTTTTTATTTCTACTGGCTTTACAAACTAACAAAATGCAATAATTTAAAGAATGAATGAAAGGTTTAATGACCTATAATACTTTTTGGAAGTTAAATAGTATATTTGTCACAGAGGTTTATATATCAAACCAAAAAGGACAACGGAGCAGAAAAGAGAGACAGAGATTTGTTTTCCAAAGAGGGACTGTCCTTCAAAATAAGGGACAGTCAGGAGGTAAGTCTCAGTGGGGGGGTAACAATGAAAGAAGAGAACCAAGAAAAAAGAAGTTGCATATAATGGCTCAAACAATGGTATAATGTAGATAAAAATAGGTACTTTATTGAAACATGATATAAAGGTAATGCAGACTGAAAATGCAATAGCAAAAATTCATAAGCTCATGGACACTAGATAAAACCAAGAAAGGATGGGTCCTTCATTTGAAGTCATGCTGGTGTCACCTCCGAAAGGGTCCACCCTCCACCCAACCAACACACCAACCACCTGAACAGCCCACCACCCCGGCCCCTCTGCCCAAATCTAGTTCCAGAGACTGGTATAGACTGTAAACTGTCCCAAAAGGTCTTGATAGAAGACTCTTAGAAGGAGGAAGGGCCACAGGGATATGTAGAGTGGATCCAGGGGCTGGGAACAAGGCTGTACAAATCTGTAAACTAAAGCTTCAAAGCTGGGGGCCGGATATGGAGCTCCTGGGGCTGATGTCCCTCCTATTGTGATCAATAAAGGGCTTAGTTTCTACACATCTATTAACTCTGGTATTGAGGCACAATTCTTAAGTAGAAATCCTTAACTGGCACCTAGTTCAGTCAAAGCAAACAAGCCGATAGCAAAGCAGAGTGGGCAGAGGGGCCGTGGTGGTGGGCTGTTCATGTGGTTGGTGTGTTGGTTGGGTGGAGTGTGGAGCCTTTCGGAGGTGACACCAGCGTGACTTCAGATGAAGGACCCATCCTTTTTTGGTTTTATCTAGTGTCCATGAGCTTATGAATTTTTGCTATTGCATTTTCAGTCTGCATCACCTTTATATCATGTTTCATTAAAGTACCTATTTTTATCTACATTATACCATTGTTTGAGCCATTATATGCAACTTCTTTTTTCTTCTTTTTTCTACATGTTCTCAGTTGCTTGGCTCACCGGTCATATACCGTCCGGTATCTGTATGATTATTTTGAGTAATTGTTGTCACATCCTCACGCCCTAGGACCCCTCAGGGCTGTTGAGTTGATCTCCTGGTGTTCCATTTCCCTTCCCCTCCCTTGTTATTGCCATAACAATGAATGAAGCAGCAGACCAAATAATAATCAATTTGCTGGTTTACGCTAAAAACAACCAACTTGCCTGGGGGGGTCAGAAAAGATTCCCTCTTCGTCAGGGATTCAGTTGAAATAGGAAACCCTAACTGACTCAAAGTAGGGCTTTTTTGAGTGGATTTAGGTTGGGGATATTAATCACTGGGCTAGGAGAGTTTCTCGTCAGCAGCGTCTGCGCGAGCAATCAAACTAAGAAGCAAGTCACGTTTGTCACCCTTGGGGCTCCCTGAGATCTTTTTTCAAGGGTTTCTCTGGGGTGAAAAGATTGATAAAAGCTGGTCTAGATCAATGGTCTTCAAACTGTGGCCCTTTGCTTGCCTCTATCCGGCCCTTGAGGCACTATTCCTGCCATTGATACAAAGGACTATTCCCCCACTGATACCAACAATGGGGCACTATTGCTCCCACTGATGCCAATGATGAGGCACTATTCCTTACCCTGGTACCAACAATGGGGCACTATTTCTCCCAATGATGGGGCATTGTTTACTCCTAGGGCATTTTCTACTTACAATGGTCACAGTTCGGCCCCCAAAAGACTGAAGGACAGTAAACTGGCCCTTTGTTTAGAAAGTTTGGTGTAGATGATACATAGAAAAGGTCATTAATAAAAAGCCATCCCATCTGGTGGTATAGACACCCTGTCATGTTAATTATTTGAAATTGTCCTGGGGCTTGGTCCTCTGGGGACTTTGTTAGTACTCAAATTTGAAGTGTCCTTGAGGTGGTGTGCTGAGGACATAGAATGGTGGCAGTTAGGCTGTTAGTTCAAGGTATGTCTAAGGCAGTGTTTGGCAAACTTTTCCACAGTGAGTGTTAATCTAGAAGCATTAAACATCCAGCGTGACAGTGAACAATAGTGCATCCTAAATTGTATTTTTTTCAATGTTTGTACTTGTAGTTGTGCTTCTAAGGGCCATACAAAGATCGAAATTCAGCCTGCTCTGCAGGGACTGGCTGAGATTCGATCCATCTATGGACCGGCTGATGGTACTCAAGTTGATCCATTGATCGACTTGGGCAGAACCAGCCTGTCAAATTTTTACATACAATACTGTAGGCAGACTATAGTCGCTAGCAGTAATAATTTTGTTGTGCCGGCCAGGAAGACTCCCTATGCCCACCCCTGCCAGCAGAACACAATAGTGCAGTGGAAGGCATTCCCCCATCAATGCTGACTGTGTTGATGGGGAAATCAAGCAATTGGTGGAAGGAAAGAAAATCAAATTTTAAACGCATTAATTATTACTATGATAACTGCGGCACACACAATGCATGCTTATATTTATTGGTAATATGTACTGAATAGTAAACTGGACTTACAGCTTAAAGCTTAAAGCGGCACTAAAGTTCCACTATGATACGATGTTAACAGGCAGGCAATTTATTGCAGGCAAGCAGGCATTTTGATGCAGAAAAGGCATGCATGCATACGAGTGCCGTCATCCCGCGTCAGCCAATGAAGATAGCCAAAACCTGGCATACAGGAGAAGATGGCGGCGCTGGCAAGGGAGCATTGGGAAGTATTACTCCCTTAAGTTCCGCTTTAAGTTTATTTTTTTTATAATCATCACAAAGGACAAGTCATTTTTCCGGACCTGTAAAAAGGATGTATCAAGTGTGCCGACTATGAGTACCCTTTCCACTCCCTCTTCCATTCATAGAAACTGTACTATAGCTTTCCGAAATGCAAAGCACACTATGAATGGAGGATGGGTGGATGAATGAAGGGTCCAGCACAAGGGACAGCACTTACGTTGAATAAAAAGTGTCCTTTGTGCTGATGACCACTCTTTTGGTGGAAATCTTCTGTCCTCTGCCCCCCTTCCCCCCCGTCCCCCCACACACACACATACCCCCGCAGCAGTATTTTTACGAGGCTGCAGGGGGTAATACGGGCCACTGGACCTGTCATGGACAATTGTCAAAAGTGCAGACTATATCCTTCCCCTCCTCTCCCATCCCATCCTCCATTTATAGACACTGTACTATAACTTCCATCAATAAAGAAGTGCTTTGTGAATGGAAGAAGTGGAGCTTTCATTCATTTGCCTGTCCTCCATTCATAGAGCACTTTTAATTGTTGGAAGCTGTAGTACAGCTTCTATGAGTGTTGGAGGAGGATGGAATGGGAGGGTAAATTGATAACCAATGGTCCTAAATACCAATTAATCTAAGGTGGTACCACATTCCAATATTGGTTGAGGGTAAAAAAGGGGACAAAGAAAAGGGATTGAGGGACTGTACCGTACCAAGAGATAAAGGAACTAAATATATATATATATATATATATATATATATATATATATATATAATTTATAAGAAAGCTTTATTGAGAATCAATCATTAAAATAGTAATACATAGAAAATATTTCATAAAGCATCTCCATATGCTATAATTTGTAGTGTATAACAACACCCAATATTTCTGAAATACATCAGATGAGACCCTTTTCAACTTGTCAGTCTTCTTCAGTTTTTCATTATCCCAGCCTGATTTGTTTGGCACATATAGTGTGTGAATTTTTGTACCATTACTTCAAATCTTTGTATTCAGTTTATATGGATTATTGGTAACAGTGTTGTATGTTGGAGATACAACAACTTTAAGCTTAGTCTATTGCAGTTCATAAATAGGACACTAGATGTCGCTAATGCTTAGTGATATGCTATGCATTCTCTATGATGTGTTGTCATTTCCTTTACACTGTACTGTACTTGTTGGTTATCTCTTCCTGTTCTGTTGTTCTTATTATGATGAGGTGACATCTTTGATATCTGTGTTATGTTCCAATAAAGAAGCCAGTTCCTGTTTACTCCACAATGTCTGATCTGAATGGATTCCGCTGCACCCAGTGATCGCACTGTGCAACAGGTTATGGGCCCAGGATCCGGATAAAGATCGACATAAGCATACCTCCCAACTTTTGAACTTCGCAATGAGGGACACTGAAAGGGAAACCAAACCGCCGCGGCAAATTGTGGGTGTGGCCAATTGCTTAGCAGTGGGAGGGGCTTAAGGGATAGGGTAAACAAAACCCAGACTTCCTAGTACTCATAAAATATGCTTTGATTGCTCAGCCTACCTTAAAGAAGAACTTCATTAAAATAGTCAGAGACTGCATAGCAACCAGCAACTGTTGGGACAATGAAGACTGGTGAGAAGTATATAATGTACAGTATTGTGTATATAGTGCAGGAGTGTGTAATGTACAGAATGCAGGGGACAGGAGTATGTAATGTACAGAATGCAGAAGACAGGAGTATGTAATGTACAGAATGCAGGAGACAGGAGTATGTAATGTACAGAATGCAGGGGTCAGACTCTGCACCATCCACCCCCCCAGCTCTATACACCCCAAATGCCCACCCAGCTCCATACACCCCCCCCCCCATCCACCCCAAATGCCCCCAGCAGCTCTATCCACCTCAAATGCCCACCCTAGCTCCATCCACCACAAATGCCCACCTAGCACTATCTATCCCAAACACCCATCCAACCTCCATCCACCCCATATGCCCACCCCAGCTCCATCCAACCCAAATGCCCCCTTTTGGGGGGGCGCAAACAGAAAAATGTAATAGGCATTGCTTTGCGGCAAAAAACGCTGTTAAAAATTGCGTGACTTTGAGGTCACAAAAGTGTGAAAGGGGCCTTCAGTAATCAAGGTAGAGTGTGCCCCCCATCAATGCAGAGAGACCAGCATGCTGTGCCCCCCTTCAATGCAGAGAGACCAGCGTGACCCCTTTAATGCAGAATGGCCAGCGTGACCCCTTTAATGGAAAATAACCAGCGTGACCCCTTTAATGCAGGATAACCAGCGTGACCCCTTTCAATGCAGAGGGAGGGAGGGAGAGAGAGATGACGGAGGGAGGGATGACCGAGGGAGGGAGGGATGACAGAGGGAGGGAGAGAGAGATGACGGAGGGAGGGAGGGAGGGATGACAGAGGGAGGGAGAGAGATGACGGAGGGAGGGATGACAGAGGGAGGGAGAGAGAGATGACGGAGGGAGGGAGGGAGGGATGACAGGGAGGGAGGGATGACAGAGGGAGGGAGGGATGACAGAAGGAGGGAGAGAGAGATGACGGAGGGAGGGAGGGATGACAGAGGGAGGGAGGGAGCGATGACAAAGGGAGGGAGGGAGGGAGAGAGAGATGACGGAGGGAGGGAGGGATGACGGAGGGAGGGATGACAGAGGGAGGGAGGGAGAGAGAGATGACGGAGGGAGGGAGGGATGACAGAGGGAGGGAGAGAGAGATGACGGAGGGATGGAGGGATGACAGAGGGATGGAGGGATGACAGAGGGAGGGAGGGATGACAGAGGGAGGGAGAGAGAGATGACGGAGGGATGACAGAGGGAGGGAGGGATGACAGAGGGAGGGAGAGAGAGATGACGGAGGGATGACAGAGGGAGGGAGGGATGACAGAGGGAGGGATGACAGAGGGAGGGAGAGAGAGATGACAGAGGGAGGGAGGGATGACAGAGGGAGGGAGAGATGACAGAGGGAGGGAGAGATGACAGAGGGAGGGAGGGATGACAGAGGGAGGGAGGGATGACAGAGGGAGGGAGGGATGACAGAGGGAGGGAGAGAGAGATGACGGAGGGAGGGAGGGATGACAGAGGGAGGGAGAGAGAGATGACGGAGGGAGGGAGGGATGACAGAGGGAGGGAGGGAGGGAGAGAGATGACGGAGGGAGGGAGGGATGACGGAGGGAAGGAGGGATGACAGAGGGAGGGAGGGATGACAGAGGGAGGGAGAGAGAGATGACGGAGGGAGGGAGGGATGACAGAGGGAGGGAGGGAGAGAGATGACGGAGAGAGGGAGGGATGACGGAGGGAAGGAGGGATGACAGAGGGAGGGAGGGATGACAGAGGGAGGGAGAGAGAGATGACGGAGGGAGGGAGGGATGACAGAGGGAGGGAGGGAGGGAGGGAGAGAGATGACGGAGGGAGGGAGAGATGACAGAGGGAGGGAGGAAGGGGGGAGAGAGGGGGGAGGACAGAGAGGAAGTGAGGACAGAGGGGGGTAAAGGATGGGAAGGGAGGGAGGAGAGAAGAAAAAGGAGGGAGAAGAGAAAGGGGGGGAGAGCTCCTCCTCCATAGACATGCTGGATATTGTAGTCTCACAAACTCCCCTCTACAATGAGACACACGGCAGTCCCGCCCAGCCTCTGCCTCTCTCACACACAGCCACAGCTATAGGGGTTGGGAGTGCACATATCAGGGGGTCCTGGGGGCAAACGCTATGGGGGTTGGGAGGGCACATATCAGGGGGTCCTGAGGGCACATATCAGGAGGTCCTTGGGGGGTGGGCAGGAAAAAAAGGGGGGTGGAGAGCACTTGGGGGGTGGGCAGGGAAAACCAGGGAGGTGGAGAGCACTGGAGGGGGGGGACAGGTAGCACTTGGGGGGTGGGCAGGGAAAACCAGGGAGGTGGAGAGCACTGGAGGGAGGGAGGGAGGGAGAGAGAGATGACGGAGGGAGGGATGACAGATGGAGGGAGGGATGACAGAGGGAGGGAGAGAGAGATGATGGAGGGAGGGAGGGAGGGATGACAGAGGGAGGGAGAGAGAGATGATGGAGGGAGGGATGACAGAGGGAGGGAGAGAGAGATGACGGAGGGAGGGAGGGATGACAGAGGGAGGGAGGGATGACAGAGCGAGGGAGAGAGAGATGACGGAGGGAGGGAGGGATGACAGAGGGAGGGAGAGAGAGATGACGGAGGGAGGGATGACAGAGAGAGGGAGGGATGACAGAGGGAGGGAGAGAGAGATGACGGAGGGAGGGAGGGATGACAGAGGGAGGGAGGGAGCGATGACAGAGGGAGGGAGGGAGGGAAAGAGAGATGACGGAGGGAGGGAGGGATGACGGAGGGAGGGATGACAGAGGGAGGGAGGGGTGACAGAGGGAGGGAGGGAGAGAGAGATGACGGAGGGAGGGAGGGATGACGGAGGGAGGTAGGGATGACAGAGGGAGGGAGAGAGAGATGACAGAGGGATGGAGGGATGACAGAGGGATGGAGGGATGACAGAGGGAGGGAGGGATGACAGAGGGAGGGAGAGAGATATGACGGAGGGATGGAGGGATGACAGAGGGAGGGAGGGATGACAGAGGGAGGGAGAGAGAGATGACGGAGGGATGACAGAGGGAGGGAGGGATGACAGAGGGAGGGAGAGAGAGATGACAGAGGGAGGGAGGGATGACAGAGGGAGGGAGAGATGACAGAGGGAGGGATGACAGAGGGAGGGAGGGATGACAGAGGGAGGGAGAGAGAGATGACGGAGGGAGGGAGGGATGACAGAGGGAGGGAGGGATGACAGAGGGAGGGAGAGAGAGATGACGGAGGGAGGGAGGGATGACAGAGGGAGGGAGAGAGATGACGGAGGGAGGGAGGGATGACGGAGGGAAGGAGGGATGACAGAGGGAGGGGGAGAGAGATGACGGAGGGAGGGAGGGATGACAGAGGGAGGGAGGGAGAGAGATGACGGAGGGAGGGAGGGATGACGGAGGGAAGGAGGGATGACAGAGGGAGGGAGGGATGACAGAGGGAGGGAGAGAGAGATGACGGAGGGAGGGAGGGATGACAGAGGGAGGGAGGGAGGCGAATACTTTTTCGAGGCACTGTATTGCCTGGGGTGGCATTAGTGGGAGGGGATGGGGGGAGTAGTTTTGTTTTTCTACTGTTGTAGAAAATAGATCCATGGTGGCCTGGTTTTGCACTGGAATTTGGATTATTTTCTTTTTGGTATGTTTTTTTCTTTTAGTATGTTGTTTTCTTTTTGTATTTTTGTACTCTTTGTACTTTTGTCGTTATATTGTGTTGTAACTTGAAATATTAGGAAAAAATAATAATTTACAAAAAAAAATAAAAAAAAGGATTGCTCTAACCAACATGTTAGATTGTCTGGCATTCTTCAAGTAGGTGCATAGGATGGGTTGATAGCCGAGTTCAATTGAATGAGGGAGCTTTGAAAAATGTCCAGGTTGTGAACTGACATATAATCAAAAGACACAAAAGCATGCTGAACCGCATCACACCTAATAGCCTCTTAAAAGCATTAAGAGGCATCAAAATACGATCATTGAAAATGCTGCTAAAACAGATGCCTTTTCTAAATGCATAGGTATAAATGGCCCAGACACCGAGCAAAGCCGTGTGACTCCATCTCCTGCATCTTCGTAATTTTTGCATTCATCTCTTTACAGAAAACAAGGAAAATGACGAATCGTCCAAGTGCCATCCTCTTATCCCTGTGAAATATCTCATTATCATCCTCTTCGCTGTCCTCGTTATTGCTCTGGCGATTGCTACAGGCCTGATTGGTGAGTGTTATCCATTATTTAGTGGTGTCTCCATTAAATTGTCAAGGATTAAATGTTTTACAATCCTCTTGAAAGGAAGAATAGAGACAGTTAGCGTCCTCTTTTTCATTAAGCAGAGCAGACTGACCTTTCTCACCTTCGTCGTCTGACGGGTGCAATGAATGGCCGATGGCTTGATAGCTTGTTTATCTGTGTATTAATGGCTTAATTGGACAGTAGGCATTCATTATGGCGGATAACTTTGCTGCACTTTCTGTACTCGGTAAATAGTCAGCGTTAAGCGGTTGCCACGTCTGGTCCCTGTACAATTTAGGCGCACATTAATCTTCTCTGGGTCCCTTTGCAAGCTGCAGAGTTCAGATCGGAGCAAGTGCAGTCAGCTTATTGGGCTTTATAAAAGTGTCATAAACAACGCTTTAGTCCTCTCAAGAGGGAAAAGGGCACTTGGCTCCTCCATAGCTCTGGATTGTCTAAACTAGTGTGGGAAAATCAACATATATGGTATTTGGGGGAATTAAATGGGCTAACTTACAATTACACAATATGGTCAAAAGTATTGGGACACCTGCCTTTATACACACATGAACTTTAATGGCATCCCAGTCTTAGTCCATAGGGTTCAGTATCAATGACGGCTGGTGCTCCATCGGTTGGGGGGGGGGGACAGACAGACCTGGCCACAGACCCCCCCCCCCCTCACTCCAGAGTCCAGTCCACACCATACTCCCCCCCCCCTGCGCCAGTTCACTTACCTTGTTCCTCCGGACTCAGGCGGCAACGGCTTCCCCCTCAGTCTCCTCCATGTCCCCTCTCGGCAGCCATCTCCTCCCTCCTCTGCCAATAGGATGCCTTCTCCTTTGGCCAATTGGGAAAAAGGTCTCAGGACCCGCTTACTGATTGGCCGGGAGGAGAATCAGTGTGGCAATAGCAAATATTCATTCACTATTGTCACACAACTGGGTGGGCTCAGGGCACAGTGCTCTGCGCCCTGAGCCCACCCTTTTTTTGAAGCCTATTAGAGCCTCTGGCTCTAAAAAAAACCCTCATTGGAATCAATGCATCCGGTGCCCTGCATGCAGGTTAGGGGACCGGCGCATGGATAGAGGGGCGGCACCCCTGCACACCTAATGGACAGGCCGCCACTGTTCAGTATTGAGTTGGCCCACCCTTTGCAGATATAACAGCTTCAACTCTTCTAGAAAGGCTGTCCAGAAGGTTTAGGAGCTGGACAATTAGACTCCTCTGATAAGCAGACAGGGCCTCCTTTATAATTTGCCTAGCACCCACCTAAAAGGGTGCTACATCAGTACAATTTATTGACTTTTTTTGTATGAGGGAAGAGGGGATGTGTGTAAATAGATGTTTGTAGTGCAAGGTCCTCTTTAATGTGTATTTCTAACTATTTTTTGTTTTGTTTTGGTCACAGTTAGGTTAGAATACCCCCCCCCCCAGGTGTTTATTGATTTTTGAATCACAGCGGGGAAGATCTACCTTCTCTATGAGTTCATTTACAGTTGGGGCTATTACTGCCACCCCTCTGAAAAGCGTTCTATAGTGGACTGCTTTTCAGAGGGCATTTGTCAAGCAGTGAAAAGGCATCTCTGCATCGCCTGTTTTAACTCTCAAAAATGCTGACCTACTGCGCCCCAACTGCAGTGCAACCAGTCACTTAAATGGGTCGTGTTCAGCGATGGTACTGGTCGCCAAATGTGGCACGCTGTTTCATTTTTCCTGCAGCTGTGAAGCAAAGAGTATCTGCCGTGGCATGTGTACAGTCCTGAGTGGCTGCAGTTCTGTGTTTAGATGGGCGGTTGGGAGGTGGTAAAAGTTGGACTCAGCTGCCTTCTTTTTTTTTAAACATTTTTATTGTTATCCAACATAATCATACAAGTAATATCAAAGCACATGACATTCATCCCATTCCACAACATAGAGTACAGAGATACATGCAAGCCGTTCAGAAAAATGGAACATGAAGTAGGCATATAACTCAACATTACCTCCTATCAATTGTGCAGTAGTTGTAAAACTCAGTTGGACAAGGAAAATGTTTTTTCTTTTGTAAATGAAACTAAACACCTAAGTATTCCCTCTCCTCTTCCCGTAACAAGAAAGAGAAAGCAATCCAGGCTAAACTAAGCCCCAAATCCCCCCGTTGTGACCAAGGTATAGCAACTTCCCCTTTCAACACCCAAGTAAAAATAAGAATGAGAAGAATGGTGAGGGACATGGGAAGGCAAACCCCACCCCCTGTACCTTTTTTGGTGCGTGTTCGGTAGTCAACCAATTAAGGACCCTGAAGATCTCCCCCCCCCCCCCCCCCCCTGCCAGTTAAACCGTCACCAGTCTAGTCGTCAGTCTCTCCCACTAACGTATCTGTAGAATCAACCCATCTATACCATATCTTCCGAAATTTCTTGAGAGATCCCCTAGCTCAACCTGTCAAACGAGGGGTCCTCCACCGCGTTGAAGTTCCCCAAAATAAAAATCCTCCCTTCCGCCATCTCAAGAGTAGCCTTAAGAATGTCATCTAGATGAGATAGCGAAAAAGGAGGGGGTATATAGACATTAACCACGGTCAGTACCCTGGTGCATACCCTAATGACCAAGATCACATATCTCCCAAACACATCAGTTTTAACAGCTAGTATAGAGATGGGTAAGGTCTTGGAGACCAAAATAGACACCTCTCTGGCATAGGAGGAATAGGTGGCGTGATACGCCCCCCACAATATGAGCCCTTTTCAGGGAGAGAGTCCTGGAGCCCTGCAAATGAGTCTCCTGCAGCAGAATCAGATGAGGTTTATGCTTCTTAAGATAATCAAAGATCAATGCACGCTTAAATTTGGAATTCAGTCCTCGGACATTCCAGGACACCATTTTTAAACGCTCTTCCATCTCTGAGAGCCCATGTGCACTATATGGAAGAATGAAGCTAATAACCAGTAGTTCACCGATCCTCATCCCAAGCTCCAGGACCCCCCCCCCAAGTCCTATGCATGATTGCGGTGCCCCAATAGGGCCATTGCAACTGTCCAACCGAAACACACACCCCATGAAAGAAAGAAGTCTCCTGGTCACCTGTAACAGGAAAAACACCCCAAAACTTTCCCCCAACCACCCCCTCCCTGCACCCAGCTCCAACATGCCAAGTGCCTCATACCCCAAACCAATTAACAAATTAAAACTGTGGTACGGGGAGCAAAATTGACACCCCCGAACCTGGCCCGCTTTACCGACTGCGGCCCAGTCCCTCCGGAAAAAGAGAAAAGGATGGAAAGTAGAGAGTCCCCTTCCCCTGCAGTTAGAATGAAGAGCAGAGAGGTCTTCTCCAATTCTCAGGTTGAGTCTCCAGAGAGGCTAGAAAAAGAAGGCAAAGCAAAAAAACAAAAAGGGAGGAGAAAAAAAAAAGGAATAAAAAAAGGGGGGGGGGAGGGAAAAGGGGGGGACGGGGAAGGGGGAAGGGGGGAGCAAAAAAGAAGTCAGAGAGACAAAAAAATAAAAATAAAAAAGGGGAGGAGCAAAGTCCAACCGTCCACCTGTAGTTCAGTTCCATAGTCTTGAGCAGACACTCGATTGCGTCCTGGGTCAGCAACAGCACACTGTCAGCACCTCATCAGAATCGACGTGTGGACTCTCCATGATTGCGACTGCCACGAGCATCAAGCCACGTGCATACCTCAGTAGGGTTTGTAAAAAAATGGGTTTTGCCTCTATCCACCACTCGCAGCTTGGCCGGATATAGCATACTGTATGCAAGGTTGACCTCTCTGAGACGTTTCTTCACCTGCTGGAACCTGGCCCTTTGTTTCTGCGTAGCCACCAAAAAGTCGGGGTAGATGGAAATGCGATAGCCATTATATTCCAACTCAGGGCCAGTTCTTGCCGCTTTCAGAATGTTCTCCCTATCACAGAAGTGCACAAGCTTGGCAATCATAGGACAGGGAATTGCTCCACTCAGCGGTGCCCTGGCAGGTATTCTGTGCACCCTCTCGATGGCAAACAATTGAGTGAAGGTAGCCACCTCCATATTTGCCTTCACCCAGCCCTCCAAAAAAATCCTCAGGATGTCCAGCTTCCGCGCCCTTAGGGAATCCCACAAATCTGATGTTATTACGGCGCATACGATCTTCCATATCAGCCATCTTAAGTGTATGTTCCGAGATTGCTTTTTTTGCTACCTGGACCGTGATTTCCATAGGCCTAACCACGTCCTCCAAATCACTTATTCTCCATTCAGCAGCATGTGTCCGCTCCTTCACTTTTGCCATATCTTGTTTCAGAAAGGAGAATTCCATTTTAAGGCCGTCAATGTGCTCTGTAAGGGAGGATTGGCAGAAGTGTATAGCCTCCATTATCTGTGCAAGTGAGGGTTCCCCTGCCCCCGATGCCTCTGGAAACTCCACAACCCCCTGAGTGGCTAGCCTGTCCAGTGATCTCCCCCTGTGTCTCACCCCACTTTCGCTTTGTCTTGGGTGTCACAGGATTTGCTGCAGGGGGGTCCCAAGTATCCTGCTCAGGCACTATACGATCCCTGGCATGCGCCTCCGCTGCTGCCCGGTCATCGGCGCCATCTTGGGAGCCCCAGGAAAAATGAGCAAGTCTTCCGGGGGGGGGCCATCTTCCCGTACTTAACCATCAGGGGGATCGCCGCTGCTGTTCCCGAGGTCCTCCCGAGCACCCGGTTGTAAAAACAAGCGTTCTGCTCCCAGGATAACGGCAGTATATCAGGCTGTTAGACGGAGCCCTCTCCCCTCACGTCCTCACATGTCCGGCACCGGTTCCGCCCCCTCCAGCTGCCTTCTTTACTGCTCACTGTGTGAATGAGCCCCTGTTTGTCCTTATAAATGTTGTTACAGAGATAGAAGTGATGAAAATCCAAAACTTTACTGTTCCCACAGAAACAGGAATAGAGGAGGCATAGAGGATAAATCTCCCAATGGTGATACCTGTTCCTCTTATTTGCTATTGTGTCCTCAGAGTAGGGAGGTCTCCTGAACAGAACACGGACAATTCCCTGTTCTATCCAATACCAAAAAAGTTTTGTCTAGACAAAATGTTAGTAGGTTACACTGCCATGGTATAGTCCAGTCCAGACATTTGTTAGTCCAGTTTAAGATATTAAGCTCCATTTGTACCCCCGATAAAAGCCATAAAGTTATACATTTCTGGTCCAACAGAAGGAAATGCACACTGAATTTTTTCCACCTCTCTTCCAGTTCACTTCACTTGCCCAGGAAAGATACGCTGCCAATCCTCTTCCATGTGTATCCAGAAATCTAAGCGATGTGATGGAGTTTTCGACTGTCCGGATGGAGATGATGAACTCAGATGTGGTAAATGGAATGAGATTCATAAATTTAAACAACGTGTTACCTTGTAGTGGAGGTCTCAGGATGAAGACTAATGCATGAGAAGAATATTTCCCCCTAAAAGCGGACTTCCCATCAAAAATGGAAGGTCTGTTGCACTTACAAACCCTAACCCAAAAAATACAAAAAAGCTTAACAAAAATAAGATTGTACCAAAAAAAAAACCCCATTGGCCCCAACTGCTAGAGTTTGTGGATAACATCATCATGTCCTACTTCGGCCACAAGAATGCAATGGAACCTATTGCATTGTTGTGTGTTTTCAAGCAACCAGCCTTGGTAAAACTTTATTTTATATGGCTTTTAAGCCTATTGTATTTAGAGGATGGGGGGCTTTAAGCAAGCAGAGCCTTCTATTTGCATGGATGATCCATTTCAATTTAGTTATAATGGAAAACACATTATTATATTGACCTAGGAACCCAGGAGGTGCTAATGCTAGAGACTAGATAGGTGGGAGTTTTGTTTTGGACAGAGTGAAGAGGGATTGAAACGACCGTCAGTTTTTATTGCTGTCTGTGCCTCTGTTAAGGAGATTCACCCTCTCTAATTTGTCCTGTTTATTATTACAATTGAAAGTGAAAGTAAAAGAAAATCCCACATTTTTGGTGTCCCCAGAAAAATAATAGAGGGGAAATCTTCCAATGGGGACACTAGTTCTGGTGACCGGGGGGTCCCCAAGGAATTCCCTTAATTTGCAGAGATTTCCTTTCACTTTCTGTTCGACTATGGGACAGGAAGTGAAGGGAAATCTCTGCAATGGGACACAGAAGGCAAAGAAAAAAAAATCTGCCAGTTATAACTCTATCCAAAATGAAAAAAAAGTTTTGCCTATATGTTGCACCCTACAGGTAGGTGCTAGATAAAATATAGTGGGCTTTGTCTGCCTAACAGCAGAGCCATGATTCCTTTTTGTCAGGTAGGTTGTCATGGCTTCCAGGTGTGTCTGCTGAGAGGGGAGTCTCCCCACTGGCTCTGTGAGATGCTTCTCATAGGGCAGTGGAGGAAACCCAATCAGGGACACATTCAGGCTTGTAACTACCCCAGAAGGCAGATTCTGCTGTAGAGGATTCTGGGAGTGGGTATAAGTTTGAGGGGAGTGATGACTCGTGGTCTTTGGCAGGAAGCAGAGTCCCAGGAAGGAGAGTACGGCTGTCTCCCATCCTGTCAGAGGAAGGGGATGTCTCGGGTGCTGCCGGAGAATCCAGAGGGTGCTGAGTTGAGCTGAAGGTGATCCGGTGTGCTGAGAACCAGCGGAGAGAGAGAGGGGTCCAGTCCCAGAAAAGCCTACAAAGGTTGTGAATACTGAGGATTGCCCCTGGGGGTCTGCCTAGTGTTAGAGGGGACCACTCTGGAGAAGGTTCTAGGATCCAAGTGTGAGCTAGCTGTAAAGGGGGTGCCTAGTCAGAGGACCCTGAAGTGCAAAGGGGGCACCTGTGGTTTGGGCCTTGAAGAGTCAGTGTACAGTGTGGATTGTACCAGTTGAGAGTTGCAGCAGCACAGGAATTCACAAGGAGCTACCTCAAGCCAGAGCAGTGTTCTACAGTCCTGGATCTTCTGGACTAAAGTCGAGGTTCCAGCACAGTTTTCAGTGTTACATTACTTTCAAGCATCAGGAAGCGTTGGCTAGCGTCAGCTGGCATCAAGACAGAGCTAACAAGCACATTTTTGCTAAAGAGTCCCAAAAGTGTACCTAGTTGAGCCGGAGGAGTATCCCACTCATTCCCTTCTCCCATCCCTTAAAATACAATCAAACAACCAAACAAAGATGCTGGAATTGTCATTGTCTCAGTGCTCACACCTTGGGTCACCGCTCACATGGGCTGGAGAGGTAAACGGGTAACAATGGCAGACCCACCTCAGGCTCAATGCCTGGAAAACCTGCTACATATAGTTCTACTTTTAGGCATTATACTGTAGAAGCTTAGGGGTCCATGTTTTTTGAGATACTGTATATATATATATATATATATATATATATATATATATACACAGCCATTAATGTCTAAACTGCTGGCAACAAAAGTGAGTACACCCCTGAGTGAAAATGTCCAAAATGGGCCCAAAGTGTCAATATTTTGTGTGGCCACCATTATTTTCCAGCACTGCCTTAACGCTCTTGTGCATGGAGTTTCCCAGAGCTTCACAGGTAGCTACAGGAGTCCTCTTTCACTCCTCCATTACGACATCATAGAGCTGGTGGATGTTAGAGACCTTGCGCTCCTCCACCTTCCGCTTGAGGATGCCCCACAGATGCTTAAAGGTCTGGAGACATGCTTGGCCAGTTCATCACCTTTACCCTCAGCTTCTTTAGCAAGGCAGTGGTCATCTTGGAGGTGTGTTTGGAGTCATTAACATGTTGGAATACTGCCCTGTGGCCCAGTCTCTGAAGGGAGGGGATCATGCTCTGTTTCAGTATGTCACAGTACATGTTGGCATTCATGATTCCCTCAATGAACTGTAGCTCCCCAGTGCCGGCAGCACTCATGCAGCCCCAGACCATGATACTCCCATCACCATGCTTGATGTTAGGCAAGACACACTTGTCTTTGTACTCCTTACCTGGTTGCCGCCACACACGCTTGATACCATCTGAACCAAATAAGTTTATCTTGGTCTCATCAGACCACAGGACATGGTTCCAGTAATCTATGTCCTTAGTCTGCTTGTTTTCAGCAAACTCTTTGTCGTCTTTCTTGTGGATCTTCTTTAGAAGAGGCTTCCTTCTGGGATGACAGCCATGCAGACCAATTTTATGCAGTGTGCAGCGTATGGTCTCAGCACTGACAGGCTGACCCCCCCCCCACCCCTTCAACCTCTGCAGCAATGCTGGCAGCACTCATACGTCTATTTCCCAAAGACAACCTCTGGATATGACGCTGAGCACGTGCACTCAACTTCTTTGGTCAACCATGGTGAGGCCTGTTCTGAGTGGAAGCTGTCCTGTTAAACCGCTGTATGGTCTTGGCTACCGTGCTGCAGCTCAGTTTCAGGGTCTTGGCAATCTTCTTATAGCCTAGGCCATCTTTATGTAGAGCAACAATTCTTTTTTTCAGATCCTCAGAGAGTTCTTTGCCATGAGGTGCCATGTTGAACTTCCAGTGACCAGTATGAGAGAGTGAGAGCGATAACAGCAAATTTAACACACCCGCTCCCCAGTCACACTTGAGACCTTGTAACACTAACGAGTCACATGACAATGGAGGGAAAATGGCTAATTGGGCCCAATTTGGACATTTTCACTTAGGGGTGTACTCACTTTTGTTGCCAGCCGTTTAGACATTAATGGCTGTGCGTTGAGTTTTTTTTGAGGGGACAGCAAATTGACACTGTTATACAAGCTGTACATTCACTACTTTACATTGTAGCAAAGGGTAATTTCTTCAGTGTTGTCACAGAAAAGATATAATAAAATATTTGCAAAAATGTGAGGGGTGTATTCACTTTTTTTACATACTGTATATATATATATATATATATATATATATATATATACACACTGTATATATACTGTATGACAGAGATAATAAAGAAAGAAGAAAGATCCAGATTAGGGGTAGTCCAAGTCCGAATCAAAGTAGGAAAGTTCATGTAATAATAGAAAGGTTCATTAACCACTTGCCGACCGCCGCACGACTATCTACGTCGGCGGTCAGCCCCTCACAGGCAAACTAACGTAGGGCTACGTTGCTTGCTTGTGAGGGTCTAGGGAGCGAGCGCGCGCCCCCGGGGGCGCGCTCCCGCTCCCGCGTGGTCACGGACCCCCCCGCGCGTGTGACCAGCGGACCCGATGTCCGCCGGTCACTCGCGATCGGCGGGGGGAGAGGGAGAATGTCAGGCAGCTTGTGTAAACAAACTGCCTGTCATTCTCCTCGCTGCAAAGACACTGATAAAACGGATCTGGTATGTAGATCCGTTGATCAGTGTCCTTACAGCTAGAGCCACAGCCAATCACAGTAGAAACCACGCCCCTAGGGACACACACAGCCCTTCCCTCTCAAATAAAGTTAACCCCTTCACTACCAGTGTATTTTTACAGTAACAGTGCATATGTATAGCACTGATTACTGTAGAAATGTCACTGGTAACCCCAAAAGTGTCAAAAATGTCAGTCAAGGGTCCGATCTGTCCGCCGCAATGTCGCAGTACCGCAAAAAAAATCGCAGATCGCCGCCATTACGCGTTAAAAAAAAAAACAACAAAAATGACAAAAATCTTTCCCTTTGTTAGTAAACGCGATAACTTTTGCGCAAACCAATCAAAATACGCTTTTTGCGATTTTTTTTACCAAACATAGGTAGCATAAAACAAATTGGCTGAAAATTTTTAAAAATTTTGATTTTTACATTTTTTTTGGGGGGAATTTCATATAAAAAAATGTGAAAAATATTGCTATTTTTGCAAAATTGACGCTCTTTTTTTGTTTATAGCGCGTGATCAAAAAATCGCACAGGTGATCAAATACCACCAAAAGAAAGCTCTGTTTGTGGGAAAAAAAGGACGTCAAATTCGTTTAGGTACAGCGTCGCACGACCGCGCAATTGTGAGTTAAATTCACGCAGTGCCGAATCGCAAAATACCCCCTGGTCGGAATGGGGGTAAAATCTTCCGGGGCTTAAGTGGTTAACAAGCCAACACATTTTTAGGGTTTTAGAGGCCCTCCTTCCTCATGGCTTCAAACTTTCAAAAGATGAGAATACTCGGACTGTAGAGAATTTTTAAAAGCTATAGAAACTTTCATAAGATGGGAATATTTAAGGCTGCCATACATGGCTTAAATTTTGAACCACTAATGCGGTCTCCATGCTTCTGTCACAACAGCTGCCCTAATTTTCCCTCTAAAGACCCCTTTTTGTGTTTGCTTTAGTGAGACTAAGTGGACGGAGCGGGGTGCTGCAAGCCTACATTGCCGGATCCTGGAAAACAGTCTGCTCCGACAGCTGGAATGCATTGTATTTGAATCTGACATGTAAGCAATTAGGGTTTTCCAGGTAATTAGGAATTGTTTAGTAAAGAATTGTTTTTTACTGCACTGCATGGTTTATTTCAATGGTGGGTTAACAAGATGGATGAGTTGTAGAAGCGGGGTGGTGACGTCACACTGTCCACTTTGTCCAATAAGAGAATGCTTTGGATTCATTGAGAAAATAAAAAGCATTATCTGAATGGCAATCGTGCCCAGCAGTCGACCTCCTGGGATCACAATGCAGCAGGGCAGCCGCTCGGCAGGGGACCGGACCTGGAAGCTAGTGGAGATGATTGGAGTAGTGGTGCTGAATACAGTGATTTCCAGCTTCAAGAGAAGCCTTAAGCCCCGTACACACGTGTCGAAAATTGGCAGGGAATTTTCGGCCAACGTCCGATCTGCCGATTTTCGGCTTGTTAGTATGATGCTTCCGACAACCAACTCCGACTTTTCGGCCGAAAAAAATCTGGTGTGCAGACTATAAAATTTTTGTTGGCCGTCAACATAACAGCCGATTTTCGTGCAGTCAGTACAGATTTCGACAGGGAAAAATCTGATGAGCAAGTCTGGGCATGCTCAGAGAAGAAAGAACACAAAGAAAGCAAACCAACACATGACATCACTTCTGAAGTAGATTTTTGTTGGACGATAAAATTCGTGTGCAGTCTAGGCACATTCCAACCAACAAAACACCACTCTGGACAAAAGACGGACGATCGGTCGGCCGATAATCGTTGCGTGTGTACGGGGCTTAAATCTTTTTACCCCAGAGGAACAATTTTCAGGTCTCAGGGGGTTCCCTGAGGTCATTGGGAAAATGCCTCTTACATTGGTGGCCTATAGGAAGAATGCCACCCTTAAAAAGAGCAAAAAAGACCATTGGTGTCATGTCACTGGCTCTGCCAAATGATGTTGGCCCTGGAACTACATAGGCACCATCTGATGGGAGGTCAATTAATCACAACTCAAAGAACCCCTAGACCCCTTTGGAGGAAGCCTAAGGTTACACGGAACTCTGGTTGAGATTTGCTGTTTTGGGGGTACTGTATATGCATAGCTATATTGGTCTAATCTGGACCAACGTAACACTGTAAGAATATTCATACCTCAAATTCTTCTTTAAAAGGATAATTCCACCTTGACCCCATTGCCCCAATCACATTCTTGTATGTTCTAGGTTGACTTTAGTTGAAAATTTCCCTCCTATGTGACAGTCCTCATTTTATGCTCAAAATGTTGAGTTTGAATGCCATCATTGATGTCATGCCACTGGTTCTGCAAAATGATGTTGGCCCGAGAACTACGCAGGCACTATCAGATGAGAGGTCAATTAATTACAACTCAAGGAACCCTATAAACACCTTTGGAGAAATCCTAAGGTTACACGGAACCTTGGTTGAGAATTGTTTTTTTTTGGAGGTACTGTATGCGCATAGCTAAGTTGGTTCAATCTGGACCAATGTAACTATGTAAAAATATCCAAACCTGGCATTCTTCTTGAAAGAGATAATCCACTTTGACCCTATTTTCACATTCCTGTATGTTCTAATGCCTCGTTTCCACTGAGTGGATCGGTTCGGGTCAGTTCGGTACGGTGCGCTATTTTGAGTGTTTCCATTATGAAAGTGGCCCATACAACCGAACCAAACCGCACCATTCCTGGTCCTCCTTCAGATGTAGGGCCATAGGAAATGGTACGGTACGGTTGGGGCGAAGCTACTGGCGTCACACTATACATTCCACTGATTGGCGGACAGGAAAACCTCAATGCTCACGTCAAAAGGCATTTGATGTAAACCCCACATGGCCCCTGGCGGTCTGACTTGCAGTGGAAACGCTCACCTGAATAGGCCGGACCATTTTAACCCTTCCAAACTGTACCGACCCGAACCGTTCTGCTCAGTGGAAACGAGGCATAAGTTGACTTTAGTTTCCCATTTGTGATGGTCCTTCTTACAGTATAAGTTCTCATATGTTTAGTTGGAACGCCAATATTTCTCTGTCTTTCTAGAAATGTTCCTCATCCTTTAATGCATTGCACCGGGGCAAACTTTCAGACATTCGAACAGCTGGTGACAAGAAGACAAAGACTTTTTAAAACTTTAGAAGGGAACAAGTGGGTGGAAAAGCTGGGAGCAGAATTATTGATGGGTCCTATTTCTTTACCAATTTGGTCTCAGTTTGTGAAGCTTGAGTAATGACAAGTCAGAATAATCTGTCTTTTGTGTCATCTGCGAGATCATTGGGAGTCAGTTTCTGCCTGCGCTCATTGACAGCTATGACATGATAAGGGAGGAGAAGTGGCTTCCAGTCTTTGTAATCCTTCAACTTGTACGACAATTAGAGGAATGGGGGATATGTAAAGTGTTTTACACTTACCAGCCACTTTATTAGGTACACCCTGCTAGTACTGGGTTGGGCCCCCTTTTGTCTTCAGAACTGCCCTTATTTTAGATTTAAAGCGGTAGTATACTACAAAAAAAAAAAAAAAAACCCTGCAAGACAAAGGCATAATGAGCTAGTATGCATTATGAAAAACGTACCTTAGAACGAAGCCCCGACACAGACCCCGCTGTGGGAGCGGACATGATCCCTCGGCGTCTCTTCCGGGTTCGGCAGCTCCGGCGCTGTGAGTGGCTGGAGCCGCGATGACGTCATCCCGCTCATGCGTGTGGGGGATTAACTTTACGGCAACTTCCCGGCAAGGAAATCTGAAGGTCCGCCGGACCTTCAGAGCGCATGCGCCGCTCGCGTCAGCGGCTGCATGCAGTGCAAATATCTCCTAAACCGTGCCGGTTTAGAAGATATTAATTGTACCTACAGGTAAGCCTTATTATAGACTTACCTGTAGGTAAAAGTCACAAAAATCGGTATACTAACAGTATTAAACATTCCACAGAGATTTTGGCCCATAGCATAGCATCACGCAGTTGCTGCAGATTTCTCAGCTGCACCTCCATGATGCCAATCTCCCGTTCTACCACATCCCAAAAGTGCTCTATTGGATGAGATGTGGTGAGCGTGGAGGCCATTGGAGTACGGTGACCTCATTGTCATGTTGAAGAAACCAGTGGTGAAATGATTGGAGCTTTGTGACATGGTGCATTATCCTGCTGGAAGGAGCCATCAGAAGATGGGGACACTGTAGTCATAAAGGGATGGACATGGTCAGCAACAATACTCAGGTAGGCTGTGGTGTTTAAACAATGCTAAATTGGTACTAAGGGGCCCAAAGTGTGCCAAGAAAAGATCCCTCACACCATTACACCACCACCACCAGCCTGAACCATTGATACGAGGCAGGATGGATCCATGCTTTCATGTTGTTTACACCAAATTCTGATCCTACCATCTGAATGTCGCAGCTTAAATCAAGACTCATCAGACCAGGCAACACTTTTCCAATCTTCCATTGCCCTATTTTGATGAGCCTGTGCCAATTTTAGCCTCAGTTTCCTGTTCTTAGCTGACAGTAGTGGCACCAGGTGCGGTCTTCTTTTTTTGGTTATAGCGCAAAATCTAAAAACCGCAGATTGCCGCTGCTCTCCCGCAATTGTCCGAGAAACCGAGAGAAGACCCGCCTGCTTATGTAAACAAAGCAGGAGGATCTTCTCTCAGACAGGCAGGGACAGATCAGCAGTTTCAGCTAAGCCACAACCCCGATCTCTCCAACCCCCCCCCCCCCCACACAGTCAGTAAGCATACTTAGGCATACATTTAACCCCTTTGACCAACCCCAGTATTAACCCCTTCCCTGCCAGTGTAATTTATACAGTAGCAGTACATATTATTTAGCACTGATTACTGTATTAGTGTCACTGGTCCCCAAAAAGTGTCAAAAATGTCAGTTAGGGGTCCGATCTGTCCGCTGCAATGTCACAGTCCCGCTAAAAATCGCAGATCGCCGCCATTACTAATAAAAAATAAATAAATAAAAAGTCCAAAAATCTATCCCATAGTTTGTAAACGCTATAACTTTTGCGCAAACATATAACAATACGCTTTTTGGGATTTTTTTTTTACCAAAAAAATGTAGCAGAATACAAATTGGCCTAGGTAGATACATACAAAACATACAAAATAAAACATACAAAACTTTATTCAAGATATGATCACATCAGAAAAATATAGTGCAACGTTTCGGAGCCGCGCAGGACCCCTTCGTCAGGCATCTGACGAAGGGGTCCTGCGCGGCTCCGAAACGTAGCACTATATTTTTCTGATGTGATCGTATCTTGAATAAAGTTTTTTGGACTGCTTTTGCAAGTTCCTTGGTGTGCTGGCGAATATGTATCTACCTGTAACCAATCCAGTTGCCAACTGGTGATCGCTTCAGCACCCAGTACACACGAGCCTACAAACCAGGAAGGTGTGCGATAGGAATATGAACTATACAAATTGGCCTAAACTGATAAAGTTTTTTTTTTTTTTTTACAACTGTTCCAGACAGAAGGGAAGGCTCAAGTTCGACTTCACTGTAAGGACTTGAATTATACTTGCAGTCAGTATACAGCAGAGCTCAGACAGAGAGGAAGAAGCAGCACCAAGAGCCAATCAGAGTGAATATACTAACTAGGAGCATGCGGATAGAAGGAGAGAGCAGAGCAAGAGATGAGCTGAATTTGAAGGCTGGAGTTGAGCTTTTAGGGGTCAAGCAGCAGAGATGAAGAGAAGAAAAAGCTGTTTGACAGAGACAAGACTCTCTGCAGCTCTACATGCAGCCATCTTCCTGTACAGACTCTTAACCGCTTGCCGACCGCCGCACGACTAAAAATACGCTTTTTGCGATTTTTTTTTTACCAAACATATGTAGCATAAAACAAATTGGCCTAAAATGTTAAAACATTTTGATTTTTACATTTTTTTGGGGGAATTTCATATAAAAAAAATGTGAAAAATATTGCTATTTTTGCAAAATTGTCGCTCTTTTTTTGTTTATAGCGCATGATCAAAAAATCGCACAGGTGATCAAACGCCACCAAAAGAAAGCTCTATTTGTGGGAAAAAAAGGACATCAATTTCATTTGGGTACAGCATCGCACGACCGCGCAATTGTCCGTTAAAGTCACACAGTGTCAAATCGCAAAATAGGCCCTGGTCAGGAAGGGGGTAAAATCTTCCGGGGCTTAAGTGGTTAATTGGTGAACTGTATGACCCCCCTTCTCTACAGACAGCCCCCCTAATAACACAACTTGGACTGCTGGGAAATCTGTAGAGTTGACAAATATTATGTCCCTATAAATATATTGTAAATAATAATAATTAGAGTTGCACTAATTCAGTTGTTTTTTATCGGCAAGTACCGATACTTTGTTAATTACTCGCCAATACCTATATTTTTCGGTGCGTTTTGCGCCCATACAAAATGAATGCGAGCAAATCACACTGCAAAGAATCGCATGCAATTTGAACAGAAATGCGGTGCGATTCCTGTCTGAATTGCATGCGGTTTCCTGCACTGTTTGTGTGTAAACCAAAATTTGTCATAGTGATTTCAGCCTGGGTTCACACAGGAGCGGTGTGGGATTCGGACAGGAATCGTACCACATTCCTGTTCAAATTGCATGCGATTCTTTACAATGCGATTGGCGCCTATTTATTTTGTAAGGATGCAAATCGCACCGCAAGGTATCGGTTTTGGTATCAGGGCATCCCTAGTAATAATAATAACAGTAATCATGGTGTTTTATGAAATGTTCAGTCGTCATTGATTTCTGCTCAGTTTATTCTTATTCATTCATTTACGGTCATAAAATTCCCGTGAAATTGCAGTTTTGAGAGCTCCGCCTCCGCGCCCTTGCGTTATGTTGAAGAACAGTTCAGAAGAGAATTTGCGTCAGTCACCAAATCTTCAGATTCTTCCGACCAGCCAACCCTAATGCAACACGTCATCCAGCAAAGGTAAGATCCCATAGTCAGAGGGGACAAATGAGGACATTTTTAGCATTGTTTTGAGACAGGTAGAGCTTTCTTTAGATGGTATTTAATCACCGCTGGGGGCTTTTATTTTTTGCAAAATGAAAAAAGACCAAAAAGTTTGGAAAAAATAAAACATTTGTCTTAGTTTCTTTTAACATTTTTTGCAAATAAATAATTTTTCTTATTCGCTGATTTGCTCTAATGAGGAAGAACTGATGGGGACTGATGAGAAGGCACCAAGGAGGCTGCACTGATGGGCACTGATAGACAGCAATGATAAGCTCTGATGGGCGGCACTGATGAGAAGGCAGTGATGGGCACTGATAGGCAGCACTGATGGGCACATATAACTGATAGGCAGCACTGATAGACACTGATACGCTGCACTGATGAGGCTCCACTGATAGGTGGCACTGATAGGCGGTACTGATGGGCACTGATAGGAGGCACTAATGTGCACTGATAAGCAGCACTGATGGGCACAGATAACTGATAGGCAGCACTGATCGGCAACACTGATAGACACTGATAGGCTGCACAGATGGGCACTGATGAGGCTCCACTGATAGGTGGCACTGATAGGCAGTACTGATGGGCACTGATAGGAGGCACTAATGGGCACTGATGAGGCTCCACTGACAGGTGGCACTGATAGGCGGTACTAATGGGCACTGATAGGCAGAACTGATGGCCATGGGAGTCCGCAGAACTTTTTTCAGGGGAGGGCAACATTTTAAGGTCACCTATGCTCCACCCTTTTCAACAATGTCATGAAGGGGAGGGGCTTAGTTATTATACCTTTTTTGAGTATTTATTTTTAAAGAGCAAACAGCAGCATTTATTTTTAAAGCATTTGTTACTATAAAATAAATAAAAAATAATGTACCTTGTTCCCTTAAAGCATGTGATACAGCACAGTGCTTTGCTGTGTAATTTGGCCCCTTCTATCACCTAAAATACCTGGCTGATCCTGCCTGGCTATGTCCTCCCCTCTGTAAACTGACCACGGTATACCATGGCTGCTGAGCCCTGACACTGTGGTCAGTTTACGTGCCTCCGTCATCCGCAGCTCTCCTGTCCTCCTCTGTCCTCTCTACCCCCTCCCTCCCTGCTTGTCTGCTGCTGCAGTTTTGGTTAAAGTTTAATATCCTGTCTACAGTCTGTGTAATAAACCTGTGTGCCCCTGTGTCTGCGTTTTATAAAAATAAGCCATTCTTTACAAGTTTTCAGAGTGCAATTCGCCGCTCCCATGACCCGCCACCTCTCCTCCTCCTCTCAGCCTCTCCACCTCCCCTCCTCCTCCTCTCCTCCTCCCCTCCTGACAAACATAAATGAGGAATCCTCGCCCCCCCCCCCCCCACTGCAGGTAGCTGTCAGACGGGGAGAGGAGAGAGCCGACAGGTCACATGAGCGGTGCTCAGCCCTCTAAAAACTGGTAAAGAACGGCTTATTTTTTTTAAAAACACAGACACAGGGGCATAGAGGATTATTAAACAGACCAGACAGGATGGTATAAAGTGGCTTAACAATCACTTGAAAGGGGGAAGTTGAGATTCCGGGGGGGGGGGGCATTTCCCCCCTTGCCCCTACCTGCGGACGCCCATGCTGATGGGCACTAAAGAGGAGGCAGTAATCGCACTAATTATCACGGGTGGAGCTGCACTGATAATTGGGGTTGAATTGCACTCAAAAAGTTGAGTCCCACTGGTTTGTTGAGTTACAGGATTTTTTTGGGATGAGGGGGCAAGTGATAGGTGGCACTGATGGGCACTGATAGGTGGCACTGATGGGCAGCACTGATAGGGGGCAGTGATGGGCACTAATAGGTGGCACTGATGGGCACTGATAGGCTGCACTAATAAGGAGGCAGTGATGGGCACTGATGGGCACTGATAGACAGCATTGATGGGCACTGATGAGGAGGCAGTGATGGGCACTGATTGGCAGCACTGATGAGCACTGATTAAAGAGGCAGTGATGAGCACTGATGGGCACATTTGTGAGGTCAGGCACTGATGTTGGAAAGAAGGCCTGGCTCGCAGTCTCCACTTTTATATATCCCAAAGGTGTTCTATCGGGTTGAGGTCAGGACTCTGTGCAGGCCGGTCAAGTTCCTCCACCCCAAACTCGCTCATCCATGCCTTTATGGACCTTGCTTTGTGCACTGGTGCTCAGTCATGTTGGAACAGGAAGGGGCCATCCCCAAACTCTTCCCACAAAGATGGGAGCATGAAATTGTCCAAAATGTCTTGGTATGCTGACGCCTTAAGAGTTCCCTTCACTGGAACTAAGGGACCAAGCCTAACCCCTGAAATACAACCCCACACCATAATCCCCCCTCCACCAAATGATTTGGACCAGTGCACAAAGCAAGGTGCTGCAGTTTACCTGCACCGCGAGTTCAGCGCAGTGCATCTGCGACTGTCCTGGGTAGCTGCTATTTGCCATAGACTTCTAGTATATCCTGCAGCTGTAGTGCAATTTCTGAAAGAAAACCAAAACTCCTGCATTCAGAAAGTGCACCAAACTTGTAGGATATAATAGACATCTATGGCAAAGCATGGCAACCCCGCAGGAAAGCTGCAGGTACACTGCACTGCACCCACGGTGTGGGCAAACCGCAGCACATCGGTGTGAAAGCAGCCCTTTACTATTATTGTATTGCTTCACACTGACCTGAAGATGTCTGCTTTCCTGGTGCTGGGACCATCCTTGAGACCACTAGCTGGGATAAGAGGTGGAGTGCAGTTAGTATCACTCCGCATGGCACAGGAGCCGGCACTACAAAGGAGACATCGGCTTTTGTGGCTCTTCCTCCCTACTACACCTCCAACTTTACAAGTAGTCCCTCAGCATTGCACTTTAATGCTCTAGGTGAAAAGAAGTCCCCGTTTTCCGGGGACAACCCCCAGATTGAGGACACTGTCCCTGGACCAAGTCTGTCCCCAGTTTCAGGGCTAGAATAATGTAGACCAGGCATCCCATGCTGGCCAAGAAGCAGCCTGGTGGCTCAGATGCAGACGTCCCCTGCTGGACGATAACACCTTCCTGTATATTATGTAGTCCTGCGCCCAGCGCTCCATGTATTATGCAGTCCTGTGCCCAATGCTCTGTGTATTATGCAGTCCTGTGCCCAGCACTTCGTGTATTATGCAGTCCTGTGCCCAGCGCTCTGTGTATTATGTAGTCCTGTGCCCAGTGCTCTGTGTATTATGTAGTCCTGTGCCCAGGGCTCTGTGTATTATGTATCCCTGTGCCCAGTGCTCTGTGTATTATGCATCCCTGTGCCCAGCGCTCTGTTTATTATGTAGTCCTGTGTCCAGCGCTCTGTTTATTATGTAGTCCTGTGCTCAGCGCTCTCTGTGTATTTTGTAGTCCTGTGCCCAGCGCTCTGTGTACTATGCAGTCCTGTGTTTAGCGCTCTATGCATTATGCAGTCCTGTGCCCAGTGCTCTTTGTATTAGGCAGTCCTGTGCCCAGTGCTCTGTGTATTATGTAGTCCTGTGCCCAGCGCTCTGTGCATTATGCAGTCCTGTGCCCAGTGCTCTGTGTATTATGCAGTCCTGTGCTCAGGGCTCTGTGTATTATGCAGTCCTGTGCCCAGCGCTCTGTGCATTATGCAGTCCTGTGCCCAGTGCTCTGTGTATTATGCAGTCCTGTGCTCAGGGCTCTGTGTATTATGCAGTCCTGTGCCCAGCGCTCTGTGCATTATGCAGTCCTGTGCCCAGCGCTCTGTGTATTATGCAGTCCTGTGCCCAGCGCTCTGTGTATTACGTAGTCCTGTGCCCAGCGCTCTGTTTATTATATAGTCCTGTGCCCAGCGCTCTGTTTATTATGTAGTCCTGTGCCCAGCGCTCTGTGTATTATGAAGTCCTGTGTCATTTGCCATTAAAAAAAAAAAAAAAATGTCCACGGATTTCATTTAAAAAATCTGGTCACCCTACTCTGGGATGGCGGGTCAGAAAGCCCAGACCGCGATCCACCAGTCACATGTCTGCGATCGACTGGTACATCGCGATCTATCGGTTGCTGACCCCACTTCAGGTGTGAGTAAGAGAGGGTGGCTACATTCCTACATACAGCGGGGCCATGGAGAACGAACGTAGCCACCCGCTAACAGAAAGTCAGATCACAGCAGCAACAAAAAAAAAAAAAGAAAAAAGGAATTTACAGGTCTACATCTCTACAAACAAACCCAGAATGGGTTCCCCAGATTAGAAAGTATACCAAAAAAAATAAACACATCAGACCTCAGGTGCATTATGACCCTCTTTCACATTGCCTGGCTTCATTAACCACTTCAAGACTAGACGTATTTCTGACATTGGTTGTTTACAAGTTCAAATCAATATTTTTTGCTAAAAAATTCCTTAGAACCCCCTCAAACAATATAAATATTCTTTTAGCAAAGACCCTAGAGAATAAAATGGTGGTCGTTGCAATATTTTGCACTGTATTTGCATAGCAGTCTTTCAAATGCAATTTATTTTGGAAAAAATGCACTCCTGCTAGTCTCAGGAGATGTCACTATTGTGCTGCTCACTGTTCTCCTTGCTGGAAGCTCTGACATCAGGAAGCAAAGCCCTGCCTCTACCAAGATGGCCGCCTCCACACAGAGCAGAGCAAGCACAGCTTCCAGAGTTGATGTTGGTGTGCTGACCTGACTTTGCTTCCTATCTGGAATAGTCACATCAGGGAAGACTTTATGAGCAGTTTGACAAAGCTAAGTGTGAGATTTTATATTTCACTGCTGTCACAGTAAAGAACCCTTTCCGAAACTATAGATTCTTCCATCTGCGAGATATACTGGCATTTTTTTGGAGACCTTATTGCTGAATGGTCCGTTGGGTCGTGAATCTTGTTAGCTTTAGAAGGTGCAGATTGTCTGTAGAAATTGGCTACAATAAAAATAAATAACAAACTCGCTATCATTTTTTTTTCCTTCCAGAGAATACTGCTCTTCGGGTAATGTCACCACCATAAAATGTATTGGTGAGTACCTGCGATGATCTGATTATTATTATGTAGAGGTGCACCGGATGGAAATTTTGGTGCCGAAGCCGAAACTGAAAATGCAGGATGCACTTGGCTGAAAACGACAGTTTTTAAAAAAATATTTATAACTTTTATATATAATTGTATTATATTCGACTTTTTAAAGTGATGGTAAAGTCTTGTTTAAAAACAAAAATAAAATAACAAACATGTTATACGTACCTCCTCTGTGCAGTTGGTTTTGCACAGAGCAGCCCAGATCCTCCTCTTCTCAGGTCCCTCCTCTGCTCTCCTGGCCCCTCCCTCGTGTCGAGTGCCTCCACAGCAAGCAGCTTGCTATGGGGGCACACAAGCCGGGCCACAGCTCCCTGTGTCTATGCAGACATGGAGCCACGACCCCTCTCTCTCCGGATTGGCTGCCTGACTTTGATTGACAGCAGCGGAAGCCAATAGCGCTTCGCTGCTGTCTTTGCCAAAGAGGAGGGCAGCTGAAACACTCATGCAACATCGCTGGATAAAGATGGGCTCAGGTAAGTATTAGGGGGGCTGAGGGGAGCTGCTGCACACAGAAGGTTGTTTTTATCTTAATGCATAGAATGCACCTTCTGCCTTTACAAATCCTTTAATTAATATCATTAATTTCAAGGCACATGAATTCATTGTTGCCCATTTTTGGCACCTTTATCACAAGAAAAGCTCAAAAAATGCATCCCTTTAAATTCTATGTATGTCTTCACACTGGTTCATTGTGCTTTTGTTGGGGTGTTAAAAATCTTGTTTGCTGCATTTCTGGTCAGTAAAAAAAAAAATACACCAAAAAATTCACCTCCCCTTTGAAATGCATTGAAAATGCAGCAAGAATACATTTATAATGCACCTGCGTTATGTTTTTGAGTCACATGACCTATGAAACACACACCATAAGCAAACTGAATTTGCTGCAAAATCACTGCAAATTCTCAGCAAAATCGCATTGCATTTTTGGTGCCATTATAGGTACCTTTTTCTCTCATTGCCAAAATGCTGATAACACGTTTTGTTGGGCCGATTTGTTTCAGTGGCCGAAATTTTGGTGCATCTCTAGTATTAGAGTGGTTGTTAAGCCACTGTGTAAAGTACACACAATCCCCCCAGTTAGAACACGTCCTTTGCCCTAGTGTCTGTGCTTTGTAAAAAATATGGGCATTACTACCTTATTTCACTGCACCGCTCGGCACTCACGTGACTCCTGGCTTCTCCCTCTCCCGATATGACAGCTCTAGTGGGAGGGGCTGAGAATCTCCAGCTAATTACAGTTGTGAGGAGGGGGGAGAGGAGAAGAGCAGCGAGGTTTCACGTGAGCGCCAAGTGGCGCTGTGAAATTAGGTAGTAATAGGGATATTTTTTACAAAGCACAGACACTGCAGCATAGGGCGTTTTCTATCACAGAGGATTGCATGTACATTACACAGTTATTTCAGCAGCAGGAGGGGGGGGGGGGGGGCTCTGACACAGAGCTGATAGGCAGGGAGGACAGAGGAGAGTTGCGGATGACGGAGGCATGTAAACTGACCACAGTATCAGGGCTCAGCAGCCATGATAAACCGTGGTCAGTTTACAGGGGAGGGCCGAACCAGGCAAGATTAGCCAGGTATTTCAGGTTATACAGGGAGCCAAATTACACAGCACGAGCACTTTGCTGTATAACATGCTTTAAAGTAACAGGTTCCAACATTTATTTTTCAGGGTTACAAAAGCTTTAAGAGTCCATTCAGACTAGCGCGACTTGTCAGGCGACTTGGTTGCCTGGCAAGTCGCGGTTGGTCGCTCGCCATTGAATAGTACAGGACCTGTTCTAATAGGAGCGACACAAGTCACTCCGACTTAGAAAAAGGGTCCTGTACTACTTTGGGGCGACCTGGAGGTGACTTGCATTGACTTCAATTATATGAAGTCCGTGCAAGTCGCGCCGAAGTACAGGTCGCCCCCCAAAATCGTGTCGCGCCAGTCTGAATGGGCTGTTAGTTTAAGATTCAGAGGCAGCTGATAAAACAAATAAAAACATCAATCAGGGAGAAGTTTGCACTTAATCTGTCATATGACCCTCAAAGCAGAGTGACACCGCTTTCTCTGCTACAGTTACGGAAAACAGTGTTGTCCCATCCCTCCCACAGCCTGCTGACTGGACAAGGAATGAGCAGCAGTACACTAATAGGTCATTAACTAGTGGCGGCCCATCCATTGGGGGCACAGGGGCGTCGCCCCCCATCCATGCATCCAGCCCCTTAATCTAGATGCAGGGAGCCAGACGCATGGATTCCAATGGGGTTTTTTTTTATTTTTTTAAACACGCGATTAGAGCCAAAGGCTCTTATAGGCTTCCAAAAAGGGTGGGCTCGGGGCACAGAGCACTGCACCCTGAGCCCACCCAGGTGTGTGATAATAGCGAATTAATATTCACTATTGTCACATGGATTATCCTCCTGGCCAATCAGGAAGCGGGTCCGGAGACCAGTTTCCCGATTGGCCGAAAGGAGAAGCCATGCCATAGGCCAAGGAGGAGGAGGAAGGAGGAAACTCAGGAGACTGAAGGAAAGCCGCCGCTGCCCCTGCTGCCTGCCTGCCCTCCACATGGTGAGTGAGCTGGCGACCCGGGGTGGGGGGTGGGGGTGTATGGTGTACGGGCTGGTGTGGTCATGGCGGGGGTTTGGTGTGGTCTGTCTGCTGCCCCCCCTGGCCCATGGAGCATCAGCCGCCCCTGTCATCAACTCTGCCCTCTCTACTTTCTGTCAACACATGCACATGTAGCAGAGCCTTATTGGCTTCTAGTGCTGCCCCTCCCACTCTGGTTCTGCTTGATCAGTCATAGTGGCCAATGCATTCCCTGTGCAGCTGCGGGCGAGGAATGCCCTGGCTGCTTATTACTGGCCAAGGACAGCTTACAGCTCCCGGGTGGGTTCAGAATAGGATCCAAGCATGCCTGAGCTCATCCCTATTCATAATCTCTTTTCCATTGAATCAAATTTGTTTCCCTCTATGGTCACTCTCTTTCCTGAGCACTTATACCCTGGTACAAGGTCATACTGAGAACATGCGGTGAGTTCCAGTCCAGTAGGTGGTGGAATTGCACCTGTAGTACTGAGTGTAGCACAGGGGTGATATTATTAATTATTCAACATAGAGATACAGACATGTTTTATTATGCGTCTATACTTTTTATGGGACTTTGCTAATGACGTGATTCTGTGTTCTTCCCCATAGTCTGTGGTAACCGGCCCAGCTACTCTTCCTCGGCCCGTATAGTGGGTGGAAACATCTCAGCAGAGGGACAATGGCCCTGGCAGGCAAGTCTGACCTTCCAAGGAATCCACCTGTGTGGAGGCTCCCTGATCAGCGCACAATGGATCGTCACTGCTGCTCACTGTGTGTATGAGTAAGTGTACAGGGTACCCTTTCTCAATTAGGAAAGGACTTGTAAGGGGGAATAAATACTCCTGGGCAGAATTCTGTGCTAAAAATACTTACAACACCCTATGCAGTATTTAAAGAGGAAGTAAACCCATTAATTTAACAGTTTGAAAAAACAGTTACATTTTCGGCACGTGCCGAAAATTTAACACTCCCATTGGTTGTGCTCTCAACCAAACTGTCAAGCCATCCAATGGCTGGTATCATAACTGATCACATATGCAGCATCAGGGCAGTTGAAGATTAAACAGAGGCCAAGATGGCAGCTTCCTAGCTTGAAAACGATAGGAGGGTTTACTTCCACTTTAAATGTGAAGATACACTGGTCAGGGTTACAGATTGGGATGCACAGGTCAGGGTAAAAACACTTTGTTTTGATACACAGGTAAGGGTATACATGTCCGGGTACACAGATTAGGATACATAGCTTGGGGTACATGTAGACATTGAGCCATTCTCCGCTCTGCTCCCCATCCGCAGGCTTTGTCCCACTGTCCGCCGTGTCCCTTGTTGTTGTCAGCAGCTCTGCGCTCAGGTGGTTGTGCCTCAAACCAGCGCAGGTGCTGCAGAGGAGTACCGATCTTCATGCTACACCGGTACCACGCCCCCGCCCCAATGTCCGGGACAGAGGTGGATTTTTACGGGAAATCCTCAGACCTGGACATTGGTCTGATTTCCAGGAATGTCCTGGGCAAATCGGGACTGTTGGCATCTATGGTAAGGCTGCTCAGGTCAGAGTACATTGGTACTTTGTGATCAGGATACACAGGTCAGTATACAGACACCAGTATGTACAGGTCAGGATGCACAGGTCAGAATATACAGGTCAGGATACAGAGATCAGGATACACTGGTCAGTATATGGAGATCAGGATGCACAGGTCAGAATACAAAATTTAGGATACAGAGGTCAGGATATGGAGATCAGGATACACAGGTAAAGATACACAGATCAGGGTACACAGATCAGGATACAGAGACCAGGATACACAGGTCAGGATATGGAGATCAGTATACACAGGCCAGGATTTGGAGGTCAGGATATGGAGATCAGGATACACAGGTCAGGATATGGAGATCAGGATACACAGGCCCATAGATTTTGCAATTTTCTTTCCTTCGATCACAGGTTAATAGAAAGAAAATTGCTTGATTCCCCCATCAGCACACCCAGTGGGAGGTTTCCCTGCAGTCAGAATACAATGCTCAAAGCTGGCAGCTACTGTATAGGTCAGGATATAAAGATCAGGACGTTCAACCCCAATAGCAAAAAAGTTGGGCTCTGTGTAAAATCTACATAAAAAACATAATTAAATGATCTGCTGATTTCACAAACCTATATTTTATTCACAACAGAAAATAGAAAACATATCAAATGTTTGCACTGAGAAAATGTACCATTTTAAGAAAAAAATAATGTTTTTTTAAATTGATGGCAGCAACACGTCTCAAAAAATTGGGACTAGGCAACAAAAAGCTGGCAAAGTATGTGGTTCTAACTTCAAGATACACTGACCATTACGCACAAAATCAGAGATATACAAGTCAGGATACAAAGTTCTAGATTCAGAGGTCAGGGTACACAGTTCTAAAATCAGAGGTCAGGGTACACAGTTCTAGATTCAGAGGTCAGGGTACACAGTTCTAGATTCAGAGATCAGTATACACAGTTCTATATTCAGAGGTCAGGGTACACAGTTCTGGATTCAGAGGTCAGGGTACACAGATCAGGATACACAGTTCTAGATTCAAAAGTCAGGGTACACAGGTCAGAGTACACAGTTCTGGATTCAGAGGTCAGGGTACACAGGTTTGGATTCAGAGATTGGGGTACACAGTTCTGGATTCAGAGGTTAGGGTACACAGGTTTGGATTCAGAGATTGGGGTACACAGTTCTGGATTCAGAGGTGGGGGTACACATTTTTGGATTCAGAGGTCGGGGGGGGGGGGTACACATTTCTGGATTCAGAGGTTAGGGGGGTACACATTTCTGGATTCAGAGGCCAGGGGGGTACACATTTCTGGATTCAGAGGTCAGGGGGGTACACAGTTCTGGATTCAGAGGTTAGGGGGTACACAGTTCTGGATTCCAAGGTCAGGGGGGTACACAGTTCTGGATTCAGAGGTCGGGGGGGGGTACACAGTTCTGGATTCAGAGGTTGGGGGGTACACAGCTCTGGATTCCAAGGTCAGGGGGGGTACACAGTTCCAGATTCAGAGGTCGGGGGTACACAATTCTGGATTCAGAGGTCAGGGGGTACACAGCTCTGGATTCAGAGGTCAGAGGGGGTACACAGTTCAGGATTCAGAGGTCAGGGGAGGGTACACAGTTCTGGATTAAGAGGTCGGGGGGGGGGGCACAATTCTGGATTCAGAGGTCAGGGGGGGTACACAGTTCCAGATTCAGAGGTCAGGGGGTACACAGCTCTGGATTCAGAGGTCAGAGGGGGTACACAGTTCAGGATTCAGAGGTCAGGGGAGGGTACACAGTTCTGGATTAAGAGGTCGGGGGGGGCACAATTCTGGATTCAGAGGTCAGGGGGGTACACAGTTCTGGATTCAGAGGTCAGAGGGGGTACACAGTTCCGGATTCAGAGGTCAGAGGGGGTACACAGTTCCGGATTCAGAGGTCAGAGGGGGTACACAGTTCAGGATTCAGAGGTTGGGGGGGGGGGGGGGTACATAGGTTTGGATAGATAGATCAGGCTATAGGAGCTTTGCAGGAGGCAGCTGGAAGTCTTGCATAGTCAGTGTTCTCCATGGTCTTCTATTCTAGGTCCCTGGAAGTGTAGGAGGAACATTGGTGGTGTTTAGTACATGAAGGAAGAGTGAATTGGGTCCTATAGGAACTCAGATGGAGAGGAAAATGTCCTCAGCGGTTCCTTACATAAACCTTCTGTCTTTAGCACAGCCAAGTGTTTCCTAGGCAGAATTAGCAGCTGATTGATGTTACTTGTTGGCGGATTTACTCTTCAAACAACAAGTAACAAGGCAGAGCCATCAATTTACTAAGATCTGCACACACTTCAATGTCAGCCTGCGACTTCTTAAGGGAAAATACCATTTTCTTTACTTGAAATGTGAGCTTTAAAGGCCAAGCAATGAAATAATCCTTTACTAGTAAAATGTTAAAGCTTATGTGAGTTCTCCGCACGGTAGAGTTTGCCATGAAAGATAATCCTCCGATGACATTTCAATTAAAACGTCCAGGATTATTATTATTTTTAGACTTCTAAATGCAGTGAGTGTGGAGCGAGAGCAGAAGTACGGGGAAGAGAGAGGTGAACAAAGTCCAGAGAAAGCAAGCGGGTGATGGGCTTGGAGGGAGGATTATGGCAGCTAGCAGAAACAAGAATGAAAGATGGAGGAGGAGGAGGGGAGGATACACACTCCATGTATTCCGGTATTAAAACTAGCACAGGCAGAAACATGAGACACACACAGTACATATTTTATTTGCAATTTGTAATATATATATACACAACACAGATCTGCTTTTCTCTGTGATGTCACCGGTCTCTAGAGAATGGATAGGCTGCATTCTCAGTGATGTCACCGGTCTCTAGTGAATGGATAGGCTGCATTCTCAGTGATGTCACCGGTCTCTAGAGAATGGATAGGCTGCATTCTCAGTGATGTCACCGGTCTCTAGTGAATGGATTGGCTGCATTCTCAGTGATGTCACTGGTCTCTAGTGAATGGATAGGCTGCATTCTCAGTGATGTCACCGGTCTCTAGTGAAAAGATAGGCTGCATTCTCAGTGAAGTCACTGGTCTCTAGTGAATGGATAGGCTACATTCTCAGTGATGTCACCAGTCTCTAATGAATAGATAGGCTACATTCTCAGTGATGTCACCGGTCTCTAGAGAATGGATAGGCTGCATTCTCAGTGATGTCACCGGTCTCTAGTGAATGGATTGGCTGCATTCTCAGTGATGTCACTGGTCTCTAGTGAATGGATAGGCTGCATTCTCAGTGATGTCACTGGTCTCTAGTGAATGGATAGGCTGCATTCTCAGTGATGTCACCAGTCTCTAATGAATAGATAGGCTACATTATTAGTGATGTCACTGGTCTTTAATGAATAGATAGGCTACATTCTCAGTGATGTCACCGGTCTCTAGTGAATGGATAGGCTGCATTCTCAGTGATGTCACTGGTCTCTAGTGAATGGATAGGCTGCATTCTCAGTGATGTCACCGGTCTCTAGTGAAAAGATAGGCTGCATTCTCAGTGAAGTCACTGGTCTCTAGTGAATGGATAGGCTACATTCTCAGTGATGTCACCAGTCTCTAATGAATAGATAGGCTACATTCTCAGTGATGTCACTGGTCTCTAGTGAATGGATAGGCTGCATTCTCAGTGATGTCACCGGTCTCTAATGAATAGATAGGCTGCATTCTCAGTGATGTCACCGGTCTCTAATGAATAGATAGGCTGCATTCTCAGTGATGTCACTGGTCTCTAATGAATAGATAGGCTGCATTCTCAGTGATGTCACTGGTCTCTAATGAATGTATAGGCTGCATTCCCAGTGATGTCACTGGTCTCTAGTGAATGGATAAGCTGCATTCTCAGTGAAGTCATTGGTCTCTAGTGAATGGATAGGCTACATTCTCAGTGATGTCACCAGTCTCTAATGAATAGATAGGCTACATTCTCAGTGATGTCACTGGTCTCTAGTGAATGGATAGGCTGCATTCTCAGTGATGTCCCCGGTCTCTAAAGAATAGATAGGCTGCATTCTCAGTGATGTCACCGCTCTCTAGTGAATGGATAGGCTACATTCTCAGTGATGTCACTGGTCTCCAATGAATAGATAGGCTACATTCTCAGTGGTGTCACTGGTCTCTAGTGAAGGGATAGGCTACATTCTCAATGATGTCACCGGTCTCTAGTGACTGGATAGGCTGCATTCTCAGTGATGTCACCGGTCTCTAGTGAATGGATAGGCTGCATTCTCAGTGATGTCACCGGTCTCTAATGAATGGATAGGCTACATTCTCAGTGATGTCACTGGTCGCTAATGTATGGATAAGCTGCATTCTCAGTGATGTCACCGGTTTGTACTGAATAAATAGGATGCATTCTCGTTGAGGTCACTCATCCCTGCTGAATGGAGAGGCTATAATCTCAGGGAGGTCACAGGTCTCAAATAAATGGATCGGCTACATTCTCAGTGTGGTCACTGATGAATGGATTAACTACATTATACAGTCAGGTCCATAAACATTGGGACATCGACACAAATCAAATCTTTTTGGCTCTATACACCACCACAATGGATTTGAAATGAAACAAGATGTGCTTTAACTGCAGACTTTCAGCTTTAATTTGAGGGTATTTACATCCAAATCAGGTGAACGGTGTATGAGTTACAACAGTTTGTATATGTGCCTCTCTTTTTAAGGGACCAAAAGTAATGGGACAGATTAGCAATCATAAATCAAATTTTCAAATTTTCCCTTTTTAATATTTGGTTGCAAATCCTTTGCAGTCAATTACAGCCTGAAGTCTGGAACACATAGAAATCACCAGACGCTGGGTTTCATCCCTGGTGATGCTCTGCCAGGCCTCTACTGCAACTGTCTTCAGTTCCTGCTTGTTCTTGGGGCATTTTCCCTTCAGTTTTGTCTTCAGCAAGTGAAATGCATGCTCAATCGGATTCAGGTCAGGTGATTGACTTGGCCATTGCATAACATTCCACTTCTTTTCCTTAAAAAATTCTTTGGTTGCTTTTGCAGTATGCTTCGGGTCATTGTCCATCTGCACTGTGAATCCCTGTCCACTGAATTCTGAAGCATTTGGCTGAATATGAGCAGATAATATTGCCCGAAACACTTCAGAATTCATCCTGCTGCTGTTGTCAGCAGTCACATCATCAATAAATACAAGAGAACCAGTTCCATTGGCAGCCATACATGCCCACGCCATGACACTACCACCACCATGCTTCACTGATGAGGTGGTATGCTTTGGATCATGAGCAGTTCCTTTCCTTCTCCATGCTCTTCTCTTCCCATCACTCTGGTACAAGTTGATCTTGGTCTCATCTGTCCATAGGATGTTATTCCAGAACTGTGAAGGCTTTTTTAGATGTTGTTTGGCAAACTCTAATCTGGCCTTCCTGTTTTTGAGGCTCACCAATGGTTTACATCTTGTGGTGAACCCTCTGTATTCACTCTGGTGAAGTCTTCTCTTGATTGTTGACTTTGACACACATATACCTACCTCCTGGAGAGTGTTCTTGATCTGGCCAACTGTTGTGAAGGGTATTTTCTTCACCAGGGAAAGAATTCTTCGGTCATCCACCACAGTTGTTTTCCGTGTTCTTCCGGGTCTTTTGGTGTTGCTGAGCTCACCGTTGCATTCTTTCTTTTTAACCATTTGCCTACAGTGCACTTTCACCTCCTTCCTGCCCCAGGCAAATTTTCAGCTTTCAGCGCTCTCACACTTTGAATGACAATTGCGCGGTCATGCTACACTGTACCCATATGAAATTTTTATCATTTTTTTCACACAAATAGAGCTTTCTTTTGGTGGTATTTAATCACCTCTGGATTTTTTATTTCTTACAAAGAAAAAAGACAGAACATTTTGAAAAAAAAAAAGTTTTTCTTATATTCTGTGAGTAAATTTTGAAAATAAATACATTTTTCTCCTTCACATATGTGCACTGATGAGGCGGCACTGAAGGGAACTGATAGGCTGCACTGATGGGCACTGTTGAGGTGGCACTTATGGGCACTGATGAGGTGGAACTAATATGCCGCACTGATGAGCACTGATAGGTGGCACTAATAGGCGGCACTGATGAGCACTGATAGGTGGCACTGATGGGCACTGAGAGGTGGCACTGACGGGTGGCACTGACGGGCGGCACTGATGGACACTGACGGGTGGCACTGATTGACACTGATGGGCAGCCACATCAGTGCCCAAACTCATTGCCCATAGTGCTGCCAGTCAGTGCCCATCAGTGCCTAGATGAGCAGACACTGATGGGCACTGACTGGCAGCACTATGGGCACTGATTGTGGGCACTGATTGCAGGCACTGTGGGCACTGATGGTGGGCAGTTATGGCACTTTATTTCACACTTGTGTAATCAGGGCACTGGTGATCAGTGCCCTGATTACATTTCCCTATGTCCCCTATGAGGAAGAGTTGCTGATCGGCTCTCCTCACCTCACACACTGACAGTGTGACCAGGGCCGGTGCTTCCACTAGGCAAACTAGGCAGCCGCCTAGGGCGCATTGCAACCTAGGGGCGCAGCCATGAGTCGGCACTCTCTGTCCATCATGAATGATCCTTGTGAGCTGAGGGGAGGGGGCGGCAGTGGGGGAGGAAGAATGGACAGAGGAAGATGCCAGGTGTTTGGGGCAGTGGCTGAACTACCAGGCCCTGGCTTTCCACCACTGTTGGGGGGGCCAAGATGCAGGAAGGGAGCCCACAGGAGTGCTGCCTGCATGATGATCCTCTTTGGCTGGAGCTGAGTGATGTAAGCCCTGGGCAGGAAGTGACTCTCTGCACTGAGCTGGTGGGCAGCCGTTCATTTCCCTGGGTCGGTATTAAGCAGGGTGCGGAGGAGAGCTGAACCTGACCCCAAGCTTGGCACTGGAGGGCGACACCTTTACTGGAAACGACGAGGCACTGGAATGGTCTGAGGAGGTTGGGGATTAGGAATGTGCGGAGTTCTCTGACTGCTGCTTCTCCCTTCACCAGAAGCCGGTTGGAGCTGTGGTGAGCACTGTGGTCCAGAAGAGGAGCGTCCTAGGAGAAGGAATCAGCAGGATCATGGTGAAGGAGGGCAGAGTGCGTGCCTCTCTCTTCATACCTCCCAATGAGTGTCCCCAGAACAGGGGATCAGGGTCCCTGGGTGTGACATGGAGGTTTCCTGGTGTGAAAGGGAATCAGGCAGTGGCGGAGCTAGACTTTTAAAACAGGGGTGGCAAAGGGGTGGCTAGGTATTATTTTGGGGGGTCAATATACAAAGTGTAATTTAGTGTCAGATTCGTCCACCGCAATGTCGCAGTCCCTCTAATGATCGCTGCCATTACTAGTAAAGACAGGATACAGGTGGTGGTGATCAGAGGATACAGCCTTGCCCCCAATGATTATTGCAGTGAGACAGCAATGCCCCCAATGATTATTGCAGTGAGACAGCAATGCCCCCAATGATTATTGCAGAGTGCGACAGCCTTGCCCCCAATGATTATTGCAGTGAGACAGCCTTGCCCCCAATGATTATTGCAGTGAGACAGCAATGCCCCCAATGATTATTGCAGTGAGACAGCAATGCCCCCAATGATTATTGCAGTGAGACAGCAATGCCCCCAATGATTATTGCAGTGAGACAGCCTTGCCCCCAATGATTATTGCAGTGAGACAGCCTTGCCCCCAATGATTATTGCAGTGAGACAGCAATGCCCCCAATGATTATTGCAGAGTGAGACAGCCTTGCCCCCAATGATTATTACAGTGAGACAGCAATGCCCCCAATGATTATTGCAGAGTGCGACAGCATTGCCCCCAATGATTATTGCAGTGAGACAGCAATGCCCCCAATGATTATTGCAGAGTGAGACAGCCTTGCCCCCAATGATTATTGCAGAGTGAGACAGCCCTGCCCCCAATGATTATTACAGTGAGACAGCAATGCCCCCAATGATTATTGCAGTGAGACAGCCTTGCCCCCAATGATTATTACAGTGAGACAGCAATGCCCCCAATGATTATTGCAGAGTGCGACAGCAATGCCCCCAATTATTATTGCAGAGTGCGACAGCAATGCCCCCAAATATTATTGCAGAGTGCGACAGCAATGCCCCCAATTATTATTGCAGTGAGACAGCAATGCCCCCAATTATTATTGCAGAGTGCGACAGCCTTGCCCCCAATTATTATTGCAGTGAGACAGCCTTGCCCCCAAATATTATTGCAGAGTGCGACAGCAATGCCCCCAATTATTATTGCAGTGAGACAGCCTTGCCCCCAATGATTATTGCAGAGTGCGACAGCCTTGCCCCCAATTATTATTGCAGTGAGACAGCAATGCCCCCAATTATTATTGCAGAGTGAGACAGCCACAGCATTTGCCCGCAATCATTGCAGAGTGCCAGCGTCCCCCCCCCCCGTGAGACCGGCTTACTTACCTCACGGACGGACGGTCATCACAGCAGCTTCTCAACGGTCCGCGGCTCCCTGCATCTTCTCAGTCCTCCCGCCGGCGCCTCCTCGACCAATGGCACGGCGTTTGCCATTCGGCCAATCAGGAAGCGGGAGGACCCGCTCCCTGATTGGCCGGAGGAGGATCCATGTGACAATAGCGAATTTTCATTCGCTATTGTCACAGAATGGGCGGGCTCGGCTTCGGGACGCACTGCTTTGCTGCTCCCTGACCCTGGCCGCCAGCTTAGAGGGATCGGCTGATCCCATCCCACCACTGCCTGTGATTCCTCCGCTGCCAGCCAGGATCGGGGTGGCAACAGGGGTGGCAGGGACTTTTTCTGGGGTGTCAATTGACACCCCAGCTAACCCTCTGGCTCCGCCACTGGAATCAGGGTCACCAGGTGTGCCATGGGGGATAGGCGTCACCGGGTCTAAAAGGGTTTCGGGGTCACCAGGTGTGCCATGAGGAAATGGGGTCCCTGGGTGTGCCATGGGGGATTGAGGTCCCCAGGTGTGACATGGAGGGACATCAGGGTCCCCAGGTGTGGCATGGAAAAACATCAGGGTCTCTGGGTATGACATGGAGGAACATCAGGTGCCCCTGGTGTGACATGGAGGATCATTGGGGTCCCTTGGTGTGGCATAGAGGGACATTAGGGTCCCCAGGTGTGACATGGAGGAATATGGGGGTCACTTGGTATGACAGCATAACATAGAGGAGCCATAAGATCAGGGTCACTGGGTATGACATAGAGGAGTTTTTAACCCCTTCCCTTTTTATTTTATTGTTTTGGGGGCGGGGGCGCAAGTAGCTGGTCTTGCCTAGGGCGTAGTCTAGCACCGGCCCTGAGTGTGACCCGAGGAGAGCCGAATAATGGCACTTCCTCATTTACATGTGTAGCACCACCCCCGCAGGAGCTGCTGATTAGATTATTGGGTCTACGTCCTGCCTAACAACCCACAGAATTGGCTCGAACCCTCCCTAGGCACAACTGACCCAGAATAGGACTGGAATACCAAATGGCTACACAGATTGGAATATAACACTTCAATAAATAATAATGACCTGTTACCTCTCTCCAGCTGCAGTCCTTCTGGGTAATACAAGGTGACCACACACAAGCTTGCTTTTAAACAGGAAAGTTATTTACTGTAAATCAAATAAACAGTTTCGATACAGTAAAATATGACTTTGTAAAAGGATATACTAATTAATTAATCAAAGATAAGATAAATACTGTGATATCACTCCTCAAGGGCACATTAATTGTTTCAGGAAATGTCTCAGAGCCTATAGGACCACCATCTTAATCACTATTATACTTTTGGAGATAAGGCTCAGCATTCAGTTAGACACAGTATCAGAATGTCAGACCTATCTGAGTCCGCTGTTTCTTCTCTATATCTTCGCTAGCAACGTTGGTGCACTCGCAATTTGTAATCCACATTGAGGATAGGTGATCAATAGAGAGAATGGCAGCAAACAGTTAGTAATCACCGCGGGTTGTCTGTGCAGGATTGCCGGTAAAACTTCTGTGAGAGATGTACTGGGCCACCTGGTATATTGCCTTCTACTACTCTAAGGCTAATCCTGACTAAAGTTACTTCTTTGATAGATAGAGTCAGTTTTTGGGCAGGTGCCCTCTCACCAACAGGACTGTCTCCCAGGAAGCCTCCGCTGCTGTCTCAGTCTCCGGCCTCTGTCACCAGCCGCGCTAGGTATTTGGGGTGGATGAGCCTGGTCTCTGTAGAACATCGATGGGACCTCCAGGAGGGATCCTCTACTGGAGATGAAACACTGCAACTTAGTCACTTAAGGCCCAGGAGTTTCGGCCTAGCATACAGCATCAGCCCACAGCACTGGCATCCTGCTTGTCTCACTGTGTCTTTCCCAAGAGAGTGAGCCTGGCTCCTCCCTTCCTTTATAAAGCTTCCCCCAGAAGGCTGTGCGGTGCAGCAGTGCACCCTGGTACTCTCAAAGCACTATGGGCGATGAAGACTGCTCAACTTCCTGAAAGGAAAATAACATCAAAAGAAATTCCATAGCCGCTGCAATGTGTCCTTTTGGCCACTAGATGGAGCCGAGTTCCTCTCAAATGTCAAGCAGCAGTCTTTTAGAACTTGTATAATGGAAGACCCCGCTACACACTCCCCCCACTTGAGAAACTTTGGTCCCCAAAGAGGACAACAGCATGTACTCCAGTGCATATGTTGGCAGTACACAAAAAAAAAAAACATTAACATATGCATAACAGGGAATCATCTTCCTTTTCATAAGCAGAGTTCAAACTTAACAACTGCATATTACAACACAGGTTCGACATAGGAACCTCCCACCAATTGTCGGGGGAGGGAAGGTAATTCTGTTCACAGACCCCTGACACTTGAGTGGCTTGTACAGATGTGCCTGGGGGTGAGCTAGGGTTGTCCTCCACCAAATCTGCGGTGGAAGAACTAGGCTGATCAAGAGTTCGTTTGGAAGTAAAGATAGCCTCTTCCGAGCATTCACCCAATTGGTCATAGGTCAGTCTTTTGGGTGGGTGAATGACTCTTCTTTCCCTCTGTTCTTTGGGATGCACGATCTCAGAGGTACTAGGACCAGCCACTTCTGGGGATTCTTCAATGTCCTCCTCCTCATGTTCCAACACACAGGAATCTGATGCTTCAAGAGCGGTCAGTTCTTCTTCAGAGAAAGGTGCAACCTCCTCCTCAGGATCTTCATCATCAACTACTTCTTCTGGAAGCATGTGGAAAGGTATGAATTCGGGGGCTTCCGCCCGAAGGGTTCCTCTGTCAGCCAATTCGGATGAAGACAGGGAGGCAGGTGTGGGTTCTGGTAACTGAGACGACCACATCCAGTCAGGTACCTCCTCTTCATCTTCCAGATCTTCAGATGGAGAATTTCCCTCCCTCACATCTGGGAGTGTCGACTGAGATCTGGTGACTGGTCTGGACAGGCGAGAGGTCGAAGGGGTCTCTGGCGAATCTACGACAGGAGGCATGCGAACTGCTTCAGAGAGAGGCAGTAAATGGTTCCTATGCCAAGTCTTCAATGGACCCACACTTCCTTCAGGCCGAATTTGATACACAGGGAGGTTTGGTAGTTGCTTGCAGATAACATAAGGTTGGGACTTCCAGCGGTCTGCCAACTTGTGTTTTCCCGGGACACCCAAGTTCCTCAACAATACCCTGTCCCCTGGTTGCAAGTCTTGGATCCGAACTTTTAAGTCGAAATTCCTTTTATTCCTCAGTCCACGTTGATCAGATGTGGCCTGAGCTTTATCATAGGCCGATTTCAGACTCTTCCGCAGTCGGTCCACATATCCCTTGTGCGATGCTGAAGAGGTGTGATCGGGCGAGATGCCAAAGGCCAAATCCACTGGCAATCGAGCCTCTCGTCCAAACATTAGACGATAAGGGGAATATCCAGTAGCATCACTGACAGTACTGTTGTAGGCATGCACAATGGCAGCTACATGTTTTCCCCAATGCTGTTTCTTCTCTGAGCTTAAAGTCCCCAACATGTCCAAAAGAGTCCTGTTAAATCGTTCCGGCTGGGCATCCCCTTGTGGATGGTAGGGAGTAGTTCTAGTCTTTTGGATGCCTAACAGATCTAACAGTCTCTTGATCAGTCTGCTTTCAAAGTCTCTTCCCTGATCTGAATGGAGGCGTTGTGGTAACCCATAGTGTACAAAGAACTTTTCTACAAGAACTTTGGCTACTGTAGAGGCCTTCTGATCCCTTGTTGGGAATGCTTGGGCGTATCTGGTAAAATGATCTGTTACCACAAGGACATTCCCTTGGCCACTCAGATCAGGCTCTAGGCAAAGGAAATCAATGCACACCAGTTCCATGGGTCCCTGGCTTTGCAGATGGCCCATTGGGGCTGCTTGACGTGGCAGAGTCTTCCTTTGTATACATCGGACACAAGAATGACAGTATCCTTCAACTTCGGCCCTCATACAGGGCCAGTAGAACCTGTCTCTGACAAGCTGAAAAGTTCTTTCAGGTCCCAGATGGCCATGATTATCATGAAGAGCAGCCAGAACTCTCTCCCTGTATTTAGCTGGTAAGAACAGTTGCCACTTCTCCTCCAGATCTTCAGAGTGCATGGGGATCTGATAATACCCACTCTTTAAGTCCATCTTCTGTCGAAGGCACAGGCTGTTTCCCAGAGAATGTCCTGAGCTTCCTATATTCAGTCATCAGATAGTTTGGGGAGTCCTTACTACATTTTGCTACGATTTCCCCGAGAACAGCACACAGTTCTGAGCTAAAGGTAGACAAAGGTGGTGACTCTGGACTCCCTTCTTGGACACCTTTTTCTTTGCTGGATCCCCCAGGAGTGGTGGATGAGGGACCTTCAGTAAGGACTTCTGGATGTATTAAGAAAAGTTCTGTTTGGTCAGTAGTCTTTACACTGGTTCCCTTAAAGTAATCAGGGACCCCCTTCCTCCACTCACACAATGCATACGTGTGTGGAACGGTGGTGTCTGTCTTTATGTCAGTCACCCAGAATTTCCTGTCTGTGGACAGTGCCCTTAAAACTGGGAGGAGTTTTTCCTCAGTCCAGACCTCTCCCTTGATTTCAACCACCAGGCCATTTTCCACTACGACATTCTCTTCCCTGCACCACTCGGCTGCAGCGGTAGGATCCATTTCTGCGTTGAGGGGGATTCTGTGGCTGAGAGGGTTGTGTTGCAGGACTGTAGATGATCCCGGACGAGCCCCCACGTGTAGCACCACCCCCGCAGGAGCTGCTGATTAGATTATTGGGTCTACGTCCTGCCTAACAACCCACAGAATTGGCTCGAACCCTCCCTAGGCACAACTGACCCAGAATAGGACTGGAATACCAAATGGCTACACAGATTGGAATATAACACTTCAATAAATAATAATGACCTGTTACCTCTCTCCAGCTGCAGTCCTTCTGGGTAATACAAGGTGACCACACACAAGCTTGCTTTTAAACAGGAAAGTTATTTACTGTAAATCAAATAAACAGTTTCGATACAGTAAAATATGACTTTGTAAAAGGATATACTAATTAATTAATCAAAGATAAGATAAATACTGTGATATCACTCCTCAAGGGCACATTAATTGTTTCAGGAAATGTCTCAGAGCCTATAGGACCACCATCTTAATCACTATTATACTTTTGGAGATAAGGCTCAGCATTCAGTTAGACACAGTATCAGAATGTCAGACCTATCTGAGTCCGCTGTTTCTTCTCTATATCTTCGCTAGCAACGTTGGTGCACTCGCAATTTGTAATCCACATTGAGGATGGGTGATCAATAGAGAGAATGGCAGCAAACAGTTAGTAATCACCGCGGGTTGTCTGTGCAGGATTGCCGGTAAAACTTCTGTGAGAGATGTACTGGGCCACCTGGTATATTGCCTTCTACTACTCTAAGGCTAATCCTGACTAAAGTTACTTCTTTGATAGATAGAGTCAGTTTTTGGGCAGGTGCCCTCTCACCAACAGGACTGTCTCCCAGGAAGCCTCCGCTGCTGTCTCAGTCTCCGGCCTCTGTCACCAGCCGCGCTAGGTATTTGGGGTGGATGAGCCTGGTCTCTGTAGAACATCGATGGGACCTCCAGGAGGGATCCTCTACTGGAGATGAAACACTGCAACTTAGTCACTTAAGGCCCAGGAGTTTCGGCCTAGCATACAGCATCAGCCCACAGCACTGGCATCCTGCTTGTCTCACTGTGTCTTTCCCAAGAGAGTGAGCCTGGCTCCTCCCTTCCTTTATAAAGCTTCCCCCAGAAGGCTGTGCGGTGCAGCAGTGCACCCTGGTACTCTCAAAGCACTATGGGCGATGAAGACTGCTCAACTTCCTGAAAGGAAAATAACATCAAAAGAAATTCCATAGCCGCTGCAATGTGTCCTTTTGGCCACTAGATGGAGCCGAGTTCCTCTCAAATGTCAAGCAGCAGTCTTTTAGAACTTGTATAATGGAAGACCCCGCTACACATGTGACTGGCTGTGATTGGACACAGCCGATCACATGGGTAAAGAGTCATGTCATTGACTCTTTACCGAGATCGGATCGCGCCGTGTCCTAGCAACGTGTCGCGGTCACGATCGCTGCTCCGCTCACCCCCGGGGGCGCGCGAGAGAGGCTGTTCTGGTGCGCCGTCATATGACAGCATCCCAGGATAATAGGTACACCGCTCCGCCGTGACGGCGGGTGGGTAGTAACCGGTTATGGATGTTCCAAACAGTTGATTTGGCCACACCTAATGTTTTTGCTATCTCTTTGATGGGTTTGTTTTGTTTTTTCAGCCTAATGATGGCTTGCTTCACTGATAGTGACAGCTCTTTGGATCTCATATTGAGAGTTGACAGCAACAGGTTCCAAATGCAAACAGCACACTTGAAATGAACTCTGGACCTTTTATCTGCTCCTTGTAAATGGGATAATGAGGGAATAACACACACCTGGCCATGGAACAGCTGAGCAGCCAATTGTCCCATTACTTTTGGTCCCTTATAAAGTGGGAGGCCCATATACAAACTGTTGTAATTCCTACACCGTTCACCTGATTTGGATGTACACTCAAATTAAAGCTGAAAGCCTGCAGTTAAAGCACATCTTGTTTGTTTCATTTCAAATCCATTGTGGTGGTGTATAGAGCCAAAATGATTACAATTGTGACGATGTCCCAATATTTATGGACCTGACTGTATATGTGATATTATTTGTCTTTAGTAAACGGCTAGGCTGCATTTTCAGTGTGGTTAGTGGTCTCTATTAGATAGGCTACAATATCACTGTGTAGGCTGGTGTTGGGCTTCAGCTTGTCTTGTTCTTTAGGCTGGTAGGAAATATTGGGGACTAATTTGTCCTCTATTATGGGTTCCAGGTGACCATCCTGGGGAGGCAGACATCTCCTATTGGATGCAGAAATCCTGAAGCTTTGGGTCGGCCATCTTGACACAGAATAGCTATTTCTGCATCATCGGTTCACCCTCGTGTGGGCATAGGTCAGGTTAAAGCCCTGCTGGTTAGAGAGAGAATTGGAGCAGTGTTAGGGAGAGCTACCTTCTGAGGGGGGAAATGAGAAGGTTTACCTTTACTTTTACCAGCTTTTTGAAACTGTTCATCAACTTGATAAACTACAAGAATCTCTGTGCCACTCAATAATATGGAGACCTCCTCCAAGGAAAGTACTCCTCAGCCATTCTATGGTCAGTAAGCTCCTGTTATACAGTCGACCTCTGCAAAGTATATGGTTCATAGTTCGTGGACTCAGTCATTCATGTATATTCTTACCCTACTTATACCAAAGAAAACGCGCTTGCATGAAAGGATGCCACATCGTTTGATGAAAATGAAAAATATCAACCTACAGAGCGCTGAATTTAACCACCTCAATACTGGGCACTTAAACCCCCTTCCTTCCCAGACCAATTTTCAGCTTTTAGCGCTGTTGCATTTTGAATGACAATTGCGCGGTCATGCAACACTGTACCTAAACCAAATTTATGTCATTTTTTCCCCACAAATAGAGCTTTCTTTTGGTGGTATTTGATCACCGCCAGGTTTTTTCTTTTTTGGTGCACAAATAAAAAAATACCGAAAAGTTTGAAAAAAAAAAAAAAGTTTTTTTGTTTAGGTTATAAAATTTTGTAAATAGATAAGTTTTTTCCTGCACTGATGAGCACTGATGACGCCGCACTGACAGGCACTGATAAGGAGACACTGATGGGGTGGCACTGATGGGGTGGCACTGATGGGGTGGCACTGATATGCAGCACTGATGGGCACTGATATGCAGCACTGATATGCAGCACTGATGGGCACTGATATGTGGCACTGATAGATAGCACTGATATGCAGCATTGGTGGGCACTGATAGGCAGCGCTGATAGGTACTGATAGGCAGCACTGATGGGGACTGATCGGCGGCACTGATGGGCACTGATGGGCGGCACTGATCGGCACTGATGGGCACTGATAGGCAGCACTGGTGGGCAATAATGGGCACTGGTGGGCGGCACTGATAGATGGCAATAACGGGCACTGGTGGGCAGCACTGATAGATGGCATTGGTGGGCAGCACTGATAGGGGGGCACCACTGGCAGGCTCTCTGAGCCCTGTTTGCCATCCCTGGTGGCCATGGTGGGCATCCCTGGTGGTCATGGGTGGGCATCCCTGGTGGCTCTAGTGGCACCCCCTCCCCCCAGGGCTGCACTGGTAATCAATCATCTGATTACCAGCACAGACCCCCCCTGTGATCAGTGAGTAATTAGAAATACTCACTGATCACCCCGGCTGCAGAATCGATCCTCTCCTCTTCTCCTCACTGACAGGATCTGTCAGGAGGAGAAGAGATCGAAGCCGTTACAACGGCTGTATTGACATTACATGACGGCTGTGATTGGACACAGCCGTCATGTGATCAGGAGGGCCAATCACAGGGCCCTCCTGCCGAGTCTTGTTGCTCGGTGTCCTAGGGACGCAGGCACATCGAGATCACGCCGCTGCGCGTGTCCGCGGCGGCGCGATCTTTCTCCTTCTGAAGGACGTTCCGGAACGTCCGATCAGAAGGACGAGACTCCCACCCGGCCGTATATGTACAATGGCCCGGGTGGGAGGTGGTTAAAGACACCCCGAAAATCAAAGTAAAAAAAAATGATGCAGTAGGCTATTGCATTTTGCTGAAATTTCATTGCAGGAACTCAAAATGGTACTCAGTAGTTTGCACGGCCCCCACGTGCTTGTATGCATGCCTGACAATGTCGGACCATGCTCCTAATGAGATGACGAATGGTGCCCTGGGGTATTTCCTGCCAGATCTGGACCAGGGCATCACTGAGCTCCTGAATAGTCTAAGGTGCAACCTGGCGCCGTCGGATGGACTAAAACATAATGTCCCAGAGGAATTCTATTAAATTTAGGTCAAACAAGCATGGGGGCCATTCAATGGTATCAATTCCTTTATCCTCCAGGAACCGGCTGCATACCCTTGCCACATGAGACCAGGCATTGTCGTGCACCAGGTGGAACCCAGGACCCACTGCACCAGCGTAGGATCTGACAATGGGTCCAAGGTTTTCATCCTGTTACCTAATGGCAGTCAGGGTGCCATTGTCTAGCCTGTAGAGGTCTGTGCATCCCTCCATGGATATCCCTCCCCAGACCATCACTGACCCACCACCAAACCAGTCATGCTAAACGATGTTACAGGCAGCATAATGTTGTCCATGGCTTTTCCAGACCCCTTCACATCTGTCACGTGCTCAGGGTGAACCTCCTCTCATCTGTGAAAGGAACAGGGTGCCAGGGGCAGACCTGCTGATACTGGTGTTTAATGGCAAATGACAATCGAGCTTCACGGTGCCGGGCAGTGAGCACAGGGCCAACAAGAGGATGTTGGGCCCTCATTAAATCTGTTTTCGATTGTTTGATCAGAGACATTCACACCAGTGGCCTGCTGGAGGTCATTTTGTAGGACTCTGGCAGTGCTCATCATGTTCCTCTATGCACAAAGGAGCAGATACCGGTCCTGCTGATGTATTAAGGACCTTCTACAGCCCTGTCCAGCTCTCCTAGAATCTCTTCCATGCTCTGGAGACTGTGCTGGAAGACACAACAAACCTTTTAGCAATGTCACGCATTGATATGCCATCCTGGAGAAGTTGGACTGCCTGTGCAACCTCTATAGCAGCCTTTCTCAACCTTTTCAACACAGAGGAACCCTTGAAATAAATTTCTGGTCTCGGGGAACCCCTGCTAAAAATTAAAAATCTACAACTTTTGACACATTAGTGTGACAGTCAGTGGGAAGAATGCTCCTACTCTTATCATTGGGAAGAATTACCCCTTACAGATAACTAAAAGGAACAAAGGTGTCATTGGAAACTTATCTAAAAGGCAGAAATTGCCTATTGCTTAAGGAACCCCTAGCAACCTCAGGAGGAACCCTAGGGTTGCACGGAACCCTGGTTGAGAAACCCTGGCCTATAGGTTTCAGTTGCACTTCATGCTATCACTAGTGACACTGACCCTAGCCAAATGCAAAACTAATGAAAAACAGTCAGAAAAGATGAGTGGGGAAAAAAATGTCAATGGCCTCCACCGGTGAAACCATTCTTATTTTGGAGGTCGTCTCATTGTTGCCTATCTAGTGCAACTATTATTAATTTCATTAACGGCAAAGCAGCTGAAACTGATTAACAACCCCCTCTGCTACTTAACTGACCAGATCAATATCCCTGAAGTTTAACGGGCTTGATGCTATACTCTGATTAAAAAGTTTTTGAGCAGTGTATTAAAGTGGATGTAAACACCATTCATGAAATTTGACCTGGGCACATATATCTACAGTGGTGATCGAAAGTTTGGGCACCCCAGGTAAAAATTTGTATTAATGTGCATAAAGAAGCCAAGGAAAGATGGAAAAATCTCCAAAAGGCATCAGATTACAGATTAGACATTCTTAATATGTCAACAAAAGTTAGATTTTATTTCCATCATTTACACTTTCAAAATAACAGAAAACAAAAAAATGGTGTCTGCAAAAGTTTGGGCACCCTGCAGAGTTAATATCTTGTACTGCCCCTTTGGCAAGTATCACAGCTTGTAAATACTTCTTGTAGCCAGCCAAGAGTCTTTCAATTCTTGTTTGAGGTATCTTTGCCCATTCTTCCTAACAAAAGTATTCCAGTTCTTTGAGATTTCTGGGCTGTCTGTCACGCACTGCTCTTTTAAGGTCTATCCATAGATTTTCAATTATGTTGAGGTCAGGAGATTGTGGGAAGGCCATGGCAAAACCTTCAGTTTACGCCTCTTGAAGAAATCCCCCGTGGATTTCGAGGTGTGTTTAGGATCATTATCCATTTGTAGAAGCCATCCTCTCTTTAACTTCAGCTTTTTCACAGATGGCATCAAGTTACCATCCAAAATTTGCTGAAATTTTATTGAATCCATTTTTCCTTCTACTCGTGAGATGTTCCCTGTGCCACTGGCTGCAATACAACCCCAAAGCATGATTGATCCCCCCCCCCCCATGCTTAACAGTTGGACAGAGGTTCTTTTCATTAAATTCTGTGCCCCTTCTTCTCCAAACGTACCTTTGCTCATTCCGGCCAAAAAGTTCAATTTTAACCAATCGGTCCACAGAACTTGTTTCCAAAATGCATCAGGCTTGTCTATATGTTCATTTGCAAAGTTCAAACGCTGATTTTTTTGGTGAGGACGTAGAAGAGGTTTTCTTCTGATGACTCTTCCATGAAGACCATATTTGTACAAGTATCTCTTTATAGTGGAATAGTGTAACAACTCCAGTGTCTGCCAGATCTTTCTGGAGGGATCGTGCAGTCAAACGTGGGTTTTGAATTGTTTTTCTCACAATCCTGCGAGCTGTTCTGTCTGATATTTTTCTTGGTCTTCCAGATCTTGCTTTAACTTCCACTGTTCCTGATGACTGCCATTTCTTAATTACATTCCGAACAGAGGATATTGACATCTGAAAACGCTTTGCTATCTTCTTATAGCCTTCTCCAGCTTTGTGAGCGTCAACTATTTTCAGTTTCAGTTTTCTAGACAACTGCTTAGAAGATCCCATGGTGCTGATTGTTGGGGCAAGGTCAGATGAGTCTGGGCATTTAAAACCTTTGAGATTGACATCACCTGGTCTTCCCAGACGATGATTGACAACAATCCATGACACTGGCAGGTCTCAGCCTTGCAAAGGGGGCAGTGCATGCTATAAATTCTGCATGGTGCCCAAACCTTTGCAGACGCCATTTTTTTGTTTTCTGTAATTTTGAAAGTGTCAATGATGGAAATAAAATCTAACTTTCGTTGACATATTATAAGAATGTCTAATCTGTAATTTGATGCCTTTTGGAGATTTTTCCATCTTTCCTTGGTTTCTTTATGCACATTAATACAAATTTTTACCTGGGGTGCCCAAACTTTCGATCACCACTGTATAGTGTTTACTTATGCCTCTCCAAAGCCCTATGTCCTGTGTCTTTCTGCTGCTCGGTTCCTCTGTTATCAGCATGATAACTTCTGACAAGTTCTCCGACACAGGAGATAAAAGCAGCTGGAAATTTGTGTCGGGGTGGGCACATAGAGATAGATTAGCAGAGAGCTGGTCTGTTCACATGCACAGCTCTACATGCTTCTTCTTTCCTCTGCCTTTGTGGTGGGGAGGGGGGGGGGGCTTTCCTCCAATCAGCTGTCATACAGTGTATGCCAAGACTAAACTCCCACAGCTGAAACAGAAAGAAAACATTCTAACACAATGTTCACTTTCTAAACAGTGTGGAAAGCGGAATACAGCAGATATGCAAATAAAACGTATGTAGGGAGATTGGTCTCATCTCTGTGTATCATCTGAGGCTGTTCACTTCACTGGGTATATGTGAGGGTTTACATCCACTTTAGGCTGAGTTTGAAATGAAATTAAAGTGTTTTAGGAGCAAGTTAAAAGAGAAATGGGTGTCACCCAGGCTAAGGACTCTCTATTGGCCCCAGTGGGCCCATGCACATATTGGGGACGACCCAAGAAATGGGACTTTAAAGGTGAGGTGCACTTGGTGTATATTAGATAAACAATAGTACAAAGCAGTAAGTAGATAAAATACAAAAAAGTTTATTGACACAAATTCATAATGAAATCAAACATCAATGCATGAGTATACAGTAATGCAACAAAAGAACCATATCTTGTAGTGATGGGGTCACATATGTCCGACATGTTTCGCCGTCATTGTATAGGCTTCCTCAGGGACATTTAGAGATTGGTGACCTCAAAATAGGTTCTAAATATAAATAACATGTTATAAGTCTCGAGACATTTTAGAAATCTGTATACACGTAGAGAATAATTGTGTTTGCTCACCAATTACTGTATCCGGGGCATCATAAACAAATCTGTCCTCAGGGGAAAGTGCTGTGTATCCAACAGGGGAGTATGATACACAGCACTTGCCCCTGAGGACAGATTTGTTTATGATGCCCCGGATACAGTAATTGGTGAGCAAACACAATTATTCTCTACGTGTATACAGATTTCTAAAATGTCTCAAGACCTATAACATGTTATTTATATTTAGAACCTATTTTGAGGTCACCAATCTCTAAATGTCCCTGAGGAAGCCTATACAATGACGGCGAAACATGTCAGACATATGTGACCCCATCACTACAAGATATGGTTCTTTTGTTGCATTACTGTATACTCATGCATTGATGTTCGATTTCATTATGAATTTGTGTCAATAAACTTTTTTGTATTTTATCTACTTACTGCTTTGTACTATTGTTTATCTAATATACACCAAGTGAACCTCACCTTTAAAGTCCCATTTCTTGGGTCATCCCCAATATGTGCATGGGCTCACTGGGGCCAATAGAGAGTCCTTAGCCTGGGTGACACCCATTTCTCTTTTAACCTGTATATGCAATAGGGATGTGGTGCAGGCTCGCTTGGTTTATCGGCATTGGAGTTTGGCTTTTAAAATAATTTAAGTATTTTAGGAGCAAATTTGGGGGCATATTTAGGATTTAAAGTATAAAAATAGGCATTTTTTTGGACCACATCCAAAAGTTATGGTTTTTCACAATTCGCGGGAGCACTAGGAACGTAACCCAGGCGATTTTCGGGGATCGACGGTATTGCTATTGAAAAGGTGCCTTGTGGACAGACATTACCTTTCTGCTTGATGACGTGTGTAACCCGCAACATATGTGGTGCCATTTCCGTAAACTTATTTCTGTGATCAATCAATTTCTACAATATAAAGTAACATTGATGCATCAACCTGTGCGGATTCCAGATTGTCAGCTACACTGGTTAAGTTCGAAGCACAGCTGGCTTTTAATGAATGGATAGATTGCCTTCTTGGTGATATCAGTGCAACCTAGTAAATGGATAGGCTAGATTTTATGGTTGTTTCTGGTTTAGATGAAATGAATAATAAGGTTTCTGTTTTCTTTTTTCTCTCTATAGTTTGTATTTCCCAAAATCATGGAGTGTACAGGTGGGATTGATCAATCAACCTTTAGAACCTCCAAACAACTCTGTTTTGGTGGAAAAGATCATCTATCACAGCAAGTACAAGTCCAGCACAATGTCCAATGATATCGCTCTGATTAAACTGGCAACGCCATTTACATTTAATGGTAAGAATTGGAATGTTTGGGGGGATTTACTAAGACTGGAGCACACAGAATCTGGTGCCGCTGTGCATAGTAACCAATCAGCTTCCAGGTTTTTATATCAAAGCCTAATTGAACAAGCCAAAGATTGAAGCTGATTGGTTACTACGCAGAGCTTTACCTCTGTGTGAACCTATTTTAGTAAATCTTCGCCTTTGTGTCCTATATGTAAAAGTGTAGACTGCAGAAAATACATACAGGTTTTCTCCAGAGTTGTATAAAGCACTCGAAACCCATACTTGAGTAAAAGTACAAGTGCTCGATCAAAAAGTGACTTGAGTAGAAGTACTAAAGTATTCAACATTTTTTGTACTTAAGTATTGCAAGTAGTTTTTTTTAAAAAGTTTGCTACTCAAGTACTGATAGTAAAAGTACAAGTACTGTGTTATGTAGTTATTAAAGAAAGAAGTCAAAAGAAGTCAAAAGTACACATGACATTATACACATTTTTTTGAGCTTTCTGAAACCTGCCATCTCCTGTTCTGGCAGTGGTAATTTTTATAATTGTAACGAGTAACTATGCAGCACAAAAAAAAAATATCAGAGTAGAAGTATTGAAATCATCGAAAAAATGTAGTGAAGTAAAAGTGGAAGTAGGAGAAAAAAATTCTACTCTAGGAAAGTACAGATACCGCCTTTCGGTACTTAAGTACAGTAGTGAAGTAGTTCTACTTAGTTACTATACATCTCTGGTTTTCTCTAGGTTATAATCAGAAACGGCATTAAAAAAAAAGTCTGGGTATAGGTAAAATGCAGGATAGAAATTTAACATCTTCAGTTCTCGTCATTGCAATGGTAGTTGAGATATTAGTTTTCCTTACACCCTTAAATGTGTACAGTGCCTTGCGAAAGTATTCGGCCCCCTTGAACTTTTCAACCTTTTGCCACATTTCAGGCTTCAAACATAAAGATATAAAACTGTAATTTTTTGTGAAGAATCAACAACAAGTGGGACACAATCATGAAGTGGAATGGAAATTTATTGGATATTTCAAACTTTGTTAACAAATAAAAAACTGAAAAATTGGGCGTGCAAAGTTATTAAGCCCCTTTACTTTCAGTGCAGCAAACTCTCTCCAGAAGTTCAGTGAGGATCTCTGAATGATCCAATGTTGACCTAAATAACTAATGATGATAAATAGAATCCACCTGTGTGTAATCAAGTCTCCATATAAATGCACCTGCACTGTGATAGTCTCAGAGGTCCGTTTAAAGTGTAAAACTGATAGAGACATACCCCAAGCGACTTACAGCTGTAATGGCAGCAAAAGGTGGCGCTACAAAGTATTAACTTAAGGGGGCTGAATAATTTTGCACGCCCAATTTTTGTTAAAAAAGTTTGAAATATCCAATAAATTTCGTTCCACTTCATGATCGTGTCCCACTTGTTGATTCTTCACAAAAAATTACAGTTTTATATCGTTATGTGGCAAAAGGTCGAAAAGTTCAAGGGGGCCGAATACTTTCGCAAGGCACTGTATATCCACCCTACTGTATCTTCTATATAGCATGGAAAAATAACCTTAGCAACGGTTCATTCAATCAATCAATTAACCACTTGCTGACCGCATGCCGCAGATGTACGGCAGCAGTCTGGCTCTCCCAAGCAAAGTCCCGTACATGTACGGCGCTCGCCTGGGAGGAGCTAGGGGGCGATTGCACGCCACCGGAGGTGCGCTCCCACCCTCCGCTCGTCAGCGGGGAAGCTAGTGCGTGCGGCAGGCGGCTCTGATGGCTGCCAGCCACTAGCGATCTCCCGCCGCTAACAGAGAAGGACGGACGGCTGATGTAAACACAGCCATCCATACTTCTCCCTGAAGTGATCACAGATGTCATGTGATCCTGCTATATAGGATCGCATGTCTCTGTGATTATTGCACAAGCCACGCCCCCCACAGTTAGAATCACGCCCCTAGGGACACATTTAACCCCTTGATCACCTATACTGTTAACCCCTTCCCTGCCTGTGTCATTTTTACAGTAACAGTGCATATTTTTAGCGCTGATTACTGTAGTAATGTCACTGGTACCCCCAAAAGTGTCAAAAATGTCAGTTAGGGTTAGGGGTCCGATCTGTCCGCCACAATGTTGCAGTCCCTCAAAAAATCGCAGATCGCCACCATTACTAGTAAAAAAAAGCAATAAATATGACAAATCTTTCCCGCAGTTAGTAAACGCAATAACTTTTGCGCAAACCAATCAAAACGGTTATTGCGATTTTTTTTTTTACCAAGAATATGTAGCAGAAAACAAATTGGCCTAAAATGTTAATAAATTTTGATTTTTACATTTTTTTTGAGAATTTATAATAGAAGAATGTGAAAAATATTGTTCTTTTTTCAAAATTGTCGCTCTTTTTCTTGTTTATAGCGCAAAAAATAAAAATCACACAGGTGATCAAATACCACCAAAAGAAAGCTCTATTTGTGGGAAAAAAGGACATCAATTTTGTTTGGGTACAGCGTTGCACGACCGCGCAATTGTCCGTTAAAATCACGCAGTGCCGAATCGCAAAATAGGGCCTGGTCTTTGAGCAGCCAAATCCTCCGGTCTTAAAGTGGTTAAATACATATTTATATGGCTTCTTTCCTCAGAGAATAGGTGCAGCTACTCGCCTCTTCCAAGTCACCCTTTGTCTCCACCCCTACCCACCCCCGAGCGCCATCACTTGGTTCCACTCACCTCCCAGTACTGTCCCTTTTAGAGGAAGCAATACCAAGTATCACTTTGTGGTGCTAAGTAATTTGTATAGAATTTGTTACTATTAATAAAAAAAGCAGTCAAACAGCCCCCCAAGCAACAATAGATCCCCCCAGCATCAACAGATCCCCCAGCAATAATAGACCCCCCCTGCAACAAAATACCCCCTAGCAACTATAGATCCACCCCAGGAACAGTAGAACCCCACCAGCAACAAAAGATCTCCCAGAATAAATAGACACTCCAGCAGCAAGCAACAATAGACCCCTCCATCAACAGTAGATCCCTCACAGCAACAATTGACCCCTAGCAACAATAGAGCCTTCTCTCAACAATAGATCACCCCATGCAATAATAGATGCCCCAACAGTCAGGATCAATAGACCCTTCAGCACACCACAGCACCCCTTGCTGTTACATACAGTCAGTGAGGTTCCGGAACTGCATTCCCCCATGTTCCTCTTGAAAAGACACACACGTGTGTGTGTGTGTATATATATATATATATATATATACATATATATAAATAAACCTAATGCTATTAGTAATACATTTAAAGAGAAAAGAAATTATGATATATTTAGGAATTTTTTTCATTTACTTGCCATTCTATTTCAAAAGCCTGATCAACATGAAATACAAGTTAATGATAACAATGTTCACCTGGCAATGAAGTTACTATCTGCAAGTACTGTTTTGGTATGCCTAGTACTGATGACAAACATCGCCATCTTGTGAGCACTTTATGTAGTGCAATTTATCAGCCAGTTCCAGCAACCTGCTTAGTATTCTTGTGCTGAAATCCTATTTTAAGTCATACTCATGTGTGCTCTGATGTTTTAAATGTATTGATTTGTGCTGAGTGGTTCTGAGCTACCACTGGTTAGTTAAGGTAACCCAGCCCACCGGTAACCAATGTGAGCTGTTACGCAGGTGTTGCCTGATCTCAGTAAAAGCAATAGATTTCCCAGGTCAGCCAAAATCAAGCCGTTTTCCAGCACTGGTGGTCTTAGAGCTGTTCTGCTGGGCTGGCAAATCTCTCAGCTGGGTTTCTTTGCAGGAGGAATCGGATGGGTTTCTCTGATTTATGGAATCAGGATACCTTTATAAATCTCAAATTAACTTTCAGTTTAATTAAAATGCAAACCTTCCAGGTGCATCCATTATATATAAAAAAGGTGTTTAAAGTTAAACCCATATCATTGGGTTTCTTTGGAAAGGAGCCACAGCCTGAGTAGAAAAGCCTGTCCCCTGTCTGTATGCTGCAGAAACTGACTTTTTCTCTCTGTGTGGAAGCAGCGGCCTCTCAGCACAGGTCTGACACACACCCCTGATGATTCAGAACTAGAGCTCTCCAATCAGAAGGCTACTTTCTACTAGAAACAAAATGTATCTACACTGAACAAAATTATAAACGCAACACTTTTGTTTTTGCCCCCATTTTTAATGAGCTGAACGCAAAGATTTAAGACTTTTTCTATGTACACAAAAGGCCGATTTCTCCCAAATATTGTTCACAAATCTGTCTAAATCTGTGTTAAGCCCCTTTCACACATGCTGTCCGTTTGTCCGTTTTTCATCCATCCGTTGACGGATGAAAAACAGACATCAATGTATCTCTATGTAAAAACGGATGACAATGGATGATCATCAGTTAACATCCGTTTTCATCCGCTTCCGTCAATGTCCGTTTTTTTGAGCGGATGAATGCCTTATTTTTCATCCGTCAAAAAAATGGATCGGACGAAAAACGGATAACAACGGATGACAGCGGATGAAAACGGATGACAACGGATGAAAAACAGATAAAAAGTGATGAAAAATGGATAACAACTGACGAAAAACGGATTAAAAACGGATGAAAAATGGATGAAAACGGATGGAAAACTGATACATTTTGACGTGACTGAACTGATGAACTGAACGGACCGTATGTGTGAAAGGGGCCTCAGGGCTCTTTCACATGGGCGTTCCGATCAGATCCTCCTGTCAGTTTTTTAGGCGGATCTGATCAGATGCCCCATTCAGCCCTATGGAGCAGCGGATGTCAGCGGTGACATATCTGCTGACACCCGCTGCCATCCGCATCTGATCCTGTCCATGAAATCCGGATGGATGGAAACCCTATTTTCCATCCGTCCAGGGGATCGGATGGGATCGGATGAGAGCGGACAGGCGGTATTCTCAGGAGTAGTTCAGCAATAGCTGCCCATATATTTCCCTTAGGAAGTGTTTACCTTTGCTCTCGTTCACATTGAACGTGGTTTTAAAATTGTGTGACTTCATCTGAACTCGCACGATTTCAAGGCCGCATTTCAGTCCGACTTCAGGGGCGACTTGAAAGACATCTGTGTGGGTCTATTGAAGTCCGCCCTGAAGTTGCCAAAAGTAGTGCAGGAACTATTTTGGAAAGCGGTGCAGCGCTGCAAAGTCGGCATCACACCAACTGGGAAGTTCCAGTGCTGGCAATAGGCTGCGATTTGACCTTGCACTTGGAAGTGCTGCATGCATAGGAAACATGCTGCTAGGAAAAGAAAGCAAAAAGATGACCTCATCAGTCTGTTTCTTCATAGGCTTTGTATGATATATATATATATATATATATATATATATATATATATATTGTGACAGGAAGTCAGGTAAATCTGGGAATGTAGTCACAGAGAGGAGACAGATTCCCACCTGGTTTGGAAAGTTCACTAATTACTATAGGGTGTCGGCTGCCAAAGGCAGCAGGAAGGTGTAAAGAAGTTGAAAGGCCTTCAGCTGTTCAGAGTGAGGAAATGAAGGCCTCTATAATTTGTCCAAAGGAAGTCTAATGGATTGCTGTCTCCTGTCGCTGTGTGGGCTGGGAGAGGAGGGCAGACAGACGTGTGCCTCCCGACGCCGTGTGGGCATGGGAGAAGGACTGCTGCCTCCGGAAGCTGTCTCCTGAAGCCATGTGGGCTGGGAGAAGGAGGACAGTCAGATGTGTGCCTCCCGACAAGCTGGTGAGCATGGGAGAAGACCCCCTGAAGTGATGTGCGCTAAGGAGGGTAACCAAGTGTGAAGAAGTCTCAAAGGTGAGAAAACAAACTATTTCTATGTGAAAGAAATAAAGGAATGTTTGCCATGTGAAGAGGCAAGCCAAGAGACATTCTCATTGTGATGAGTTAAGGACATGTTCAATGGACATTTGTGCTGTGTGAAGAGATTATAAATGGACTATTGAGTGTCCGCTGTAGGACAAGAAAGTCTGCCCAACAGTAGGTTGGAGACAGACTCTTAGGTAGGTTCCAGAGTGAGAAGGTAGCCGCCCACAGAGGCAAGGATTTATTTTCTGTTTTATTTTATTTTGGATGTTTTTGCTGCATGCAGTCTGGTGAAGAAAACACCATTAATAAACCAAACTGTTGTTTGCAAGCACTTGTCGGCTATCTCTCTGGGAAAACGCACCCCCCAAGGGGTCATCTACGCCTACCACCGAGCTAATCCCTCACAATATATATATATATTTATACAGTATCTCACAAAAGTGAGTACACCCCTCACATTTTTGTAAATATTTTATTATATCTTCTCTTGTGACAACACTGAAGAAATGACACTTTGCTACAATGTAAAGTAGTGAGTGTACAGCTTGTATAACAGTGTAAATTTGCTGTCCTCTCAAAATAACTCAACACACAGCCATTAATGTCTAAACCGCTGGCAACAAAAGTAAGTACATCCCTAAGTGCAACATTTCAGAATTGGGCCCAATTAGCCATCTTCCCTCCCCCGGTGTCATGTGACTCGTTAGTGTTACAAGGTCTCAGGTGGGAATGGGGAACGGGTGTGTTAAATTTGGTGTTATCGCTCTCACTCTCTCATACTGGTCACTGGAAGATCAACATGGCACCTCATGGCAAAGAACTCTCTGAGGATCTGAAAAAAAGAATTGTTGCTCTACATTAAGATGGCCTAGGCTATGAGAAGATTGCCAAGACTCTGAAACTGAGCTGCAGCACGGTGGCCAAGACCATACAGCGGTTTAACAGGACAGGTTCCACTCAGAACAGGCCTCACCATGGTCAACCAAAGAAGTTGAGTGCACGTGCTCAGCGTCATATCCAGAGGTTGTCTTTGGGAAATAGACGTATGAGTGCTGCCAGCATTGCTGCAGAGGTTGAAGGGGTGAGGGGTCAGCCTGTCAGTGCTCAGACCATACGCCGCACACTGCATCAAATTGGTCTGCATGGCTGTCATCCCAGAAGGAAGCCTTTTCTAAAGATGATGCACAAGAAAGCCCGCAAACAGTTTGCTGAAGACAAGCAGACTAAGGACATGGATTAATGTCCTGTGGTTTGATTAGACTAAGATAAACGTATTTCAAATGGTGTCAAGCGTGTGTCATAGCAACCAGGTGAGGAATACAAAGACAAGTGTGTCTTGCCTACAGTCAAGCATGGTGTTGGGAGTGTCATGGTCTGGGGCTGCATGAGTGCTGGGAAGCTACATTTCATTGAGGGAACCATGAATGCCAACATGTACTGTGACATACTGAAGCAGAGCATAATCTCCTCCCTTCAGAGACTGGGCCGCAGGGCAGTATTCCAACATGATAAGGACCCCAAACACACCTCCAAGATGACCACTGCCTTGCTAAAGAAGCTGAGGGTAAAGGTGATGGACTGGCCATGAATGTCTCCAGATCTAAACCCTATTGAACATCTGTGGGGCATCCTCAAACGGAAGGTGGAGGAGCGCAAGGTCTCTAACATCCACCAGCTCTGTGATGTCATCATAGAGGACTCCAGTGGCAACCTGTGAAGCTCTGGTGAACTCCATGCCCAAGAGGGTTAAGGCAGTGCTGGAAAATAATGGTGGCCACACAAAATATTGACACTTTGGGCCCAATTTGGACATTTTCACTTAGGGGTGTACTCACTTTTGTTGCCAGCGGTTTAGACATTAATGGCTGTGTGTTGAGTCATTTTGAGGGGACAACAAATTTACACTGTTATACAAGCTGTACACTCACTACTTTATATTGTAGCAAAGTGTCATTTCTTCAGTGTTGTCACATGAAAAGATATAATAAAATATTTACAAAAATGTGAGGGGTGTACTCACTTTTGTGAGATACTGTATTAATATATAAATAGTACAGTCTATAATTATACAGTATATATATATATATACACATAGGATTTAAGTAACATGACATGGTTGTTGGTGCCAGATGGGCTGGTCTGAGAATTTCAAAAACTGCTGATCTACTGGGATTTTCACACAAAACCATTTCTCGTGTTTACAGAGAATGGTCTTGAAAAAGAGAAAATATCCACTGAGCAGTAGTTGTATAGAGGAAAATGCCTTGTTGATATCAGAAGTCAGAGGAGAACGGGCAGACTGGTTCCAGATGATAGAAAGGCAACAGTAACTCAAATAACAACTCGTTACAACCAAGGTGTGTAGAATACCATCTCTGAACGCACAACACATAAAACCTTGAAGAAGATGGGCTACAGCAGCAGAAGGTCTCTCCTGTCAGCTAAGAAGAGGAAATTGAGGCTACAATTCGCCCAGGCTCGCAAAAATTGGACAATAGAAGATTGGAAAAATGTTGCCTGGTATGGTGAATCTTGATTTCAGCTGCAACATTCAGATGGTGGGATCAGAATTTGGCGTAAACAACATGAAAGCATGGATCCATCCTGCCTTGTATCAACAGGCTGGTAGTGGTGGTGGTGTAATGGTGTGGGGGATATTTTCTTGGCACACTTTGGGCCCCTTAGTACCAATTGAGCATCATTTAAACGCCACGGCCTACCTGAGTATTGTTGCTGACCATGCCCATCCCTTTATGACTACAGTGTCCCCATCTCCTGATGGCTCCTTCCAGCAGGATAATGCACCATGTCACAAAGCTCCAATCATGTCACCACTGGTTTCTTCACCATGACAAGGTCACTGTCCTCCAATGGCCTCCACACTCACCAGATCTCATCCCATAGAGCACCTTTGGTGTCATGGATGTGCAACCAACAAATCTGCAGCAACTGCGTGATGCTATCATGTCACTATGGAGCATAGATGGATAGATGGAAATCCCTGAGGAATGTTTCCAACACAAATCTATGCCACGAAGAATTAGGGCAATTCTGAAGGCAAAATGGGGTCCAACCCGGTACTAGCAAGGTGTACCTAAAAGTAGTCGGTGATTATATATATATATATAGACACTGTATTTATACATACAAGGGAGGTTCATATATGTATTTATAGATTGTAAGGAGCATAAGGAGCATGGGCTCATTTAGTATTGGTAATGAGGCCCACCTCTCTTTCTTTCTTGTGGGAGTTTGCTGCTCAGTGAAAAGGCTGACTGCTGGCGGAACACTAAAAAAAGAGAGCTGGGCCTCATTAATTGAACTATAGGGGAAAAAATAAATAAATATATATATATATATATATATATACACAAAACATTTCTTTTACCACCAGGTCTTGTACAACCAATATGTCTTCCACACTATGGAGAAAATTTCCCAGAGGGTAAAATCTGCTGGATATCCGGTTGGGGAGCCACTGAAGATGGAGGTAAACTAAACCTTCCTTATTTTTATTGTGTGAAATTTTTATACAGAGAACACAGAAGCATTCATACAGTATCAGCCACTGTCCATAAGGAGCGCGCAATGTAATGTTCCATACACACTAACACCCTGCAGGGCCAGTTTGGTTGGAAGCCAGTCATCCTGCCACTCCAGCAGACGTCCTCTGACGAAACGCGTAGGGTGGAGTTACTACGTCATTGCGTCACTTCCGGTTGTCGGAGACAGGGCCGTGGAACGCGGAAGCTTCCCGGTCTCCTTACCAAGAGGTCCTCCTTCTCCCCCTTCTTATCTTTGAGATTCTTAAGGGAGGAATTTACCGGAGAGACCCCCAGCATTCTTGTCCCACGGGATACATCAATTACAGGTTGTATGAGAGGTGCGACATCTAGTGGATACACGGATGGTTGCAACCTAAGAAAAATTTCTTTTATATTTTTCACTGACTGATTTATCCGCTCATTTTGGTGGAAGTTTTTGTTTTCTGCACTAGACAAGAACCTATTATATCTTCCACTGGTGTTGCGACACCAAGGATACTATAACACAGACTCTTTATCTCTTTACTTTTTATTTTTGTTATCTGAAAAGATAAAATTCACCACTTATATTTGTTATTTAAAATAAAATTCTCTATTTACATTTGGTTATCCCTTAATTGGATTTATTTTGCACCAGCACTTTTATATGTTTATGCACATTTCTTGGTAGTTGATATTTGGTCACAATATCAATTTCACACATCAGTGCACTTTTTAATATATATATTTATTTATTTATATTGCACATTGAGCACTTTATCACCTATGAGGTAGCGCCGTACCAATCTTTTGCACATGTTTCATCCTGCCAATATGTTTTATAATTGTAGGTGGAAACTGGAGCATTGGGAGCAAATTCACAAGTATATGGAGAGAATGTAAACACTCCATGTGGATGGTGCCCTTAGAGCAGTGATGGCGAACCTTGGCACTCCAGATGTTTTGGAACTACATTACCCATAAAGCTCAACTACACTGCAGAATTCATGAGCATCATGGGAAATGTAGCTCCAAAACATCTGGGGTGCCAAGGTTCGCCATCACTGCCTTAGAGGGAACGTAAATATAAGATTACAAACCACTAAGTGTCCTCCATTCACACTAGTACGACTTGTCAGGCGACTTGGTCAGCCTGACAAGTCGCGCACCGTCGCGTCCCATAGTATAGTACAGGAACGGTTCTAATAGGAGCGACACAAGTCGCTCCGACTTAGAAAAAGGTTCCTGTACTACTTCGGGGCGACCTGGAGCGACTTGCATAGACATTCATTTTATGAAGTCCATGCAAGTCGTGCCGAAGTCGCGGTGCACGCGACTTCACAGGTCGCCCCGAAAGTCGTGCCGCTTCAGTGTGAACCGGCACTTAAGGGGTCAGTTTATACATATGACAAAAACAAGCTGCCCCATGTTACCACCTACGTGCCCCATCATCAGGAAAGATTTGATAAGAGCAATGACAGCTTCTTTCCTCTTCTCTGGAACGGATGGATAGTTTTTCTGCTCAGGCCGGAGGATGTTTATGACTCTGTACTTTAAGTGGCTAACTCTACACAGGACACAAGAGGGCCAGGGAAAGGAGTCCTCTGTCCACTTCCTGTTTACTAATAAAGCATGTCCAAAACTGATCCTACTTGCTTCTAAGGTGTTACATTATTCAAAGGTACTGTGGGTAAATCCCCAGAAACAACCTCCAGCTGGTATCTTGAAAGGCCTACCTTCATTTAGACCAGTTGGAGTTCATGTGCGGGGAGAGACCCTTTGGTAGAAGACTATTGAAGGAATACTAATGCCTCGTTTCCACTGAGCGGATCGGTTCGGGTCAGTTCGGTACGGTACGCTAATTTGAGTGTTTCCATTATGAAAGTGGCCCATACAACTGAACCAAACCGCACCATTCCTGGTCCTGCTTCAGATGTAGGGCCCTAGGAAATGGTACGGTACGGTTAGGGCGGAGCTACTGGCGTCACACGATAGATTCCACTGATTGGCGGACAGGAAAACTTCAATGCTCACGTCAAATGAAAGAGCAAAACAAACACCTCATTTGGTGTAAACCCCGCATGGTCCCTGGTGGCCCGACTTGCAGTGGAAACGCTCACCTGAATAGACCGGACCATTCTAACCCTTCCAAACTGTACCGACCCGAACCGTTCCGCTCAGTGGAAACGAGGCATAAGGTACCCCTCTTGGTGTAGAGAGGAAGTCTTCTAATTCTTTGTATATTGTGTGAAATTCCTGTGGGATTTTGCTCAAGGTGTATTGCTTTCCAAATTGTTCAGTTCAGCCAGACAATATTGTTTTGGGCTTGTTGGCCCACTTTTATTTTTAACCACTTTACCACCGGAGGATTTTGCTGTCTTACGTCCAGGCCACTTTTTGCGATTCGGCACTGTGCGACTTTAGCTGACAATTGTGCGGTCATGCGACGCCGTACCCAAACAAAATTTACGTCCTTTTTTTCCCACAAACAGAGCTTTCTTTTGGTGGTATTTGATCACCTCTGCGATTTTTACTTTTTGCGCTATAAACAAAAAAAGAGCGCAAATTTTGAAAAAATAACAATATTTTTCAAATTTTTTTTATATGAAATTCCCCCCCCCCCCCCCAAAAATGTAAAAATCAAATTTTTTAAAAATTTTTGGCCAATTTGTTTTCTGCTACCTATGTTTGGTAAAAAAAATCACAATAAGCGTATTTTGATCGGTTTGCGCAAAAGTTATTGCGTTTACTAACTAAGGGAAAGATTTCTGTCATTTTTGGTGGTTTTTTTTTTTAACGAGTAATGGCGGCGATCTGCGATTTTTTTTTGCGGGACTGCGACATTGCGGCGGACAGATCGGAACCTTGACTGACATTTTTGACACTTTTTGGTGTACCAGTGACATTACTACAGTAATCAGTGCTATAAATTTGCACTGTTACTGTAAAAATGACACTGGCAGGGAAGGGGTTAATTTTATTGGAGAGGGAGGGGTTAATGTATGCCTGGGGCTTACTAACGTGTGTTGGGGGAGGTGACTGAGTGACACAGGGACAGATCGCAGGTTCAGCTACGCTGAACCCTGCAATCTGCCTCTGTGTGTCACTTAGGAGATCCGCCCACTTTGTTTACACAAGCGGGAGGATCTCCAAACTCGATTCCCCGACGATCGGGGAAGAGCGGCGGTGATCACCGCCGCTCCTCCCCTGGCCCGACTCCCGCTGTGACTGAATACAGTGGGAGCGAGCCTCCGGTGGCGCGCGTGCGCCACCCACAAGGGGAGGAGTCCAGCGACGTATATATCTACGTCGCTGGATGGGAACGAGCCACTTTGCCGCAGTACCAGCTCAGTGAGCGGTCGGCAAGTGGTTAAGGAAAAACTCGGTTTCCCTTTCAGGGGTTTCCACCATCATTTCAGAACACAAGAGAGAATGTCCTTAGGTCTTCTGTCTTCCTCTTTGCAGAGCTGCTGCTCAGGCGTCACGTTCGGGTCTTTGGGAAGGTCCCTCAGACCACGACACAGCAGCAATGTGCTCACATAGAGCTCTGTACTCCTGTCTCAGCTCTCACAGCTCTGCATTTTTGCAGCTCCCTGCTGAACTGGCCCACACCCTGCCGCAGGCAGGAACCTTCTGTCTCCCAGGTGAACTGTAAACTATTGCCAGGCCCATGACTGTAAAGGGTGTGCACATCTTCACACAGACAGCCTGCTGGTCTCTGGTAAAACCGGGACACAGGAGTAGAGGCTTCTTCCCTCCCAAAACTCTTTGAAGCCTCTGGACTCCAGACTCCAATACGGACGTTACAAAACCCAGGGAAAACTGAAAAAGCAGTTTTTTCCACTCAAAACAGATATTCTGGAGCCCGTCAATCATCGTGGCAACCCTGTGTGCCATTTCCTTCTTCTAAGACAGTGGCACAAAGCAGAGAAGAAGGCGCTTCTAAGTGAAGTAAAAAAAACACTTTAATGACAAGGAAGGGTTAAAAACAATTACAAGAGGGAAGTGAAAAATAGGCGTCTCAATGAATCCATAACATCCAGCTGGATGCCTCCTGGGAGTAAAGACAGCTGCAGGTGGAAGTTCCAGCCGACCAGCAGTGGGAAACCCTGCGTCTCTGATCCAACATGGAGAGCCATGCTGTCTGACCAGCATGGAAGTGGCGTCAGAATGGGCGGAATATGTTTCGGAGCATGCCCAGTCGCTCCTTCTTCAAACCAATATGCCAAACCAACCATTGGTTTGAAGAAGGAGCGACCTGGCATGCTCCAAAACATGTCCTGCCCACTCTGACTCCACTTCTGGTTTGCGGAATTCAATGCTGCTCCTGAGAGCACGGCTCTCCATCCTGGATCAGAGAAACAGGGTTTCCCACCGCTGGTCGGCTGAAACTTCCACTTGCAGCTGTCTCTACTCCCAGGAGGCATCCCGCTGGATGGTATGGATTCATTGGTATGCCTGTTTTTCACCTCCATCTTGTAAGTGTTTTTAACCCTTCCTTGTCATTAAAGCGGAGTTCCGGCCTCAAAATTGACTTTGGCCCATTGGCTTCCTCTAGGTCACCTGAAAAAGAAATGGATAATGACGATTTTTTTTGGTTTACTCACCTTGTTTTTGAAGAAAATATTCTTAACTTCCTTCCACTTCCTCCCTCTGCGGCCGCAGCCGCGCCGTCACTTCCTGCTAGCATTGACTCCTGGGAGCTGAACCTCATGGCTCCCAGGAATCAATGCGCCTGCACTGGCCGTGCTAGTCACTTCCGGTGCCGGCGCGTCATTCCCTGCTAAACAGCTTCTGGGCATGCCCAGAAGCTGTGCAGGGATGACGCGCCTGCACCGGAAGTGACGAGCAGGGCTGATGCAGGGCGTTCTGAGACCGAAGAGGACACAGAAGAGGACACCGAAGAGGACGCTCTGGCTTCAGCTTTCCACACCTGAGATGGCAGCTCTGGACAAGACATTTTCAAGGTAAGTATTTCTTCTAAAAGGTAAGTGCGACCCGGGACAGATCAGAGGCTATCCATTCTGAAATGCACTAGCCCTGACTGTCCCGGGGGTATTTATATCTAAAAAACGATTCTGAGGCCGGAACTCCACTTTAAAGTGTTTTAATTACTGCACTTAGAAGCGCCTCCTTCTTTGTTTTACCTATAGAGTGTGCTTCTCTCTTCTGAAGTGCTGCTGTGGTGCATTAATCACAATTCAAGAGGCAGTCATGTACTGTTTGTCAAAGTCTCCTTGTCATCCAGAGTGCCCTATTCTCCACACTCCTAACACAGTGGCACAGCCTAGCACTGTCACAATTGACTAAAGTACAATTGGATTAAAGCCCTGGGCAAAAAACAAGTTTTCCCTTACAATGGGGCTGTAACCGCACTTCACTGTTCAACTGCTCATTTCTGTCTAGGGCAGAGGTCTCCAAATTTTCTGAGCAAAGGGCCAGTTTACTGTCCTTCAGGCTTTAGAGGGGCCAGACTGTGGCCAGTAGGAGTAGAAAATGCCCATCAGTGCCCCATCATTGCTTTCAATGGGAGGAATAGCCCCCCCATTGGGGATATCAATGAGAAGAATAGTGCTCCAAGGATGGTGTTAGTGGGGGGTAGTGTTGGTAGGGGCAATTGTGCGCCATCATTGGTGTCGGTTGGTGGAATTGGGCCAAATAAAGGCAAGCAAAGGGTCACATACGGCCCCAGGCCACAGTTTGGAGACCACTGGTCTAGGGGATTGGAAAACAGAGATATACTTATGTAAACCTCTGTAGCACAACTCCCAGCCGTTTTGCTGGATATGGGTCCCCCTGGGTTACCGCTAGCAACAACAGCACATTTAAGCATGTTCTCCAAGTGTAAGCACTGAGACAATGACCAGTCCAATATCTTTGGGTTTTTTTGTATTTATTTGGTAACTTGGATGGGAGAAGGGATGAGTAGGATACTCCTGGAACTAAACTAGGCACATTTGGCGGAGACACTTGAATATCGCTGTTTGGCGCTAACTTGATGCTGGCTGAATGCCTGTCAACGCTGACTTGATGCTGGTTAACGCTGGCCGGATGCCTGTTAACGCTGAATTGACTTGGGACTGCTTTCTGACTAAAGAAGTCCTCTTCAAGCTCCCCTAAGCACTCCTGCTGAGGTAGCTACTTGAATACACTGCTGCACTGCTGAACACTTCAGGGTCCGCACCGGCGCCCCCTTTCTCACTCTAATCTTCAGGGCTTAGATACTGGCACCCCCTTTCTAAGCCACCACTACTGTCTAGCTGGCTCCTGGATCCCTTTGACCTTCTGGAGTGGTCCCCTCTCTCAGGCAGACCCCTGGGCAGTTTGAGTTTTGACTTCTGCCCAGCAGCTCCACTTGGTCCACAGCACTCTGGATCCTTCCTGTAGCCCAGCTCAGCCTCCGGTCCTCTAGGCCGACCGCCCAGGATACCCTCACTTACTCTGACAGGAGGAGAGACAGCCATTAGCCTCCTCCTGGGACTCTGCTTCCCACCAAAGACACCCTGTCACATGCTCCCCTCAGACTTATATCTGCTCCCAGGGTGCATTGCGGCAACCTCCGCCCATTGAAACAGCTATAAGCCCAGGTGTGCTATTGGCCAGGTTTCCTCCACTGTCCAACAAGATCCCTCATTGGATGCAGTGGGGAGACCCCCCAGACTCAACAGACCACACCTAGAAGCACATGACAGCCTAACTGAATGATCAGGCCCCCCTGATAAGCAGACAGGGCCACATATATACTTTTCCTAGCACCTACCTAGGAGGGTGTTACACCTCCTATCTTCCCAGCACAAGACCAGCCCCTGTGGCTCCTGCCCCCCCCCCCCCAACCCCAAACACACACTGTCAAGCGGTTTTGTGCAGTGGACTGTCCCTGACGTCATTATGCCCATAGACCTGATCTGGACATGAGGACATTAGGAACAGTCCACCGCTGCATTGTGGGGGAGCTCCATTTCCTTGTGGAGTGGGGAATCGGGTGAGTATGAGCTTTCTCGAATCCTCAAAAACTGTCTCCAAAAGACAAAAAATAGCAGTTGACCCGTGCAGTGCAGGCACAGCCCAACTGTATGGGAAAACTTTTCTTTTTTTTTGCACAGAGTTGGACTTTAACTTAAGGGTCCATGTTTATATTTGGCACCTTTAATGTCCCTAACCTAGAGGAAAAAGGGACTGGTTTTGGATATTGTAATTCAGGGATGTGGTGCCTTGGTCCCTCCTCTCTCCATATTCAGTGTTTAAGTACTAATAAAGCATGTTCCTGATGAAGGACATTAGAAAAATATTTAGGATGACTGCAAAGCTGCACACCGCATCGCTCACTTTATACTGTATGTGTAGTAGACTGGAAAGGGGGGTTAACAAGCGGCTCAAGATGCAGCAGACAGGAGTTATGGAGGAGAGCAACAAGACCTAGATTGGAGGAATATGTCACCAGCATACCTAGGAACTCCTTTAAAAAGGGTCCAATGCTTTATTGAATGATCACATCCCAACAGAAGATATGTCTGATGAAGGCATCCTGCCTAGCTCCGAAACGTCACAATCTTCTGCTGTGATGCGATCATTTATTAAAGCTTTGGTCCCTTTTTAATGGACTTACTTGGTGTGCTGGTGACCTATTCCTTGCTCTGATACATTCCGACCCCCAGCCAGTGGACATTTCAGCACCCACTTGCTCTTCAGCTATTTCGAGAAACGTGTGCATTGGGAATATTGCTTTTGACCTAGAAGGTCCCATTGTGCCCCTATTGCAAACCCAATGCAATTTAGATCTCAGTAGAAGATGTGAATAAAAGGAATACAGATTATTCCCGTTAATAACCCTCCAGCTCCAGCGTTCCTTTCACTAGGTCTTTACACCCCCCGGACTGCCCGATCACAGAACCCCTGTGATTAGCTTGCCTACTGGCTCCCAGTCATTACTAGAGACTGGCAGCTGTCTATGGCAGCTTGATCAGTGTGCAGGGAGTGTGCAATGAGCCCTGACTGATCTCTATAGCTGCAGGGGCTCTGGAAAATGTTATCCTCAAGTTTTGCAGTAGAAGCTTCTCAGTTTTACTTTCTCTCCATAGCCCAGCTTCCCCCCTCCCAGCAGTGACTTAGCAGCCTTTATGACTTCAAAGAAAGAAAGGGGGCAGAGATTTCACTGTTTCTTTTATGAACTTTGAGAATGAATTATTCTATGGTGCCTGCAGCTACAGAGGTCAATAAGAGCTTATTTTAAAGCAGACTGCATCAGCCAATCACTTCCTATATAATTTGGGGATTCCAGTAAAATATTCTTGCCATAGATCATTACTTAGTTCCACTCCACCTGTGAGTTTTTTCCTCATTCCTGCCCAGGGCCAGATTTCGGGGGTTGCTGGGCTGCGCACCACTAGATTTTAGTTGTGCCCCTCCAGGTCTGAGCGTGCATCCACTGATCAATGAACCAGTACGATGCAGTCAGTTGATGTAAGAGAGCAAACTGATGGGGACAATCAATGTAAGGGGGCACTCTGATGGGGACACCTGTTGTAAGGGAGCACTTTGATGTGGACATCTGTTGTAGGGGGCACTCTGATAGGGACACCTGATGTAAGGGGGCACTTTGATGGAGACACCTGTTGTAGGGGAGCACTCTGATGCAAACACCTGATGTAAGGGGCACTTTGATGGGGACATCTGATGTAGGATGGCACGCTGATGGAGACACCTGATGTAAGGGGCACTTTGATGGGGACACCCGATGTAAGAGGGCACTCTGATGGGGACACCTGTTGTAAGGGGGCACTCTGATGGGGACACTTGAAAAGGAGAATAACTGATCATATGTAAGGGTTACTCTGATGGGGACATCTGATATAAGGGGTCACTCTGATGAGGAAATCTGATGTAAAGAGGCACTCTGATGGGGACACCTGATATAAGGGGTCATTCTGATGAGGAAATCTGATGTAAAGAGGCACTCTGATGGGGACACCTGATATAAGGGGTCACTCTGATGAGGAAATCTGAAGTAAAGAGGCACTCTGATGGGGACACCTGATGTAGGGGCACTCTGATGGGGACACCTTATGTAAGGGGTAATCTGATGGGGACACCTTATGTAAGGGGGCACTCTGATGGGGACACCTGATGTAAGAGGGCACTCTGATGGGGACACCTGATGTAAGGAGGCACTCTGATGGGGACACCTTATGTAAGGGGGCACTCTGATGGGGACACCTGATGTAAGAGGGCACTCTGATGGGGACACCTGATGTAAGGGGGCACTCTGATGGGGACACCTGATGTAGGGGCACTCTGATGGGGACACCTTATGTAAGGGGTAATCTGATGGGGACACCTTATGAAAGGGGGCACTCTGATGGGGACACCTTATGTAAGGGGGTACTCTGATGGGGACACCTGATGTAAGAGGGCACTCTGATGGGGACACCGGATGTAAGGGGGCACTCTGATGGAGACCCAGATGTAAGGGGGCACTCTGATGGGAAACTGATGTAATGGGGGACTCTGATAAGTACTCCTGATGTAAAAAGGGACTCCGATAAGGACATCTGTAAGGGGGTACAGGTTCTGTTTAATCACCCTAATCTAATGAAAGCCTACTACTTACTAGTGTTTCCCAGGTTGTGACACTGTGTGACAGGTTGTAAGTGACACACACAGTGCGGACATGATACCCCCTGACTTTTTCTTTTACTGCACCCCAAGTATAGATAGGCTAGATCCAACCCTGTTCTGACTCACTATTGGATATTTCCACACTTCTTTTGCATTCTCTTTTATACAAAATAAATCAGACAGCTAATATTAAGTCTGTGACACAAATGTAATGGTCATCACAGGAACTCAAAGGCAGGAACACTCTAGCTGCAGTTCCCTCCAAGTGGTATAAGAAGCCATTGAGTGGTGTCATTTTCTAACATCAAGCATTGGCACAGCTGTAACGGATAATCCCGTACTCTGTTCAATATGTTATTGATTAATGGTCAGCTCCATCTAGTGGTCATAAAGTGGTATTTTTTTATTGAGGTATTTCAAGAAAATACTGCATTATGGCCACTAGATAGAGCTAAGGATCATAGCAAATTAAGATATTAGACACAATACAGGGAATTAACATATTAGGCATTATACAGGGATATATTGTGATAGCCTTAGCCCCTTTTTAAAAATGGACCCCTAAGTAACTATAACAATGGCATACCTGCAAAGAAGCAAGCAAACACTTACAGGAATGTTAATCTTCTGGGGTCACTGGTTCCTTATGCTACCCTCTGTGCCATGTAATGAGTGGAGTCAGAAGGAAGAACCAATGAGAGCTGTGGGCACCCAGGAGATCAACAATCTTGGAAGAATCGGTTTTGAAAAAAACGTTAGCAATGGATTTTGCAGTATTATAGTAGTGTTTGCTGGCTTGGACAGTGGGAGAGTACAGTAGACAAGAGAGTTACTTTAATTATTTGCTGGCAAGCATATCATGACTAATGCCAGCCAACATTTTTTTTTTTTTAATTCTGGAGTTTTAAATTCTGTAAGGTTTATTTTTGTCTGAAACTCCAATTGAAAGATTTCCCCTCACTTCCGGTCCTTTTGTCACCAGGGCAAAAAAAATGGCTGTGTAGTTGTCACTAGGACAAGAAGGCATAGAACACTGGTGCTCAATCTATGGCCCCCCCCCAGCTGTTGTGGAACTACAAGTACCATCATGCCTCTGCCTTTGAGAGTCATGCCTCTGCTTTTGAGAGTCATGTCAGTGCCTGTCAATGCGTCATTGGACTTGTACAGTGGGGATAAAAGTTTGGGCACCCCAGGTAAAAATTTGTATTAATTTGCATAAAGAAGCCAAGGAAAGATGGAAAAATCTCCAAAAGGCATCAAATTACAGATTAGATATTCTTATAATATGTCAACAAAAGTTAGATTTTATTTTCATCATTTACACTTTCAAAATAACAGAAAACTAAAAAATGGCGTCTGCAAAAGTTTGGGCACCCTGCAGAATTAATATCTTGTACTGCCCCCTTTGGCAAGTATCACAGCTTGTAAATGCTTTTTGTAGCCAGCCAAGAGTCTTTCAATTCTTGTTTGAGGTATCTTTGCCCATTCTTCCTTACAAAAGTCTTCCAGTTCTTTGAGATTTCTGGGCTGTCTGTCACACACTGCTCTTTTAAGGTCTATCCTTAGATTTTAAATTATGTTGAGGTCAGGAGATTGTGAAGGCCATGGCAAAACCTTCAGTTTACGCCTCTTGATGTAATCCCCCGTGGATTTTGAGGGGTGTTTAGGACCATTATCCATTTGTAGAAGCCATCCTCTCTTTAACTTCAGCTTTTTCACAGATGGCATCAAGTTACCCCCAAAATTTGCTGAAATTTTATTGAATCCATTTTTCCTTCTACTCATGAGATGTTCCCTGTGCCACTGGCTGCAATACAACCCCAAAGCATGATTGATCCACCCCCATGCTTAACAGTTGGACAGAGGTTCTTTTCATTAAATTCTGTGCCCCTTCTTCTCCAAACGTACCTTTGCTCATTCCGGCCAAAAAGTTTGATTTAAACCTCATCGGTCCACAGAACTTGTTTCCAAAATGCATCAGGCTTGTCTATATGTTCATTTGCAAAGTTCAAACGCTGATTTTTGTGGTGAGGACGTAGAAGAGGTTTTCTTCTGATGACTCTTCCATGAAGACCATATTTGTACAAGTATCTCTTTATAGGGGAATAGTGTACCACAACTCCAGTGTCTGCCAGATCTTTCTGGAGGGATTGTGCAGTCAAACGTGGGTTTTGAATTGTTTTTCTCACAATCCTGCGAGCTGTTCTGTCTGATATTTTTCTTGGTCTTCCAGATCTTGCTTTAACTTCCACTGTTCCTGATGACTGCCATTTCTTAATTACATTCCGAACAGAGGATATTGACATCTAAAAATGCTTTGCTATCTTCTTATAGGTTTCTCCAGCTTTGTGAGCGTCAACTATTTTCAGTTTCAGTTTTCTAGATAACTGCTTAGAAGATCCCATGGTGCTGATTGTTGGGGCAAGGTCAGATGAGTCTGGGCATTTAAAACCTTTGAGATTGACATCACCTGGTCTTCCCAGACGATGATTGAGAACAATCCATGACACTGGCAGGTCTCAGCCTTGCAAAGGGGGCAGTGCATGCTATAAATTCTGCAGGGTGCCCAAACTTTTGCAGACAGCATTTTTATGTTTTCTGTAATTTTAAAAGTTTAAACGATGGAAATAAAATCTAACTTTTGTTGACATATTATAAGAATGTCTAATCTGTAATTTGATGCCTTTTGGAGATTTTCCCATCTTTCCTTGGCTTCTTTATGCACATTAATACAAATTTATACCTGGGGTGCCCAAACTTTCGATCCCCACTGTAGTTCTGCAACAGCTGGAGGGCCACAGGTTGAGCACCTATGGCATAGAACAATGGCAACAGTTTGGGTAAGACCCTTTTCTTTTCTAGCCAGTATCCCCCCCCCCCCCCCATGCACAATGATGCCAGCTCAATGGCTTGATGGGTTTGGTGTGGAGGAATTCAAGTGCCTTGCACAGAGCCTCAACCTTTTGAGGATAAATGTGGAGTTTTAGTAAAAAATAATGTTTCTGTATATGAATGTATTCATTGTAGCAGTACTAAAAGGCCAACTTTAAGGCAGACACTGCCATTATTATTTAAAATACAAGCCCTGGATATGGAATAATTCATTTTTTGATGGCGTCGCTCATTGAAATGGCCATGAAAGCGGGAAGCAAATAAGGTATCGAGAGAAAAAAAAGTTACATCAAATATGATTTTTTTTTATTGTTGCCACGTCTCTCTAATCCCCGAGCCACAGTCTGTTTACCGACTCTTTCAAAGTAACCTTATTTTCTGCATATCACCACCTTTGCGTTCCACCCCTACGAGGAGACCGTACCTCTAAATAGATCATCCTGTTTTCTTATCACAATAGACCTTGTGTGATTTACCGTGTTTGAAATCCTTTTATTTTTTTTTCTGTAAATAGACGTAATAATAGTTTTATCAAGTGTTTAAAAGCCTCGGACTCTGTGTTGTCACCTCGCATTCCTGGTTTGTTTTCCCCGAGTCTTTTTTAAAAATATATTTTCACCTTTTTTTTTCCTCCTTTTATAATTGAAATGGCAGATCGGCTCAGGCAAGCTCTTTGTGAAAGATATTTAAATGAGGGATTAAGAAACAGCTTATTCTTCTGCTTAATGCCCGCTGCCGAATTCATTGCATCACGCACGGTTGCCATGGCAACGGCTGTATTATTACCGATTCACCGCAGCTATGGAATCGCAGCAGGTGGCAAAGTTAGCGAGACGGGCGAAAAAAAAAAAAAAGGTTTCAGTACTCGAGATGAAATGTGGAAAGAAAAAAAAAAAAAAGAGAAATGTATAATTTGTGTTGGTGTTCTGCTCCATCTCTTGACGCAGCGAGGTATTTGAATTCAACGGAAATCATAACAAAGGTATAGATGGAAAAAAAAAAGGGCCGCCACGCTTTATCTAAAATAAATATGATGTAAGTGAAAGGAGGTGGGTAGGTAAATGGTAACCGCCAATATTGATTGTCTCAGTTCACGTGCTATCTCCATCCATCCCTATTAGGTTCTGATTCCGCAGGGGTCCTGAGTCGATGGATTCTGTGGTATGTGTGAGGTTGTCTGCTGGTCCCATAGGTGCTAGGAGATTTTTATTGTCTTTATCTTCTTCAGAATTTTACTATAGTGCCCTGGTTTGGCCTCGAAAGCCTTCCTTTCAGTCTTACACAGTTGTACTGGCTTCTCTCCTGGTCTAAAATCACTTACTCCGATTTCACTGCACACTGTAAGAATGTTTTATTGACTATAAACATAAAAAAAACCTAAAAAATAATTAACTTTCTGTCTACACCAGAAGTCATGACGTCGCTTTGGTCCTCCAAGACTATAGAGGCAATCAAAGAGTATCTACTCTTTGATCGCCTACAGTGATGGAAAAAAGTGTTTGATCCCCTGCTGATTTTGTACGTTTGCCCACTGACAAAGAAATGATCAGTCTATAATTGTAATGGTAGGTTTATTTCAACAGTCAGAGACAGAATAACAACAAAAATATCCAGAAAAATGGATTTCAAAAAAGTTATAAATTGATTTGCATTTTTAAGAGTAACATAAGTATTTCATCCCCTATCAATCAGCAATATTTCTGGCTCCCAGGTGTCTTCTATACAGGTAACGAGCTGAGATTAGGAGCACTCTCTTAAAGTGAGTGCTTCTAATCTCAGCTTGTTACCTGTATAAAAGATACCTGTCCACAGAAGCAATCAATCAATTTCTAATCTCTCCACCATGGTCAAGACCAAAGAGCTGTCCAAGGATGTCAGGGACAAGATTGTAGACCTATACAAGGCTGGAATGGGCTACAAGACCATCACCAAGTAGCTTGGTGAGAGGGTGACAACAGTAGGTGCGATTATTCGCAAATGGAAGAAACAAAAATAACTGTCAATCTCCCTCGGGCTGGGGCTCCATGCAAAATCTCACCCCGTTGTGTTTCAATGATCATGAGAACGGTGAGGAATCAGTCCAGAACTACAAAGGAGAATCTTGTCAATGATCTTAAAGCAACGGGGACCATAGTCACCAAGAAAACAATTGGTAACACACTACGACGTGAAGGACTGAAATCCTCCAGCACCCGCAAGGTCCCCCTGCTCAAGAAAGCACATGTACAGGCCTGTCTGAAGTTTTCTAATGAACATCTGACTGATTCAGAGGAGCACTGGGTGAAAGTGTTGTGGTCAGATAAGACCAAAATCTAGCTCTTTGGGATCAACTGCCTATGATCCCAAGAAAACCATCCCCACAGTCAAACATGGAGATGGAAACATTATGCTTTTGGGGGTGTTTTTATGCTAAGGGGATAGGACAACTTCATCGCATCAAATCTTGGGTGAGAACCTCCTTCCCTCATCCCCTCCTGCCACTTCAGGTACTGTTCCAGCAGCTCATGAGAAAGCGGGCCGCCTGCAGAAAAAAAACGGTACTGGGCAAATGGCTGATATCGTCAGCCATAATCCCGGTAAACCACTTGCAAATCACAACATACAGTATATATATATGTAATGCCGTAGGCAAGTGGTGGGACCCACTAGTTGGCCCCCTCAGAAGAATGTTCCTTCCAAGAAGTTCACTTCCTCCCTGGCAGGATCTCATACATAGGGTGGAAGGAGTTAGCTAGAGTAGAAAGAACCCTCGCCATGGGAAGGGTAGCAATGAGTACAATGGTCACCTAAGAACTGTATTTTATCCTGGGTTCCCCTTGAAGGGAGTTCCCCTTACCTGGGCCTGACTGCCTCAGAGAGACACACAACAGCAAATGTGTCTGGAACTTTGGCCCCAGGCCTGTGTTGACTATTATATATTGCAAATCTTCAGTAAAGAAAAAGTTTATCTGCATGCGGCCTTTGAGTGAGTTCTTCAGAGAATGCAGCAGATCAAGTGAGAGAGTACAGTTACAGTGATGCCACCTGGCTGTCGATCCCTGGGAGAATTGGACCAGTGTCCTGGTACCCCTGGGAGTGAGGGGGTACAACCGCACAGCCAGGAGGGCAGGAAGATGACTCAGGCACCAGCCCCCACCCATGCATTGAGGGAGAGAGAGACAGTGGAGAATACAGAGCAAAGGCTAGTATGCCCAAGAAGGTTAGCCTTTTATATTTGGGGTGCTCTGTAAAAACAAACACAAAAAAAAAAAAAAAAACAAACACAAAAAAGGGGCGCACCAGCCTAGCGCATTATCCTCAGCGGGCCGTCTACAGGAGTCATTGGACTTTTCTTGAAGCTGATTTTAGGAACTGATATGCTGTCCTACCACGCATGTTTGTGAGTAGCTGATTTTAACCTTTATTATTAATAAAGCCCGCTGAGGATAATGCGCTAGGCTGGTGCGCCCCTTTTTTGTGTTTGTTTTTACAGTGTGTTCGACCACCCCGGTCGCAGTGGGCAGCAAGGCTTAGCCATCTGGGATGCCAAGTGTGGGTTCCAAGATTGAAACAGCCTGAGGATCTGGTTCTGAGCGCAGGAGCAGGGTGTTTAGCTTAACTCTTTTTGTTTCTGGAATATTTGGGGTACTCGGCTGCCGCTGTCACCATAAATAGACAGGCCATCACCCGCTAACACATACATACAGAATACTGAGAATTAAACCCAGCATACAGGGCAAGAGAAGTGCTACTGTGTGGAGCCCACTACTGTAGCTCTAGGGGTTGCAATGATGATCCTGTCGCCCCTGCAGGGGCGGCGTATACAGGAACTTATCCCCTCCATTTTCCTCCTGGTGCTGCTATAAGCCTGCTTTTCCTCCCCTTCCTCCCACCAGCATTCAGTGGATGCAAGTGGAAAATGGATGGGATCGGTTCCTTATTTCCTGCTGCCAAGGACCCCCATGTGCCCCCCCCCTCCCCCACAATGCTTACGGCTCCCCCTCTCCTCTGCCACCGTCTGCTGCAGGGGATGTTTCAGGATGGAGAGTGAGGAAGGGACGGTAAATGTGTAATTTACCGATCCTTTCCTTTCCTGAATGAATATAGTGAGTAATCAGTACTGATCGCTCCTGTGTCTATTCATAACTATGCTTCAGTTTGTGAATTAATGGGAAGCTCTGTACAGAGCTATTACTGTGCATTTATTCTCTGAGACTGCAGAGATAAAGATTGAGATAAAGATTGAGGGATGAGTTCTCAATCTACTTTCTCTGTCTCAATAGTTTAGACCCCTGATGTTTCATCAAAGCCTCCCAACAGGGCAAAAAACATTGTAAAAAAATAAATAAAATAAAAATGGTAAAATAAATAAATAAATAAAAAGATCCTGACATTATCCACTGCCCTACTGACACCACCCACTGCTCTACTGACCCTGTCCTCTGCCCTACTGACAAAGTCCACTGCCAAACTGACAATGTCCACCGCTCTTCTGACTGAGAATGTGCACTGCCCTACTGACACCGTCCACTGCAGTACTGATTCCATCCACTGGTCTACTGACAAAGTCAACTGCCAAACTGGCAATGTCCACTGCTCCTCTGATTGACACCGTCCACCGCCCTACTGACACCGTCCACTGCAGTACTGATTCCATCCACTGGTCTACTGACAAAGTTCACTGCTAAACTAATAATGTCCACTGCTCTTCTGACACCATCCACTGGCCTATTGACAAAGTCCACTGCCATACTGACACTCCTCAATGCTGTAACGACTGACATTGTACACTTCCCCACTGACACCAACCTCTGCCCTACTGACATGTCCACTGCTTTACTGGCACCAACCACTGCTCTACTGACCCTATCTTCTGCCCTATTGACAAAGTCCACTGACAAACTGACAAAGGGGTTGATTTACAAAAGGCAAATCCACTGTGCACTTGGAAGTGCAGTCGCTGTAGATCTGAGGGAAAGATCTGAAATGAGGGGAAGCTCTGCTGATTTCTATTATCCAATCATGTACAAGCAAAAATGCTGTTTTCTATTTTCCTTGCATGTCCCCCTCAGATCTAGAGTGACTGCATTTCCAAGTGCACTTGTAGTGCACAATAAATTTGCCTTTAGTAAATAAACCCCAATGTCCACTGCTCTTCTGACTGACACCATCCACTGCCCTGCTGACACCATCCACTGCTCTACTGACATCATCCTTTGGCCTATTGACAAAGTCAACTGCCAAACTGACAATGCCCAATGCTACATAAAACATAGTGCAGCGCAGTCTTAAAACACTCTTACGATAAATAAAATAATAACCCAAATTGCAGAGTCAACTATATTGTTATGATAAATAAGGGAGACAGTCCATAGCTTGAAGTGATGTAAAACAAAGGAAGAAGAAAGGCAAAGTCCACTTGTGGTCTGGTGAATAACATCAATTAGTGTGACTTCTGTGCTCGCAGCTTCCCACCACCAAGCATTATCTGCCTCTCACCTTAATAACGCGACCCTGCAGGTTCAAAACGCATAAATCTCTCCAATAATCAAGGAACACAGCTCCAAGCACCCAAACGTCAGATATTAGCAAAGCAGTCCTTCACCGCAGAATATGTGACTGTTGTAAGCAACACTTCTGGATACATCCCCCGAGATATGAAATAAAGAAAGGGATCTTGTGCTCTCTGTATATATTGCCAGATTTATTAGCATGAACAGGAATCACACTTACATGGTATCCGGAGCATAAGATCATATAGAAATTGCAGAGCGTGCAGCATGCAGTGCTGTGCCGAGTTCCTTCCTGGTTGTTGCGGCTGTGGATCATGTGACCAATCCCCTGTACGCGTTACGTCCGAGGTGGGCGTGGACTTCTTCAGCGGGGATAATGATAGGTCCATGATCTGGCTCTTTATGCTTACAAAGCTCCGCCCCCGTCCTACCTTCGGCGTTCACCATCGCCATGGAGACGATCGTCTCCTCTAACAGGAAGTGGACAGGCGGGACGGAGTGTATAATGCTTCCTAATCCATCCAAGCCCAACCTCTGGCTTCTGCCGTTACTATGGAGACATATAGTTATCAAGGAGTTAATGGATATAACAGGATTAGAATTAGGAAGCTGGCCTAAGCAATAAAGATTTTAAAACAACCTTTTTTGCAGATTCCATTTGAATCAAGGCTATTTAAATTATATTCAACTTTATAATAAATTATGCCTAATTAGTGCAAAAAACATGAATCAATCAATGATTCTTATATATTAAAAAAGAATAGCGCAACCATGCAAAAGAAATGACTATTAAATATGGAGACAATCCATAAAACAAAATGGGGGTTTAGTCCCACCATATGGCCATATCGTGCTCAAGCCCACCACTGCGTCAAAGTACCCCATTATCAGTGGGTCCTACACTATCCATAGAAAAGGGGTGAATCCAGCCTTTCTAACCCTTGGAGACAACACTCCTTGCTGGGATGGATGTGCTAATGCACTACAAAGGACTCCTCCTGTATCTACTTGATGGTGGACTCTGATAGAGTACAGGTGTGTATGGGGGGTGGGATGCTCAACCACAGAAGTCTGGTCAGACTGAATACATAATAAACAAGCAAAAAATTGGGGGAGCAAACCCTGAACATGTATATCTAAAGCCGGTGCAGCTATGGACCAAGCAACATGTATATTAAAAAAGAATAGCGCAACCATGCAAAAGAAATGACTATCAAATATGGAGACCATCCATAAATAAAAATGGGGGTTTAGTCCCACCATATGGCCATATCGTGCTCAAGCCCACCACTGCGTCAAAGTACCCCATTATGCTCCCCCAATTTTTTGCTTGTTTATAATCAATGATTCTTACTATTGGTCACATGGGACCACGGCCATACCAACAACTGGACACAAGATGGCAGCACACTGCTCACTCCAATTAAAACCATATTAAATACAATAGGATACATAACAATAAAAATTATACATGCTAAACATAAAAACATGAGTGTACTTAAAATGACAAATTTTAATAATAATGCCAAATGCTATACTGACTGACAATGTACACTGCCCTACTGAAACCAATCTCTGCCCTACTGACATGGCCACTGCTTTACTGACACCGACTACTGCCCTATTGACACCGTCCTCTACTCTGACACCGTCCACTGCCCTACAGACACTGTAAACTGCCCTACTGACTGACACTGTCCACTTTAAAGGTAGGCTAAGTTTATGTTTTTACAGTGACTTTTGTTTTATTATATTTTTCTATGTTTTCCTTGCTATTTAGTTAGGCCTTGCTGGTTAATTTCTTTAAAAGAAAAAAGAGTGCTAAACCCCAGTGATCTTTGATCTCTTTCATGTTGTTCAGGTAGATCTCCACTTCTTAAAGGTTGCCTACCCCTGCTGCAGGGTATTCAAAAGAATTGGAGAGGTATATCAAAATGTGAACAGTTTCTTCAAAATCTTTTGAATTTCCCTCTCAATAGCCACTTGGAGTATCTCGACCCACAATGGGAGTATCTTGGCCCGCAGTGGCGGGTGGTAGTAGGGGGCCCCAGGTCCATAGCTCCCAACTGTCCCTTATGAGGGACTGTCCTTGATTTGGAACAAAGTCCCTCTGTCCCTCTTTCCTCCCCATTTGTCCCTCATTTTGGTCTGATCTATATATTTTGTATATAAAATGTATTTTCTATCTTTCAAAAAGTGTTTCCGGAAACTAAGAGCCGGTTCACACTGGGGCGACTTGTCAGGCGAGTCGCCGTGGGTCGCCTGCCATAGATTAGCACAGGACCCGTTCTAATAGGAGCGACACAAGTCGCTCCGACTTAGAAAAAGGGTCCTGTACTACTTTGGGGCGACCTGGAGCGGCCTGCATTGACTTCAATGATATGAAGTCCGTGCATGTCGCTCCGAGGTCGCGGTGCACCGCGACTTCACAGGTCGCCCCGGCAAGTCGGATCGCCTCAGTGTGAACCGGCTTTGAACCTTTCATCCAATTTTTAAATTGCTACATTTGTAAATTTCAAAAGTCAGTACAAAGGAATAGTAGTGGTAAAAAAAATAGCACTTGTGGGTTTAACTAATCATTTTTTGTTTAGGTCTCCTTTAAGAGGGCGTGGCAGGGGGTGTGTCCTATGCCTTCATACTTTACCAATAGGTGTCCCTCGTTCACATCTCAAAAAGTTGGGAGGGTATGCAGGTCAACTATTGCTTCGTGGCTTACAAGCTTTAAGCTGCGCCTGTGGCAGAGCCCATATGTACAGACTAACAATGGATGCTGAGAATTACACTCAGACTACAGTACAAGAGAAGTGGTACTGTGCAGAGTCCATACATATAGAATAACAGATACTGAGAATTACACCTAGCATACAGAAGAGGTGAAGTACTACTGTGTCACATTTACAAGGTATAGCACACCCACCTGCCTGCATGCCTGAACTAAGGGCAGATGGATTCCAGGAAGTAAATGCTTCATGAATCATCTGCCCTTAATCAAGATGGCCACTGCCAGAATTGCTAGGGGTGTTTTTTAAAGTGATTTCTCAGCAAAATAAAGCATGTGGTGCTCATCGTAGTTCCGCTTTAATGTGAATTTTTCATTTTTGTTATGGTTTTGCATATGTATACTGCATAGTACAACTGCCTTTGTTATACATGCTGTACAACATTGCACTTCCAGACTGACCAGTCCGGATGTCTCCAGGACTGGTCTACCGTCCTGCTTCAGGGCTGTTGGCTTTAACAGCTTGGTTGTTGAAACCCAAGTCCAGAAAGATCAGGGCCTCTGTCATCCTTACGGTGCTTAAGGCAAGGAATTTGACGTCTTGCAATGTCGATCAACGCACTTGGAAGACTCATTTATATGATGTAATGCACGGAAATTTCATCCTAGATGATACACCATGGGATGTATCCTGCCCTTTCTCTAATCTGGGCTGAAGAGGCCCTGGGCACCCTAAAGGGTCAAGTTTTGGCATTGGCCATTCTCTTTCAGAGCCCACTGGCCATAGGTGTGTGCACAGGGTGTTACCAACTGTCTTGAATTATATGCACATTATTTTATCCCCCTACCTCCTCCCCCAGCAGTTTCAGGCACCTTCAGCTCTCAGGAGGACTGCAGTAACATCCCCAAGATGGACCCTGCCTCCTCCTTGCTTTTTCTAGTACTGCAAAAAAGTTTGAGTGGGCGTGTTGGGTATGTGCACGGCCCCAGAGAATATATATATATATATATACACACACACACAGGTGTTTGAGCTTTGGGGGTGCACACCCTAATGCAATAGGCTGCACACATCTATGCCACTGGCCACCCATTCTTTAGCAAAGGCCTTTGTTCAAGGGGTGGCAAACAATATTTATTATTTATTTATTGCAGGTGTTTATATAGCACCGACGATTAAGACTCGGTTCACACTACGGCGATCCGACTTAGGGGGCGACCTGTGAAGTCGTGTGCACCGCGAATTCGGCACGACTTGCACGGACTTCATAAAATGAATGTCTATGCAAGTCGCTCCAGGTCGCCCCGAAGTAGTACAGGACCCTTTTTCTAAGTCGGAGCGACTTGTGTCGCTCCTATTAGAACCGGTCCTGTACTACACTATGGGACGTGACGGTGCGTGACTTGTCAGGCTGACCAAGTCGCCTGACAAGTCGTACCAGTGTGAATGGAGACTTAAGCAGTGCTTTTACATATATATTCTACAATCATATCAGTCCCTGCCCTCAAGGCTTACAATCCAAGGTCCCTATCTCACACTCATACATTCACATACTAGGGCCAGTCTAGACAGAAGGCAATTATTTTAGGTGTGGGAGGTAACTGGAGTATCCAGAGGAAATGCATGCAGGCACAGGGAGAACATGCAGACTCCAGGCAGGTAGTGCGGAACTGACAACCCTAGTGCTGCCAGGTGGCAGTGCTAACCACTGTGCTGCCCTCAGATCGCTGCCTTTCACCTGTCTCACCTTGGAATCTCAGTTCGGTCCTGTCAGCTCTACAGGAGTCACCATTGAGCCCATTTGGGATATTTCCTTGGCTGACCTGAGCCATGAAAATGTTTTTCTCATGGCTGTTCATGACGGCAAGGTGGTATTTAAACCCTGGGCCATCTTCCTTCCTAAGGTGGTTTCCTCCTTTCACCTTAATCAGGACATCATCCTACCCAGTCTGTACCCTGATCCTAAACACCCCAAAGAGGAATCTCTACATTGCATAGATGTGATACGTGCAGTCCAGAATTATGTTAGCGGAATCTTGCTGGTGGAGTATCTAAGACATATAACAGAAGAGGGGCTGGCTCAGCTCACCAGGCTCTATCTTTAACCTAAAAATTCCTTTTGGGTTGACTAACCCTTTAAATAGAGCCTGTCACCAACCAAGAAATTGCAAATAGAAGCATAAAATCAAGTGTTTTAAATGCTTACTGGCAGAATTTTTCTAGTTTATAAAAATATTTTTCTTGCCTTGTATTGTGCCTTTGAACTTGATCGAACCTTTGACTACTCCTGGAAGAGTAAATTCTCTAATACAGCCCCCTCCCTCCTTGCACGTGTTAGCCCTTTCCTCTTCAGGGAGGGCCTAGTTACTGTCTGTGTTGACCCAACTCCTCTGCCGCTCCCCTCTTCTCCCTACATAACCTTTGATGTAGCAGCTGGAGGAGGAGGGAATGGGAAAAGCAGCCATTCTCAACTAGGGTTCCTCCAGAGGTTGCAAGGGGTTTCTTGGATTGTGGCCGATGAAACCTTCGTCTGATGGCATTGCTGTATCTTGGCCTAGGCCCACAAGGCCCAGGCCTAGGGCAGCACTTTGCAGGGGGGCAGCAAAAAAAAGCTGCACGCCGCATGAAAAAAAAAAAAACAGGGGGTCCCCCCTGGCTTTTGCTACACTTTTATTTTAGTGCTGTATTATGGGGCGAATTGGGCCAGAGGGCAGGGTCCAGGAGGCAAATCAGTCTGGCACCCCCATAAAGCAGTCATACTGCTTCCTGCCGATATGATAGGCTGCACTAATGGGCACTGATAGGCTACACTGGTGGCCACTAATGGGGCTGTACTAAGGGCCACTGATGAGGCCACACTGATATACTGCACTGATGAGGCCACACTGATATGCTGCACTTATGAGGCCACACTGATATGCTGCACTTATGAGGCCACACTGATATGCTGCTCTGATGAGGCTGCACTGATGGGCAGTAATGAGGCAGCACTGATGGGCACTGATGAGGCTGAACTTATGGAAAACTGATAAGGCTATGCTGGGCACAGATAGACTGTGGTTGTGGTCTGTGGTGTACAGATGACAGGGCGGGTCATAAACAGGAAGGGGTGTGGCCTTTACAGGAAGGTTTTAGGTCATATTTAAATTAGGAGGTGCACAAACTTAGTCAGGCCTAGGGCAGCACAAAACCTAAATACATCACTGTCTGATTGTACCTATTACATAGTTCCTTGGTCAATGTCACTTGGCAAAGTCAGCTGCATGAACCCAGTGATCTGTTTAGCTGTCTGTACGTGTAGCTACTGGACCACCACTCACGAGCCACCATTATAAGTGCCATTTTTCCCACTGACTGCCAAAAAAATTGGTTTTAGAAAGGGTTCCCTGAGACTTGAAAATTATTTTAGGGGTTCCTCCGGGGTACAAAAGGTTGAAAATGGCTTCTATAGAGTGTCACTTAAATGACAGCTCTGAGTCAGCTGATATCACATCCAAGATAGTGGCTCCCAGCACCAGTCTACACAAGGGCTTTGAAACAATGAGGGAAAGCCGCTCAGGTGTATGTTCCAAACCCTGGTGCAGGTCAGATCCGTCATCCAAGAGTAGAAAAAATCCAAGTTTGAGACCGCACTGACGGTATTATGATGAAATCAATAAGTTTCTTTATTCCTCATAAATAAAGTAGACAGACAGTGTACAAACAGATGTGCCGGGTTGACGCGTTTCACGATGCTGTAGATCGCTTACTTATAACCACACCAGGTAATTAACATGCATAAAAAAAATATTAATTGCACACATAACCTTTTGGGAAGATTGTCATTGAAATGAATGGTCTGACGACAAAGCCTCTAAGCCCCCGTTCACACTGACTGCGGTTTTGAAATTGCACGACTTCATCTAAAATCGCACAATTGTAAAGCCGCATATCAGTGCGACTTTGGATGCGACTTGGAAGACATCTGTGCTGCTTCATGCACAGATGTCTATGCAAGTCGCACCCGAAATCACCAAAAATAGTGCAGAAACTACTTTTTCTATTTGGTGCTGCACCGCAAAGTCTGCGTTGCACCGATACAGAGCAATTGCCAGCAATAGGCTGTGACTTGTAATGCGATTTGACCTGTCAAATCGCATGATGAGTCGCTCTAATGTGAACGGGGGCTTAAAGTAAGTTTTTTTCATTTTGCTTGTGACACATCATTATTTTAAATTATGCATTTTTTGTCCAACTAGGTGACACATCACAGACAATGGATTATGCTGGGGTCCCGCTCATATCAAACAGAATGTGTAATACAAAATACATGTACGGGGGAGTTATAAAACCATCTATGCTGTGCGCCGGCTTCCTGGAAGGTGGAGTTGACACATGCCAGGTACATATCATTTATTTTCAAGATGTAAGATTGCTACTTATACACAGAATGATAAGTCTTATAACTGTACCCACCCTGCTTATCAAATGTCAGTAGTTTGCTCAACATCGCAATCAGTCAGCCTCACCAGCTGTGCTTATAGGAAAATCCCAGGAAAAAAGTAAACATAAAAAAAGCAAACCTTGTACTACCTACACTCGCTAAAAAAGTCCTCTATGCCACTAGAGGTTTCCAGTCTTCGGGGTTAAATGAAAACGAAGGGCATTAGACCCACCTCCCTTAATAAGGCCAAGGTTGTCATGAACCCACCCCTGGGAGGGTGGTGGGGACTTATCATATCAGCCTGAGCTTACAGTACTATTTGAATAGCACTCACTGGACCGCAGAAGTACCTTGGTAACAAAAATTTGTATAATATATATGTACCATATTTATATACAGCGGGTATAAAAAAGAATCACCTCCCCTTATATTAATCAGATTTTGTTGCTTTGCAGCCTCAAATGAAGACAGATACAGTTTTTGTTTTATCCAGTATGCAACTTTTAACATCCAAGTGAAAGATACAACACCAACCTATCAAAAACAGAATCACTGAGTTGGAAAAAGGGTCACCCCCCCCCCTCCTAAAAATATGTCTTGTGAACTCAGTCATATATAGCTAATTACTTTCCCAATGGCAAACAAAGCAATTTGACTTTCAACTGTGATCAGCTGTGTTCATTTTGATTAGCTCAGCATGAAAAGAGCTTTCCTGGAGCATTTCAGTCCCCGGTAGTGCACTTAAAGCAAACAATCAACAATGGGTGGCAAGGCACTGTCAAAAGATCTCTGGGATAACGTTGTGGACAGGCACAAAGCAGGAGATGGACACAAACACATTTCAAAAGCTTTTACAACAGAAACCCTCCCTGGATCAGGACATCGCTCCAAACTGGATGAAAAAGCCAGGAGGAAACTGGTCAGAGAGGCAATCAAGAGGCCTAAAGCAACTCTAAAGCAGTTGCAGGAATTGATGACAATGAGTGGTCATTGTGTGCATGTGACAACAATATCACAAATTCTCCACAAATGTGGTTTGTATGGGAGGGTTGCAAGAAAAAAGCCACTCCTCATGAAAGGTCACATGCAGTCACGATTGAGCTTTGCCAAAACGCACCTTGAAAATTCTGAGGCCACTTGGAAAAAGGTGTTAAGGTCAAATAAGACTAAACTTGAATGATTTGGCCTCAATACCAAGCGATAAATCCAATACAGTTCACCATCTAAATAACACCATTCCTACAGTAAAGCATGGAGGTGGTAATATCCTGTTATGGGGGTGGTAATATCCTGTTAGGGACTGGAGCACTTGTCAGGATAGAAGGAAAAATGGATGAGGCAACATTTCTTCACATTCTTGAGGAAAATCTGCTGCCCTCTGCCAGAAAGTTGTCAATGGGAAGAAGGGTTACCTTCCAAAATGACAATGACCCAAAGCACACAGCAAAATAGACCACACTGTGGTTAAAGGAGAAAAAGGTGAATATCCTTGCATGGCTTAGTCAGAGCCCAGACTTAAACTCCATTGAAAATCTGTGGAATGACTTCAAGACTGCAATCCACAAACAATCACCATCAAATTTAACTGAACTTGAGCAGTTCTGCAAAGAAGAGTGGACAAATATTGCAAAGTCTAGATGTGCAAAGCTATTAGAGACATCTCCCCACAGACTAAAGGCTGTAATTAAAACATAAGGTGGTTCAACAAAATACTGACCCAAGGGGGAGATCTTTTTTCCAACTCAGTGATTCTGTTTTTTTATTTATTTATTTCTGACATGCTGGTGTTATATCTTTCACTTGAATGGTATAAGTTGCCAGTAAATACAGCTGTATAAAACAAAAACTGTGTCTGTCTTCATTTCAGGCTTCAAAGCAACAAAATCTAAATATTTTAAGGGGGGGGGGGGATTATTTTCTATACCCACTGTATGTTGTAAGGTGGACAGGCTCAACTGGTATCTCCAACAGAAAGCCATTAATGAGACAAGGACATCCAGGAAAAATCCAGGCAGGTTTGTCCCACAAGGCAGTAAACAAACACAGCTGATTGCAGGAGGGCTTTATACAGCAAGTCCATAGCATAAAAACAAAAATCTCCTTGTCTGAGTCATTAACTAAACTTAAGCTGGTTCCAGACAAACAGGGTGTCCCCTAATGGGCTCTCCAAAACAAGCAGTTAGTATGTGTACCTTTTTAGTGTTTTGTCAGCACTCTGCCTTTTCACTCAGCAGCAGGCCCATATAGCAAAGAGAGAAAGAGAAAGCACTGAGCATCAATCAGCTTACATATACATTGTATAAAGACCAGTGCAAAGCTGAGATTTATTACCGGTATTTACAGTACATAGCACTGACAATTTACATAGCACTTTACATACTTTAAATTCATATTAATCTCTGCCCTTGAGGAGCTTTAAAGCGGAGTTCCACCCATTTTTAATAGTTTGGAATACATAGATCTATGTAATGACCTTTAAAACGGCTTTTACCAATGGAAACTTTTTTTTTTTGCTAGTAAATACCTTAATTTCGGCTTTATTCCTCCTCTCCTCACTTCCTGGTCCGATCGGCGATGACGTCATTCGGCAATCCGCAGTGTCTGCTGGGATGTGTTCTATTCCAGAAATCTCGCAGTAGCTGTATCTGTACTGAGCCGTGCCTGCCCCGCCTCCGCCCCGCCTCCTCTCATTGAGTTGTATTGCAATACAACTCAATGAGAGGAGGCAGGGTGGAGGTGGGGCAGAGAACAGCCTTAATACATTCATACAATGCAACTCAATGAGAGGAGGCGGGGCGGAGGCGGGGCAGAGAACAGCCTTAATACATTCATACAATGCAACTCAATGAGAGGAGGCGGGGCGGAGGCGGGGCAGGCACGGCTCAGTACAGATACAGCTACTGCGAGATTTCTGGAATAGAATACATCCCAGCAGACACTGCGGATCGCCGAATGACGTCATCGCCGATCGGACCAGGAAGTGAGGAGAGGAGGAATAAAGCCGAAATTAAGGTATTTACTAGCAAAAAAAAAAAAAAAAAGTTTCCATTGGTAAAAGCCATTTTAAAGGGGATTACATAGATCTAAAGTTCCAAAAATGGGTGGAACTCCACTTTAAATATACGATTCCTATCATAAATACATATGTACACATATTTTTTGTTTTAAACACCAAAATGAACCAAAAAAATGCATGTGAACACACACACACACACACACACAAAAGGGGCATAATGGTCCCTTCCCTGACCCCCCAAGGCACACTCAGGTCCACCTAAACAATAGGTGCGACAGACCCTTCTCCTTGTGATAAGCCAAGGCCAACCAATGAGTGGGGGGGCTCTCCAGAAGTGAGATCTCCCAAAGCAGGGGAGGAAAGAACCTTCTGCCTACACGTTATTCCCCTAGACTTCAGGGTGGGCCAGAGACCCACACCCTACAATCCTTGAGTGAAGGATGACACAACAATAAGTGCACTAACAAAACATCAAAGAAAATAAAAGGTGCCAAAGTGCAAGACAAAAGCTAGGCCTTGAAAGAGACAAAAAGTTTGGGACTTTAAATGAGACATATAGTAAGGAAGTCTCCATTCCTGGATCAATATGAAAACATGGGGGAAGAAATTGGGACTTTAATTGAGGCAAAAGGGCATTGGAAGCTTAAACATGGTTAAAAACCATATGTTTATTAAATGATAGCACATAAAACTAGTTGCTACCACGATGGCACACTGCTATGCTCTGCGATATGCATGAACAAACAGCACTAGACGTCAACTTTGTAATATGTCATGTTTCTGCTATTACCAAATGGGCTTCAATTATGTTTCCCTATGATTACCTAATGGGCTTCAATCATGTATCCCTATGTTTATACCATGTACTATTTTACCTTGATTGTCTATTGTACTGCTGGGTGTTATACATGTGGTGGTGCATATGAATCTTGCCATCGATATATGTTTTCTTTTTATGTGCTATCATATGGTTTTTAACCATGTTTAAACTTCCAACGCCATTTTGCCTCAATTAAAGTCCCAATTTCTTCCCCCATGTTTTCAAAAGCTAGGCCTTGCCACCTGGCAACAAAAATTGCCTCAGTCTCGGCCAAAAGGCCTAGCCCATGGAACAAGCGCAGAAAAAAAATTGTGCCATAATTAGGTAGTTTTACGGTGTTACTCCGACACCCCTGGGATGCCACTCCCAGGGGGGTGCTTTACACCATGAGTCCTCTGCCTTCCCATCCCTCAGCCAGGTAAGGTAGCACAGTTCAGATCAGGAGCGATTGAGCCTCTTAGAACCCTCCACTTTAGGGAAGTACTACCAACCCTTACCTTACCCAGCGGGCACTCGATTCAGAATTTTTCCCACGAGAAAGATCTCTCAGGATCCCCAACATACCAGCAGGGATACTATTTAACCAGCCATCCCAGCCAAAAAGGGTAGAATGATGGCAGAGTACCGCTACTGGACATTGATAAGAACAGATACTACACTTGATCATAGCCAAAAGGCAGAGAAGCTACACACTAGGGCCAATTTATACAGAAGCCAATTAACCTAACATGTTTCGGCAATAAGCCTTAATCATGATTAAGGCTTATTGCCGAAACATGTAAGCCACTGTACTTCATACACTCCACTCAATGTAATAAAGTGACTTTTTCGGAAGGACGAGTTGCCGACTCTTCACCTTATACCTCCACCTAATTATGGCACAGTTCACTGTGCTGGGTTCACACTAATGCGATGCAGGAACCTCTGCGATTCCTGTGCCGGGTCTAGCATGGAATCTGGCTCGCAGGCAGTTTACACTGGTGTTAATATAAAGTTAATGACATCCCCAAATCGGTTTGCAGAACACAATGCAAACTGTGAAATCGGACGGGAATCGGATCACATGGGTCTGAACACCCAATGCGATCCAATTCCAGTGTGGACCAAAAAAGGGTTCTGCACCATTTTGGTTCGAATGCTGTCCGAAAAACTGTATGGTTGAATTTGCATCGCACAGACATTGCATGTGATGTGCACAGCCAGGGGAGGACTGGGCAGGGGGGCAATTGCCCCCCCCCCCAGGCCACTCTGATGCTCCGTAAAAAAGCTGCACCACTTCTGCCACAGACATGCCTATAGGATTCCTGGTGAAGAGAAGTAAAAAGTCCCCACTGCTGACCTACTGAGTGTGGGATGAAGACAAGGACAGAGCGCAGACCTCCCCCCAGCATGGATGGTGTAAACTGTGTCTGAGCAAAGGCCAGTTCCATGCCCCACTAGAGACTCTCTTCCCCTAGGCAGCCCACACCGAGCTTTCCCAGCTCCCCCCAACTGCCCCCCTGCTGGCCAAGTCTGGAACCCGGATTCGGCCAGTGAGTAGAGAGTACCTGGAGCCGAGCTTCAGCCTGGAATGGGAGTCAAGAGGAGGCCGGGAATAGGGAGAGTGGGAGGGGGGGCCGAGTCGCTGCACGATGGGCCTTTGGTTTCTAATTGCCCCCTGGGCCGAAAGTTGCCAGTCTGCCCCTGTGCACAGCAATGCGGTGTGAATCACATGCGATGTCTGTCATCACAATAGTGTAAACCCAGCCTAAGGCTCATTGTGGAAATGTGTAAGTCACTGTACTTTGTACACTCCACTTGATGTAATAAAGTAACATTTTCGGAAGGACAAGTTTCCGGCTTTTCACCTTATACCTCCATATTCCATCAGTGTTGGGAAGACACTCTGAGCAGGAGCACTGTCAGTCCACCTCCGTAGGGAATCTGTTTGGGCATTGCACTCTTCTTTTCATGGCTCCGTCCAAACCTATCCAGCCGTAGCAGCCTTCAGCCTCTCAGAGTTTTACATGCTGCCAGTAGCAGGACTAGATGGTACGTTTGTACCTCATGCTTTTACCCAAACTCAGGGATCTCATGCATTGGGGCTAAATGCCCAGTGTGCCTACGGCCTTAGAGGTTAATGTAAGTTGCAGAAGATTGTCATGTTGAGAAGAAGCATGTTAAGAAAAACTGTCATGTTAGGGAAAGATCTATGTTGCAAGAGACTGTTGTGTTAGAGATCAATGCATGTTATTAGAGACTTTGACATTAGACACATTTTTTTTTTTTTTTTTTTGTCAACTCAACAACGATATCACGATCGGTTTAAGCAACCACTGATGTTCCTTACAGAGCATTATTCAGTTGTGGCATCATTTTGATAAATACACTGTGGCTTTAACACTGATGTGGTATCTGATTTTAATATGAGTAGTTTTAATGGCGCTATGGCATTTTAATAAAGGGAAGCAGTGAGCACTATTTGTGTTTTTTCTTTCTTCTTTGAGCTCTTGTTACATCCGAGGCAGCAGTGAGCACTGTTTGTGTTTTTTCTTGCTTCTTTGAGCCCTTGTTACATTGAGGGTTTAACCCTTTGTTTGTTTGCTTCAGTCTGGCTGTCCCTACCTACAGAGGGATGTTATGCACATACCCAAACAAGCACTTCTAGACCTCCTATATGTAAAGTGAGCAGTTTGTATGTCACCAGGTATAAAGGGAAGAGCATGTTTTTGGAGGATTTCTGTGTACTTTGAACATATTATGCACAAAGGCTACTGATAGATGATATTTTGATCACTTCTGTTGCATTAGTGGACTTTGACTATTGCACGTTTATGACTGTCAAATTTGAATATTTATTTTGTTACCTTTTTCTTTATATTGGTGCACTGATTCACATTATATAGGAAGTGGAGTCCACGTTTTTATGCACTTTACATGTATTGATTCACACTGAAATGTGGTTTATTGTATAGCACATATACCTGATTTTATTTTTGGGAACTTTGTATATTGGATTTTTACCTGTTTTTGATGTATTATTTGGGATCCACATATTAGTTTTAGGTATTGGTTGATGAGATGCACCTAATTTTTAGATATGTTTTGAAGTCCTGTAAAACACTATATCAAGTGCTGGCTCAGGATATCATCTTCACTTAAACGGAGTGTTTTTTTTCTTAAAGCTAAACTATGCTGTATGTGAGCCTCACAAACCAAAAAACGCTAGTTAATTTTTAATAATAAAAACAACTCCTCCATCCATCCATGTCTCCATACTTTATTTTGCTGAGAAATCACCCCCCTAGCATTTCTGGCTGTGGCCATACTGAGTAAGGGCAGATGATTAATGTAGCGTTTACTTCCTGGCATCCATCTGCCCTTAGCTCAGGCAGGAGAGTGTGATTAGCTGAGAAAACGTTCCTCATCATTTTGGCCTAGGCCTGGAAACCAGGGAGGAACTGAAAATAAATAAGTTTAAAACAAAGAATTATAATATGCCTTGCTATCTATTTACTAATGTTAGCAGCATAAGGATTAGAAATAGCCAATGCTGATTGAGAGGATAATGTTCCACTTTAGTTCCATAAAGACTTTATTGCAAGTTTATTGAAATTTTCAACTTTAAATTTAGAGAGAGACCAGCTTGATAACCACTTCCATACCGCGCCATTGAAAAATGTCAGCGGCAGGAAGTCCTCCTCGATCCGGGCCGACGTCATATGACGGTGGCCCAGTCTCGCCGCTACTGCGCGCCGATCTGGGATGAGGCTCGTCCCTCGGACTGAGCCCATCCCCGATCAAGGTAAACAGCCAATGAAAATGGCTGTTTACCACGTGATCGGCTGTGTCAATCACAGCCGATCACATGAGCGGCTCCAGCGCGAGCAGCTCGTTCTCTCCTCAATGCGGGCCCCCCAGGGGTGCGCAGCGCGGCGATCGGGGACAAGGCTCGTCCCTAGGACAGAGCCCATCCCCGATCTAGGTAAAGAGCCAATGAAATTGGCTTTTTACCACGTGACCGGCTGTCAATCACAGCCGGTCACAGAATGTCAACAGAGAACACGGTAACTAGCTGTCACCGTGTTCTCCTCCTCACACACTGATCCTGTGTGAGGAGGAGATTGTGGTAACAGCTAGCTACCGATTACAGTGCACCCCAATACACACTGATTGCCCCCCCAATAAAGAGAACCTGTCACTACCCCATCAAAGTACCTGTCACCAGCCCATCAGAGTACCCGAGTACCTGTCACCAGCCCATCAGGTACTCTGACGACAGGTACTCGGGTACTCTGATGGGCTGGTGACAGGTACTCGGGTACTTTGATGACAGGTACTTGGGTACTCTGATGACAGGTACTTGGGTACTCGGGTACCTGTCATCAGAGTAACCGAGTACCTCTCATCGGAGTACCCAAGTACCTGTCATCGGAGTACCCAAGTACCTGTCACCAGCCCATCAGGTACTCTGGTGACAGGTACTCGGATACTCTGATGGGCTCAGAGTGCCCGAGTACCTATCTGCACCCCATCAGATTACCCGAGTACCTGTCTCTAGCCCATCAGAATACCCAAGTACCTCTCTGAAGCTCATCAGAGTACCTGAGTACCTTTCTGAAGCCGATCAGTGTACCTGAGTACCTATTTGCAGCCCATGCCTCCTGGATTATGTGTTGGGGTGTTTGCTTTCCAAAATGGGGTCATTTTGTGGGGGTTTCCATTGTCCTGGTGCTTCCAGGCCTTCAAAAGTGTGATTGGTTGTAATGAAATGATATGTGTAATTTATGCTCCTAGAACACCTGACGGTGTTCCTTGCATGTTGGGCCTCTGTATTTGGCTATGCTGTGACAAAGTCCCACATATGTGGTATCGCTATACTCAGGAGGAGTAGTAGAATGTATTTTGGGGTGTCATTTTTGCTATGTTCATGCTATGTGTTAGAAATATCTTATAAATTGACAACTTTGTGTAAAAAAAAATGCGTTTTCATTTTCTTTCCACATTTTCCAAAAACTTGTGGAAAAAAATGACACGTTCAAAAGACTCATTATGCCTCATAGAATATACATTGGGGTGTTTGCTTTCCAATATGGGGTCATTTTGTGGGTAATTGCATTGTCCTGGTGCTCCAGGGCCTTCAAAAGTGTGATAGGTCGTTAGGAAATTACAGTATATGTGTAATTTATGCTCCTAGAACACCTGACGGTGCTCCCTGCATGTTGGGCCTCTGTATGTGGCCAGGCTGTGTAAAAGTCTCACACATGTGGTATTGCCATACTCAGGAGGAGTAGCAGAATGTATTTTAGGGTGTAATTGCAAGTATGCATATACTGTGTGTGAGAAATAACTTGTAATTATGACAATTTTGTGTAAAAAAAAAAAAAATATTTCTTCATTTTCCCAAGAATTGTGGGAAAAAATTACAACTTCAAAAAACTCACATGCCTCTTACTAAATACTCTGGAATGTCTACTTAACAAAAAGGGTTCATTTGGGGGGTATTTGTACTGTCCTGACATTTCAGGGCCTCAAGCAATGAGATAGGCCATCGGTACATCAGGTGTGATCAATTTTCAATGATTGGCACCATAGCTTGTAGATTCTATAACTTTCACACGGACTAAATTTGGGTTATTTTTACCAAAGATATATAGAAGTATAAATTTTGGCCCAAATGTATGAAAAAAAAATCCCTATTTGCAAAATTTTATAATAGAAACTAAAAGAAAATGTGTTTTTTTTTCAAAATTTTCGCTCTTTTTTCACTTATATCGCAAAAAAAATAAAAAACCCAGTGGTGATTAAATACTACCAAAAGAAAGCTCTATTTGTGTGAAAAAAATGATAAAAAATTTGATTGGGTACAGCGTTGTATGACTGAGTAATTATCATTCAAAGTGTGAGAGTGCTGAAAGCTGAAAATTGGTCTGGGCAGGAAGGGGGTGTAACTGCTCTGTATGGAAGTGGTTAAAAGACATACCTATTTACTCTCATCTTATCACTTTTTTGCTTTAGGGGGACAGTGGTGGCCCGTTGGCATGTGAAGACAGGAAAGTGTGGAAGTTGATGGGGACAACAAGCTGGGGTGTTGGCTGTGCTGTGAGATATAAACCTGGAGTGTATACCCGAATCACATCCTTCCTGGACTGGATACACACTCAGATGGAGGTATCTACCCTAGGATATTTTCTAGCATTGTTGACTTCATATGCAATGTATATTCTACCTTGGGCTCACTGACACCAACGATGAGGTACTATTCCATTCCACTGGCGCCAACAATGGGGCACTATTCCTACCACTGACACCAACAATGGGGCACTATTCCTACTACTGATACCAATGATGGGGAACTATTCCTATCACTGACGCCAACAATGGGGCACTATTCCTCCCACTGATACCAATAATGGGGAACTATTCCTACCACTGACACCAACAATGGGGCACTATTCCTCCCACTGATACCAATGATGGGGCACCATTCCTCCCACTGATACCAATGATGGGGAACTATTCCTACCACTGACGCCAACAATGGGGCATTATTCCTCCCACTGATACCAATAATGGGGAACTATTCCTACCACTGACACCAACAATGGGGCACTATTCCTCCCACTGATACCAATGATAGGGCACCATTCCTCCCACTGATACCAATGATGGGGAACTATTCCTACCACTGACGCCAACAATGGGGCATTATTCCTCCCACTGATACCAATAATGGGGAACTATTCCTACCACTGACACCAACAATGGGGCATTATTCCTCCCACTGATACCAATGATGGGGCACTATTCCTACCACTGACACCAACAATGGGGCACTATTCCTCCCACTGATACCAATGATGGGGCACCGTTCCTCCCACTGATACCAATGATGGGGCACTATTACTCCCACTGATACCAATGAGGGGGCACTATTCCTCCCACTGATACCAATGATGGGGCACTATTCCTCCCACTGATACCAACGATGGGACACTTTTTCTCTGATACCAGAAATAAGGCATTGTTCACTCCTACTGGCCACAGTCTGGCCCCCCTAAAGTCAGAAGGACAGTAAACTGGGCCTTTGTTTAGAAAGTTTGGAGACCCCTGCTTTACACAGACAACAGTGGGACAACCCAAAGTAATATAACAAAAGTGACAAACTGGGTGTAGATATTGAGGGGAAAAATCTAAGTTGAAAAGGTTTGTGCTTAAACTTTTTAATAGGTATAGCTAAACTATATATACAATATGCTGTATTTGTGTACAGTCATCTGAAAAATTAGGTATACCCCATGGAAATTGTTACTTATATAACGTATTTGAACAGTCATTAGATCTTCTACCAAACAGTGCCTACCGATAAAGGAGATAGATTTGAAGAAATGACAAATAAAATTGCCATGAGGGTCATTTTATAAATGTGTGCTCACAAGTTTCACCCAGGATTCATAGATTTTTCTAGTTGGATTAAATTAGGAAATCTGTGAATACTGGGTGAATGTTGTGTGAAACCCCCATTGTGTTTTCATTCTCATAATCTGAATGAATGAAAATGCAGTTTTATCACAAACAAAATAAATCCCCCTTTCCCACCAACCACCAACCAAATACATGAAATTAGAATTCGGTGTTCCAGATTAGGTGCCAATGAATAGAACCTCCTTAGGAGGTATGTGGGTGGAGCCTGTCTTTTATTTAAATGTGGGCAGCACAGTGGCTAGCGCTTCCTCCTAGCAGCACTAGGGTCATTGGTTCGAATCCCAACCATGGCTGATGGGATTTTGCATGTTCTCCCTGTGCCTGAGTGGATTTCTTCCCACACTCCAAAGACTGGTAGGTAACTGGCTCCTGTCTAAATTGGCCCTAGTATAGTGCCTTGAAAAAGTATTCATACCCCTTGAAATTTTCCACATTTTGTCATGTTACAACCAAAAACCTAAATGTATTTTATTGGGATTTTATGTGATTGACCAACACAAAGTGGCACATAATTGTGAAAAGGAAGGAAAATGATAAATGGTTTTCAAAATTTTTTACAAATAAATATCTGAAAAGTGTGGCGTGCATTTGTATGGCACAGCTGCAAACCTACCAAGACATGGCCGTCCACCTAAACTGAAAGGCCAGACAAGGAGAGCATTAATCAAAGAAGAAAGCAAGAGACCCATGCTAACTCTGAAGGAGCTGCAGAGATCCACAGCTCAGGTGGGAGAATCTTTCCACAGGACCACTATTAGTCGTACGTCCACAAATCTGCCCTTTATGGTAGAGTGGCAAGAAGACAGCCATTGTTGAAAGAAAGTCCCATTAAAGTCCCATTTGCAGTTTGCGAGAAGCCATGTGGGGGACACAGCAAACATGTGGAAGAAGGAGCTCTGGTCAGATGAGTCCAAAAATGAACTTTCTGGTCTAAAAGTAAAACGCTATTTGTGGCAGAAAATGAACACTGCACATTACCCTAAACACACCATGCCCACGGTGAAACATGGTGGTGGCAGCATCATGTTGTGGGGATGCTTTTCTTCATCAGGGACAGGGAAGCTGGTCAGAGTTGATGGGAAGATGGATGGAGCCAAATACAGGGCAATCTTAGAAGAAAACCTGTTAGAGTCTGCAAAAGACTTGAGACTGGGGCGGAGGTTTAACTTCCAGCAGGACAATGACCCTAAACATACAGCCAGAGATACAATGGAAGGATTTAGATAAAATAATATTCATGTATTAGAATGGCCCAGTCAAAGTCCAGACGTAAATCAAATTGAGAATCTGTGGCAAGACTTGAAAATCAGCGTTCACAATCTGACAGAGTTTGAGCTATTTTGCAAAGAAGATTGGGCAAACATTTCACTCTCTAGATGTGTAAACCTGGTAGAGACATCCCCAAAAAGACTTGCAGCTCTAATTGCAGTGAAAGGGGGTTCTACAAAGTATTGACTCGGGGGGGATGAATACAAATGCACGCCACGAGTTTCACATATTTACTTGTAACAAAATTAGGAAAACCTTTTATCATTTTCCTTCCACTTCACAATTATGTTCCACTTTTGTTGGTCTATCACATAAAATCCCAATAAAATGCTTTTATGGTTTTGGTTGTAACATGACAAATTTTGGAAAATTTCAAGGGGTATTAATACTTTTTCAAGGCACTGTATGTGTTAGTATGAATGTAAGTTAGGGATCTTAGATCGTAAGCTTCTTGAGGGCAGGGACTGATGGGAATGTTCAATATCTATGTGTAAAATGCTGCGTAACTTGACAGCGCAATATAAGTACCTGTAACAAATAAACCTAAAACATCTTGGGTCTGATGTTCTCTTTGCTATTGACATATGTGGTGTAATTATGCCTAGATCAATAGAGCTCTTTAATACCTGGTACTCACGATAAGATTATCAGAGGAATAATCGTCAGGTTTTTTTTTTTTTTTTGCATGATAGTCTTATATCGAAAATAAAGAGTTTACTAAAGTTACGAAAATTCTCGTACGACAGAATAAAAATTTCTAACAAATAACGTAACGTAAATTCGAACGACAACTGTACTGATTAAATGAAAATAGTACAATCTGGTATCGAATATCAGATAAACTATCGTGATCGGCCTCTCGAAAGCTCTGTACTACTGATGAGATTATTTTAAGATTGCTTCGAACGCAGTATTTTTCAGACGATTTTCTAAACGTCTGTACGGACCTTAAGACTTTCAGGAGAAGGTTGTGCATCCCTATGAGTCTGGCAAGGGATTTAAAAAGATTAAATTATTTGAAATCTGTCATCCCGCTGAAATGATTGATCCTAAGGAAAATGATCTACAAGTGTCATAGATTTCAGATCACTGTTAATTTGTCCAGGAATGGCCAGCCCAGCAATTTCAACCCAAGAGCTGACCTTTGACGCAAAAAAATAAATGTCCCAATAACTAGAACCCAAAATATCATTGCCAGATCTGCAGGTAACTTTTCCAACAGTTGGCATCAACATGCATGCATCTACAGTCAGAGACTGCACCAATTTACCTGCATGGGACGTCTGCCAGAAAAGAACATTAGAGCAAGAGTCAGTGCCATCTTAAGAGCCTTATAGGCCCCTGGTCAATGCAGTGCACTGGGGCCCCCTGCCTACACAATCACCCACGAGAATACACATTACAGGGAACACTATATACTACAAGAGAGTACAACTACTACCTGGAGGATATACCTTACTATATACATATTACAGGGACCAATATATACTACAAGAGAGTACAACTACCTGGAGGATATACCTTACTATATACATATTACAGGGAACACTATATACTACAAAAGTCTCTTGTAGTATATAGTGTTCCATGTAATATGTATATAGTAAGGTATATCCTCCAGGTAGTTGTCTCTTGTAGTATATATTGGTCCCTGTAATATGTATATAGTAAGGTATATACTCCAGGCAGTAGTTGTACTCTCTTGTAGTATATAGTGTTCCCTGTAATATGTATATAGACTATATACACATTACAGGGAACACTATACTACAAGAGAGTAAAACTACTGCCTGGAGTATATACCTTACTATATACATATTACAGGGACCAATATATACTACAAGAGACAACTACCTGGAGGATATACCTTACTATATACATATTAAAGGGACAAATATATAGTAAGGTATATCCTCCAGGACAGGTAGTTGTCTCTTGTGTCGATCATGCCATGGAGATTGGAGAGAGTTAAAAAAAAGAAAGAATATCATATCAAGCAGCCTGGCAGCTGGGCTGGCTGCCTTACCTTTCACAACGGCTGCACATGGGAGAAGGTGGGTGGAGGCGGAGGCGGAGCCAGTCTTCTAGGCGCGGAGATGGAGAGGAGAGGAGGACGAGCCGACGAGGAGGAGGATCCTCCTCCGCTGTGCTCTGCTAACGTCACTGGTTGCTAGATGCCAATCGGGCTGGCCTTAGCAACCAGTGTCTGTGCAGTGCAGACTCGAGCCACGGCTACCACCGGCGGACAACAAGGGGGGGGGGGCCCGGGTCGGCGGACAACGGGGGGGCCCTAGACCACCAGGGACAGTAATTGCCACCATCCATGTGGGGCCCCTTGGCAAGTGGGGCCTCTGGGCAGCAGCCGGGCATGCCCATTGGAAAATACAGCCCTGGCAAGAGTTCTCCATTAAGTTTTTGTTGCATTGATTTGCGATGAACTAATGAATCAAAGAAATAGCTGCTTGGCTAGAGTAACAGTAGACATGTTTAGCGCAAACCGAGGACTGCATTTCATGAGAAGATCCTCATATCAACTATGAAGCATGGTGGTGAAAATGTTATGGCATGGGTTGCTTTGCTGTCCCAAATCTGCAAGATAGCTGAGCAGCTCAAAGTCATCGAGTCAACTATACATTCTGCATCATATCAAAGCATTCTTGATGGGAATATGAGGTTACCTGTACAAAAGTTGCAACATGATAATAATCTGAAGCATACTAACAAATCCACCAAGGAATGGCTCAAAAATAAGTGAGGGGTACAGACAGTCCCAGTCAAAGCCCTAATTTGAATCCTAATTCAATTTTTTTGGAGGTTTTTAAAATGGGCAGTTTGTGCAGGAAACCCACAAAGATCTACTTAATGAGAAATAGTCAACAATCGCACTAAGCCAATCTCAAAGACTGGTGGGCAGTTATACAAAAAGCCTGCAAGAAGTCCTTTCTGCTACAGGAGGCAATACCAGCTTCTGATGGCAAGGGGGTACTTACCCTTCCCACAGTACACCATGGCACCTATTGTTGGTTAAATGATTGAAAAGGATTTTTTCTTGTGTTTTTATTTACTGGGTCATCAATCTATGGCAGCCATTTTCAACCATGATTCAGTGGATCCCTACTGTTCCTCCAGACGTGGCTATTGGTTCCTTGAGCTATGACTAACTGACCTCCCATGTGTCACAGCAAGGTCCATAAAGACATGGATGAGCGAGTTTGGGGTGGAGGAACTTGACCAGCCTTCACAGAGTCCTGAACTCAACCCAAAAAAACACCTTTGTGATAAATTAGAGCGGACTACGAGCCAAGGCTTCTCATCCAACATCAGTGCCTGACCTCACAAATGTGTTTCTGGTCAAAGAATGGTCAAACATTCCCATAGACACACTCCTAAACCTTGTGGACAGCCTTCCCAAAAGAGTTGAAGCTGTTAAAGTTGCAAAGGGGTGGGCCAACTCAATATTGAACCCTACAGACTTTTTTCCGTCGAAATCTGTACTAATGAGACTAAATTCGGACGTTGTTTTGATGGACGACAAAAATTTTATAGCCTGCACATCAGGATTTTGTCGGCCAAAAAGTCGGAGTCGGCTGTTGAAAGCACCATACTAACAATCCGAAAATCGGCAGATAGGTCGTCGGACGAAATTTCCCTTCAGATTTTCTTATCGTGTGTACAGGCCTTAAGACTGGGATGCCATTAAAGTTTAAGTGCACGTAAAGGCCAATGCTTTTGACAATATAGTGTGTGTGTGTATAATTATATATTTATATATATATATATATACAGTAAAACCTTGGATTGCGAGCATAATTTGTTCCGGAAGCATGCTTGTAATCCAAAGCACTCTTATATCAAAGCGAATTTCCCCATAAGAAATAATGGAAACTCAGATGATTCGTTTCGCAACTATTTATTCATAAATCCTTCAATTTATAGTCCATATAAAAAGATTATAGCATTGCGATAGGTGGTGTAACCATAAAATGTCCATCCACAAATAGCCGCTTCCACAAGGGGATTGGAAGCAAAATCCAGCAGGAGCTACAGGGTATCAAAGAGAAGAGAGGCGCTTCTAAGTGTAGCAATATGGTTCCATTTAATGAAGGTACAACATTTAGCAACTCACATGGTTGATGAATAAAACAGGCACATCTAAGTATGCAGGCATCCGGGGTAAAGCTGTCCACATAGACCATCTTCTGCACCGCCGGCTGCCAGTCTGTAATACTGACCGGGAAGACCACCCTGCAGTAAAGCGATCTGAAAGCGAGGGGTAGCATGGAAGGGATGACGTAGATGACGGTGCGGAGGATGGTTCTATGTGGACAGCTTTACCCCTGATGCCTGCATACTTAGATGTGCCTGTTCCAATCATCAGCCATATGAGTTGCTAAATGTTGTACCTTCATTAAATTTAACCATAGTGCTACATTTAGAGGCGCCTCTCTTCTCTTTTATACTCAGCTGTGACTTGAGGCTACTTGTATATCAAGACATCGCTTGTATATCAAGTCAAAATTTATTTGAAATTTTTGCTTGTCTTGCAAAGCGCTCTTAAACCAAGTTACTCTCAAACCAAGGTTTTACTGTATATATATACACATACAGTATCTCACAAAAGTGAGTACCCCCCTCACCCCCCGTTTTTTTTTTTTTACCCCTCACATTTTTGTAAATATTTTATTATATCTTTTCATGTGACAACACTGAAGAAATGACACTTTGCTACAATGTACAGCAATGTACAGTGTACAGCTTGTATAACAGTGTAAATTTGCTGTCCCCTCAAAATAACTCAACACACAGCCATTAATGTCTAAACCGCTGGCAACAAAAGTGAGTACACCCCTAAGTGAAAATGTCCAAATTGGGCCCAAAATGCCAATATTTTGTGTGGCCACCATTATTTTCCAGCACTGCCTTAACCCTTTTGGGCACGGAGTTCACCAGAGCTTCACAGGTTGCCACTGGAGTCCTCTTCCACTCCTCCATGAGGACATTGCGGAGCTGGTGGATGTTAGAGACCTAGTGAACCCTCCACCTTCCATTTGAGGATGCCCCACAGATGCTCAATAGCCAGGGTTTAGGAATGGAGCTAGTCCATCAGGATGGCTAGTCCATCACCTTTACCCCAGCTTCTTTAGCAAGGCAGGGGTAATACGGATGTGTGTTTGGGGTCGTTATGTTGGAATACTGCCCTGTGGCCCAGTCTCTGAAGGGAGGGGATCATGCTCTGCTTCAGTATGTCACAGTACATGTTGGCATTCATGGTTCCCTCAATGAACTGTAGCTCCCCAGTGCCCGCAGCACTCATGCAGCCCAGGACCATGACACTCTAACCACCATGCTTGACTGTAGGCAAGACACACTTGTCTTTGTACTCCTCACCAAGTTGCTGCAACACATGCTTGACACCATCGGAGCCAAAAAAATGTATCTTGGTCTCATCAGACCACAGTACATGGTTCCAGTAATCTATGTCCTTAGTCTGCTTGTCTTCAGCAAACTGTTTGTGGGCTTTCTTGTGCTTCATCTTTAGAAGAGGCTTCCTTCTGGGACCACAGCCATGCAGACCAATTTGATGCAGTGTGCAGCGTGTGGTCTGAGCACTGACAGGCTGACCCCCCACCCCTTCAACCTCTGCAGCAATGCTGGCAGCACTCATACATCTATTTCCCAAGACAACCTCTGGATATGACGCTGAGCACGTGTACTCAACTTCTTTGGTCGATCATGGCGAGGCCTGTTCCGAATGGAACCTGTCCTGTATCGTCTTGGCCACCATGCTGCAGCTCATTTTCAGGGTCTTGGCAATCTTCCTATAGCCTAGGGGCCATCTTTATGTATAGCAACAACTCTATTTTTTTTTTCAGATCCTCAGAGTTATTTACCATGAGGTACCATGTTGAACTTCCAGTGACCAGTATGAGAGAGTGAGAGCGATAACACCACATTTAACACACCTGCTCCCTGTTCACACCTGAAACCTTGTAACACTAACAAGTCACATGACACCAGGGAGGGAAAATAGCTAATTGGGCCCAATTTGGACATTTTCACTTAGGAGTGTACTCACTTTTGTTGCCAGCAGTTTAGACATTAATGGCTGTGTGTTGAGTTATTTTTAGGGACAGCAAATTTACACTGTTATACAAGCTGTACACTCACTACTTTACATTGTAGCAAAGCGTCATTTCTTCAGTGTTGTCACATGAAAAGATATAATAAAACATTTACAAAAATGTGAGGGGTGTACTCACTTTTGTCAGATACTGTATATATATATATATGATACTGTATATATATATATATATATATATATATATATATACAGGGCTTTTTTTCAGCGGGAACGCGGGGGAACGCAGTTCCGGCACCTCCAGTCTGAATGTATGCAATGGCAAAGGGGGTGCTGGGGTCAGTGGGGTGAGCTGAATGGCCTATCAATGCTGGCTGCCGGGGGATCTATTGTTGCTGGGGTGAATCTATTGTTGCTGGAGGGCATTTTGTTGTGGGGGGGGGGGCTATTTTTACAGTGGAGGATTTATTGTTGCTTGGGGGAACTATTGTTGCTGTGGGCTATTGTTGTAAGGGGGGGTCTTTTGTTGCAGGGGAGGATTTATTGGGGGGGGGCGATCGTTGCAGGGGGGGATTTATTGGAGGGGGAACAATTGTTGCAGGGGAGGATTTAGTGTTGCTGGGGGTCTATTGTTGTTGGGGGTCTATTTTTGCTGATTGCAGGGGATCTATTTTACTGTTTTTTTCTATAGTTGCAGGAGAAGATATATTGTTGATGGGGGGATCTATTGTTGGGGGGTCTATTGTTGCTGATTCCAGGGGATCTTTTTTTACTGATTTTCTAGTTATTAACAAATTCTATACAAATTGCCTAGAACCACAACATGATACTTGGTTCTGCATTCTCTGACAGGGTGGGGGGTTATTGGGAGGTGGGTAGAGGGTGGAACCAAAGGACAGCGCTCGGAGGTGGGTAGGGGGTGGAGGCAAGGGGGGACTCTGAAGAGGGGAGTACCTGTATCTATTCTCTGAAAAAAAGCCCTGTATATATATATATAGATATATATTGATATATATCTATATTTATATACATCTATATATATATAGATATATATATATATATATATATTTGTCTTTCCCCAGACATACACTTTAACAAAGTAGTAGGGTGTAAAAGTCCTGGACATAGCCAGGATAAAGTCCCCATACCTGTCTTATAGAATGGGCTGCCATTGTGCCCAGGAATGCAGACGGTGAAAGGGGAGCCCGAGCAGGGTGTGACGACAAGGAAAATATTTATGTGTGAAGGGAGGGTTGTCGGAACGGGTTATCGCTCTATGTGCTCACCACACGCAGGTACAACACCTGCACACTGAGATAATCTTGTGCACAGTTTGCTCACTGGCAGGAGGATTAGATTGCCAGTGTTTGGATTGCAGGGCTGGTGAAGATTTATTCTGGAGGAGAGATTACAGGACAACAACGGCCCGGCTGACTCACCTGTGCTGAATAAATGGCCAATCTGTGTTCAAAGTTGACCCCTGTTGCATGCAGGAGAAAATAAGAAAATATCTCATCGTCTACATGAGTTCTATTCCTTAGTAGATGTACACCCAATCTCTACAATCTCATAGAAGTTTTAACATGTTCATGTAATTCCAAACTATGAAAATCTGTTACTTTATTTAAAATAATCCTTGGTGATCCTGCCGTAAGGATCCTTGTTCAGTTACTTCCTGTTATAGGGTGACAACACTCTGGTCCTGTCTCCCAATTGTGCTCCTGCATTGCTACCCCATTCACCTGGGCCATTTTATATGAATATACAGGAAACCCAATTCAGACATCGCTGGAATACATGTAGATAGGAAGTGGTTGCAAAGAGGCCACAGGAGAACATCCAAAATAATACTGGGTGTTGCTTCATGACATAAGACTTATCTTTTATTCTATGCTTTGCTATTTTTAGAGAAAATAGTTGAGCCTTTCTCAAACTTTTTTCCACTGACCAGTTTTTGTGTCATAATAAGCAGTGGAATTAAAAGAAGTCCTATCATTGACGTCAATGAGAAAATAAGCCCCATGGTTGGCGTTGGTGGAGTTAAAAAAAAGTGTTATCATTGGTGTCAGTGAGATAATACGCCCCATTGTTGGTGTCAGCGAGAATAAAAGAAGTTTCATCATTGGTGTCAGTGAGATAATAAGCCCCATTGTTGGTGTCAGCAAAAATATAAGAAGCCACCTCATTGGTGTCAGTGAGATAATAAGCCCCTTTGTTGGTGTCAGGGAGAATAAAATAAGTCTCATCATTGGTGTCAGTGAGATAAATAGCCCTATGGTTGGTGTCAGTGGAATTTAAAGAAGCCTCATCATTGGTATCAGTGAGATAACCCCCATGTTTAGTGTCATTGGATTTAAAAGAAGTCTCATCAATTGTTGTCAGTGAGATAATAAGTCCCATGATTGGCATCAGTGAAATTAAAAGAAGTCCTATCACTGATGTCAGTGAGATCATAAGCCCCATTGTTGGTGTCAGTTAAAATAAAAAAAAGTCCCAACATTGGTGTCAGTGAGATAATGAGCCCCAGGGCTGGCATCAGTGGAATTAAAAGAAGTCCTCTCATTGGTGTCAGTGAGATAATAAGCCCCATGAGTTTTGTCAGTGGAATTAAAAGAAATCCTATCATTGGTCTCAGTGAGATAATAGGCCCAATTGTTGGTGTCAGCAAAAATAAAAGAAGCCCCCTCATTGGTGTCAGTGAGATAATGAGCCCCATGGCTGGCGTCAGTGGAATTAAAATAAGTCCCATCATTGGTATCAGTAAGCTAAAAAGCACCATGGTTGGCATCATTGGAATTAAAGAAGTTTCATCATTGGTGTCAGTGAGATAATAACCCCCATGGTTGGCGTCCGCAGAATTAAAAGACGCCCCATCGTTGGTGTCAGTGAGATTATGAGCCCCATTGTTGGTTACATAGTTACATAGTAGGTGAGGTTGAATAAAGACAATAGTCCATCCAGTTCAACCTGTGTAGTGTGTGTAGCTGTAATCATCTCACATACCCCTGAATGTTCTGATCCTTGAGATGTACGTCTTAAGCCCCATACACACACGCAGATCGTCGTCATACAAACGTCGGCGGACGAAAGATCTGCCGATTGTACGCGTGTTAGTATGGTGCCTCCGACAGATGTCTGCACACAATCCGCGGACAAGAGTCTTTCTTGCAAACATGACAATTTTTGTCTGCAGACACCAGAACGGACGATTGTTCGCCTGTCAGTACAGAAATCAGCCGACAGACCGCAGATTTGCAAGACTGGGCATGCTCAGAAAATGAAAAACACAGGGAAAGTTAACCATTACATGACATCACTTCTGCAGTCAGCTGAAGTCTGCGGACAAAATTCTTGTGCTGTCCTTGTGCTGTCTTTTCAACAGACACCGACATCCCGGGGAGAAAAGACGAACATTTGTATGACGACGATCTGCGTGTGTGTACGGGGCTTTAAGGCCCGTACACACGTACCGATCGTCGGCATACAAACGTCGGTGGACGAAGGATCTGCCGATTGTACGCGTGTTAGTATGGTGCCTCCGACAGATGTCTGCGCACAATCCGCGGACAAAAGTCTTTCGTGCAAACATGAAAATATTTGTATGCCGACACCAGAACGGACGATTGTTCGCCTGTCAGTACACAATTCGGCCGACAGACCGCAGATTTGCAAGACTGGGCATGCTCAGAAAATAGAAAACACAGGGAAAGTTAACCATTACATGACATCACTTCTGCAGTCGGCGGACAAAATTCTTGTGCTGTCCTTGTGCTGTCTTTGCACTTTTCAGCAGACACCGACATCCCGGGGAGAAAAGAGGAACATTTGTAAGCCGACCATCGGTACGTGTGTACGGGGCTTAAGAGTCTTTTGAAAGCCACCATACTTCCAGCAGAAACCACCTCTTGTGGTAGAGAATTCCACAATCGCTTCTCCTCTAATCGCATTGTATGCCCTCGAGTCCTCATGCAATCCTTTAGACTGAAAAGCTTTTTTTCTAAGCTGAGATCCCCATTGAGATATTTATAAATTGCTATCATGTCCCCCCTCAGGCGTCTCTTCTCCAGGGAGAATAAATCGAGCGATTGCAGACGCTCTTCATAATTAAGGTCCTCCAATCCCCTAATCAGTTTAGTTGCCCTTCTCTGGACTCTCTCCAGCTCCAACACATCCCGCCTGAGGACTGGCGACCAGAACTGGACAGAATACTCCAGATGCGGTCGGACCAGAGTTTTATAAAGTGGAAGGATTATAGTCTTGGAATTAAAAGAAGTCCCATGATTGGTGTCAGTGAGATAATGAGCCCCATTGTTGGCGTCAGTGGAATTGAAAGAAGTCCCATCATTGGTATCAGTGAGATGATAAGCCCCATGGTTGGCATTCGTGGAAATCAAAGAAGTCCCATCATTGGTGACAGTGAGATAATAAGTCCCATGATTAGCGTCAGTGAAATTAAAAAGAAGTCCCATCATTGGTGTTAGTGAGATAATAAGCCCCATGACTGGCATCAGTGGAATTAAAGAAGAACCATCATTAGTGTCAGTGAGATAACAACCCCCATGGTTGGTGTCGGTGGAATTAAAAGACGCCCTATCATTGGTGTCAGTGAGATAATAAGCCCCATTGTTGGTGTCGGTGGAATTAAAAGAACTCCCATCATTGGTGTCAGTGAGATAATAAGCCCCATGATTGGCGTCAGTAAAATTAGAAGAAGACAAGACCCATCATTGGTGTCCATGAGATAATAAACCTCTTTGTTGGTGTCAGTGAAAATAAAAGAAGTCCCCTCTTTGGTGTCAGTGAGATATTAACTCCCATGGTTGGCGTCAGTGGAATTAAAAGAAGTGCCATCATTGGTGTGAGTGAGATAATAAGCCCCATGTTTGGCATGCATAGAATTAAATGATGTCCCATTATTGGTGTCAGTGAGATAATAAGCCCCATGTTTGGCATGCATAGAATTAAAAGATGTCCCATTATTGGTGTCAGTGAGATAATAAGCACCATAGTTGGTGTCAGCAAAAATAAAATAAGTCCCATTATTGGTGTCTAGCAACAGAAACATTTGATTATTGCCAAACTTGCACAGAATGAATGTACATGCAGGATCGCTGGATGAATGGCTATGCGATTTTGTTTTACATTTTCCATATTTTTTTTAAATAGATCTCTTACACAGTCACAGTTGATTGCCAGCTGCTACAGAGAGAGCAGCCATAAGCCCCATAGGGTATGAGGATACCAATATTTATGAAAGTAAACTCATTTTTTCATTTTATTCCTACAGAGAGAAGAGAGGAAGATAAAGTGAGGTGCTGATCGCCCCCCCCCCCCCCAGCTGTGCATTATATTCATTACAGGAGTCTGACTAATGAAGACATAGAGAGCACCTGATAGAACCTGAGAACAAGGAAATCCCATCATCTCCTTCCACCTGATCAGTATAAATCCAATGTGTATGGCCCTGTCCATTGCCCAGCGTGTTACCCGCGCCGACCGATGTGTGCGACTCTTCTGCGCATCTATCAAACACTATTTACCTCGCCAGTTTTATTACACGTCCAGATAGGTGCTGATTGTGCTACTAGATGTTTTTATACACTTTATGTTATTTATGAACATGGAATGTGATTTATCAATATTTCCAAAAGAGGAATTCTGAAACCTAAATAAAAGCGTCACATATTATCTTTCTGTATGACTTTATCGAGGTTTATTGATCAATAATGTTGTTAACTTAAAGTGGTTGTAAACTGCTGGATGTTTTTTTTTTTTTTTTATGTTTGCCTCTGCATGGTAAAGTCATAATGTGCTAGCATGCATTGCATACTAGCACATTATGTGAAACTTACCTTAACCACTTGCCGCCCCCCCACCGTCAAATGACGGCGGATCGGTGCGGCTCTCGTTCTGGCATGCCGTCATCTGACGGCGCCCCAGATCGGCCTCTCTCGCGCGCCCGCGGGGGAACGCAGTGCAGCAATCGTGGCCGCGCCGTATTGCTAGGACACGGCGCGACCCCAATCTTGGTAAAGAGCCAATGATGTGGCTCTTTACCTATGTGATCAGCTGTGTCCAATCACAGCCGGTCACATGTAAACAAGGAAGTGCTGTTTATCGTCTCTCCACACCTTACACTGTCAGAGTGTGTGGCGAGGAGAGCCGATCAGCGGTTCCTCCTCAAAGTGGAGTCTAGGAAAGGTAATAATTGATACTGATTACAGAAAAGTAAAAAAAAAAAAAACAGTGCCCACATTGCCCACCATCAGCGCCCACATTGCCCACCATCAATGCCCACAGTGCACACCATCAGCGCCCATAGTGCTGCCAGTCAGTGCCTGCTCATCTGTGCTGCCCATCAGTGTCCATCAGTGCCGCCCGTCAGTGCCACCTATTAGTGCCCATCAGTCCCGCCTATCAGTGCTCATCAGTGGCACCTATCAGTGCTCATTAGAGCCGCCTATCAGTGCCACCTATCAGTGCCCATCAGTGCGGCATATTAGTACCTCCTCATCAGTGCCACCTCATCAGTTCCCATAAGTGCCACCTCATCAGTGCCTATCAGTGCCCATCAGTGCCGCCTCATCAGCGAACATCAGTGAAGGAGAAAAATTACTTATTTTCTAAATTTACTGACAGAAAATAAGAAAACTTTTTTTTTTTTTTAATTTTCTGTCTTTTTTTAAATTTATTTATTTATTTATTTTTAGTAAGAGATAAAAAAAACCCAGCTGTGATTAAATACCACTAAAAAAAGCGCTATTTGTGTGAAAAAGATAAAAATTTCATATGGGTACAGTGTAGCAATTGTCATTCAAAGTGTGATAGCGCTGAAAGCTGAAAATTGGCCTGGGCAGGAAGGGGGTGAAAGGGCCTGGTATTGAAGTGGTTAAAGGGGTTGTAAAGTCTCATGGTTTTTCACTTGAATGCATTCTATGCATCAACCACTTCTGGACCGGAAGGTTTTCCCCCTTAATGACCAGGCCATTTTTTTGCGATTCGGCACTGCATTCGTTTAGCTGACAACTGCGCAGTCATGAGACGATGTACCCAAATAAAATTGATATCTCCCCCCCCCCCCCCCCACAAATAGAGCTTTCTTTTGGTGGTATTTGATCACCTGTGCGATTTTTATTTTTTGCGTTCTAAACAAAAAAGGAGCGACAATTCAGAAAAAAAAAAAAAACAATATTTTTCACTTTCTGCTATATAACATTCCAAAAAAAAATTTAAAAATCTATTTTTTTTCATCCATTTAGGCCAATTTGTATTCTGCTATATATTTGTGGTAAAAAAACAATCCCAATAAGTGTATTTTGATTGGTTTGCACAAAAGTTATCGCCTCTACAAACTAGGGGAAAGATTTATGTCATTTTTATTTATTAATTTTTTTACTAGTAATTGCGGCGATCTGCGATTTTTAGCGGGACTGCGACATTGCGGCGGACAGATTGGACCCCTAACTGACATTTTTGACCCTTTTGGGGGGACCAGTGACATTACTACAGTAATCAGTCCTAAAAATATGCACTGTTACTGTAATAATGACACTGGCAGGGAAGGGGTTAACCTAGGGGTGATCAAAGGGTTAAATGTGAGCCTAGGGGAGTGTTTACTAACTGTGGGGGAGGGGGGGTGGGCTTGTGAAATGACCATAGAGACATGTGTTCCTATATAGAAGGATCACAGGCGCTCTGTGATCATTTCAGAGAGAAGAACGGTCTGCTGTGTTTACAACAACTGACTGGTGTTCTCTCTCAGTGAGGAGCGATTGCGGGTGGCCGCCTGGCCGGTGGCAATCACGGCTGCCGGCCCCATACATCGGCATCCCCACTGCCTGGTGGGGGTGGGAGCACGCTGGTGACCGATGTAGTATTACGTCAGTTTGCACAGCCGAGCCAGCCTGCCGCAGTAAAACTGCAGCGGGCGGTTGGCAAGTGGTTAAAATGAAAGGAGACAACTACGGAGTGTGTTCTTTGGGATTTCATAAGTCAAGGCAAGGGCGTAACTACAGGGGTTGCAGGGGTTGCAATCGCTACCGGGCCCCATGCTCCAGGGGGCCCGGTAGAAAACCAGTGGGTGAACTTCCAGGATCGCAAAGGTCACACTTGCGACCGGACCCTGGCATTCCACCACTGTGGGGAGGCCCCAAGATTGCAGGAAGGGGGCCCACAAGATTGCAGGAAGGGGGCCCACTGCAGAACCTGTGAAAGGATCCTGCTGTGGGACCGTAATAAAAGGCCATGCAACCAGTGTAAAGAGCCCCAGGATTAGTGGGAAGAGCCCTGGGCTTGAAGGTAAGGGCCCCGGCCAGGGGTCTGGGGGGCCCTTCATGGTTTCTTGCATCAGGGCCCTGAAGGTTCTAGTTATGCCTCTGAGTCAAGGACTTGGTAAATGGACTTCCAGATAATGAATTATTTTGCTGATGATTTATTGACTGTATCTTTATCTCTCCCCCTTCCTAAAATGAAGCTGTTCCAGCGCCGTGATGTCAGTGCTGCAAATGCTCCCATCTTTACTCATCTTGTTTCTGGCTTGATGGAGTTCCTGCTCTTTGAGTGGCAGGAGCTACGATGATGTCACTCCTGCGCATGCGCTCGGGAGCCACATTCATGGCACAGGGCTCTTAGGGAATGGCTTGGGAGGCTGATCCTTCAGAACGCATGAGCCAGTGATGTCATTGGCTGCATGTAATGTAAAATGGTGCCCGTTTAGGAGATATTTACACTACCTATAGGTAAAAGTCAGTAAAGAAAGTTTACTTCCTCTTTAACCACTTTACCACCGGAGGATTTTTCTGTCTTACGTCTGGGCCACTTTTTGCGATTCGGCACTGTGCGACTTTAACTGACAATTGCACGGTCATACAACGCCGTACGAAATTTACATCCTTTTTTCCCCACAAACAGAGCTTTCTTTTGGTGGTATTTGATCCCCTGTGTGATTTTTACTTTTTGCGCTATAAACAGAAAAAGAGCGACAATTTTGAAAAAATAACAATATTTTTCACATTTTTTTATATGAAATTCCCCCCCAAAAAAATTTAAAAATCAAAATTTTTTATCATTTTAGGCCAATTTGTTTTCTGCTACATATTTTTGGTAAAACAAAATCGCAATAAGCGTATTTTGATTGGTTTGCGCAAAAGTTATTGCGTTTACTAACTAAGGGAAAGATTTCTGTCATTTTTGGTGTTTTTTTTTTTTAATGCGTAATGGCGGCGATCTGCGTTTTTTTTTGCGGGACTGCAACATTGCGGCGGACAGATCGGACTGACATTTTTGACACTTTTGGGGGTACCAGTGACATTACTACAGTAATCAGTGCTATAAATATGCACTGTTACTGCAAAAATGACACTGGCAGGGAAGGGGTTAATTTTATTGGAGAGGGAGGGGTTAATGTATGCCTGGTGCTTACTGACGTGTGTGGGGGGAGGTGACTGAGTGACACAGGGACAGATCGCAGGTTCAGCTATGCTGAACCCTGCAATCTGACCCTGCCTGTCACTTAGGAGATCCACAAGCGGGCGGATCTCCACACTCGATTCCCCGCCGCTGCTCCTCCCCTGGCCCGACTCCCGCTGTGACTGAATACAGCGGGAGCGAGCCTCCGGTGGCGCGCACGCGCCGCCGAGATAGGGGGAGTGTCTGGCGACGTAGGTCTATGTCATTAGACCTACAAGAGCCACTTTGCCGCAGTAGAGCTCTATTGAGCAGCGGTAAAGTGGTTAACCTATAGGTAGTGTAAATATCTCCTAAATGGGCACCATTTTACATTACATGCAGCCAATGACATCACTGGCTCATGCGTTCTGAAGGATCAGACCCCCCATCATGACCAGGCCATTTTTTGTGATAAGGCACTGCATTACTTTAACTGACAATTGCGTGGTCCTACAACACTGTACCAAAACAAAATGTATGTCCTTTTGTATGTCCTTTTGCGCTATAAACAAAAATAAAAAATTTTTTTTTTTACTTGCTATAAAACACACCCATTAAAAAAAAAAAAAACAAATTTCTTGATTAATTTAGGCCAACATGTATTCTGCTACATATTTTTGGTAAAAAAAAAAAAAAATCCCAATAAGCGTATATCGATTGCTTTGCCAAAAGTTATAGTGTCTACAAACTATGGGATATATACTGGAATTTTTTTTATATACTAGTAAAGGCGGGAATCAGCAATTTATAGCTGGAAATGATCTGGCGCAGTTGAGCCGCCTTGCCGCCGTATAAGTAAGTTATATGGTCAGTAAGCGGTTAAAGTAGATGTAAATTTTATCATCAAAATCTGAAGTTTAGTCTGTTTATATTTTGCCCGGTCCCCCCCCCCCCCCCCCATAATAACATGCTAATGACATATTTACATAAAATCATTCTCTTTTTCCATTCCATACCTTCTTTTATGGCTCAGTGGTGTCATCAATGTATCTCTGTGCTTCGCTATAGAATTCAGCCAGATCATGGCTGTTGGGTAGGGCTGGCAGGGTGCCGTACGTAACTTCCTGAAATTATTACAGCACCCTGATTTAATATTCCTCTCAGAAGCCCTCAGTCCTGATACAAGTGGTGGTTGGCTTTTAGAAAGAGTTATACAAATATCAAAATGCCTTGCACAACATAAAAGCTTTTACAGGTCATCAGTTAACCACTTACACCCCGGAAGATTTTACCCCCTTCCTGACCAGGGCCTATTTTGCGATTCGGCACTGCGTGACTTTAACGGACAATTGCGCGGTCGTGCGACGCTGTACCTAAACGAATTTGGCGTCCTTTTTTTCCCACAAACAGAGCTTTCTTTTGGCGGTATTTGATCACCTGTGCAATTTTTTAATCATGCGCTATTAACAAAAAAAGAGCGTCAATTTTGCAAAAATAACAATATTTTTCACATTTTTTTATATAAAATTCCCCCAAAAAAATCAAAATTTTTTAACATTTTCAGCCAATTTGTTTTATGCTACATATGTTTGGTAAAAAAAATCACAAAAAGCGTATTTTGATTGGTTTGCGCAAAAGTTATCGCGTTTACTAACAAAGGGAAAGATTTTTGTCATTTTTGTTGTTTTTTTTTTAACGCGTAATGGCGGCGATCTGCGTTTTTTTTTGTGGGACTGCGACATTGCGGCGGACAGATCGGACCCTTGACTCACATTTTTGACACTTTTTGGGTTACCAGTGACATTTCTACAGTAATCAGTGCTATATATATGCACTGTTACTGTAAAATTACACTGGCAGTGAAGGGGTTAACTTTTTTTTGAGAGGGAGGGGCTATGTGTGTCCCTAGGGGCATGATTCTAACTGTGATTGGCTGTGGCTTGAGATGTATGAACAGTGATCAACGGTTCTACATAGTAGAACCGTATGATCATCATTCATACACCGGGGAGAATGACAGGCGGCTTGTTTACACTAGCCGCCTGCTGTTCTCCCTCTCCACCGACGATCGTGAGTGACCGGCGGACGATCGGGTCCGCCGGTCACAAGCGCGCGGGGGGGGGGGTCCGTGACAGCGCAGGAGCGCGTCCCCGGCGGCGCGCTCGCTCCTGAGACCCTCACAGGCTAGCGACGTAGATCTACGTTGCTCTGCCTGTGAGGGGCTGACTGCCGCAGTAAAAATACTGTGAGCAGTCGGCAAGTGGTTGATGGATGGGCTCAGAATTATCACTTGGCATTCTGATACGTATCATGTGTAGCCCAAATTATGTTTTTGTATGTAGGTTATTTTGGGGGTGGTTTAAGTGCTTCGGTTTACTTGTAATTATTTTCTTTTTTTCAAATATCATTTTTATTAATATTTCTGGGTGAGACAGTACAACTGAAATCCAACCAACAGAACATATATTCAAATATAATCCTTTATCAGTCTGTTCATTACACAGTTAACTTCGGATGTGTTCTTCTCACCCTATCATCCCTATTTCTAAATAACACAAATCAACCCCCCCCAAAAAAAAAAAAGGAAAAAGAGAAAGAAAAGGGGGGGGGGAGACGGGGAAAAGAAGGGGAGGGAAATAGAAAAGAGTTGAAAGATTATCTGTAATTATTTTCAACATACTTTATTGGTATCACATAGGGGACCAATAGCCCCCATTGTGCTAGCATGCTTACTGTGACAGGCTCTCTTTAATGAGACATTATGGGTCTATTTGACCCCTGATGTCTTCCTTGCACTCCACTGAAGCTAATTCAGTACAGCTTGTGATCCATTCGCTTTTTCCCTGACCACAGCAGCCGGGGAAAATGACAGCTAAACCAGGAAGTGACCTAATGCCACTTCATCTCTGGGATTTTACTAGGTAGGGGAGATCAGTTAATGGATGTTCACTGGTCTCCCTCCCTTCTACTGGGTGACACCCACCATGTGGGTCCTGGGCTTGCAGGTGGGATTGGGGGGTGATGCCTTGTCTGCTGTAACAGCTATGAGTGCAGGGGAGACATCAGGGGTCTAATAGATGAGGTCAGATATCTATTAGTGAAGTGAAGGGGAGACATCAGGGGTCTAATAGATGAGGTCAGATATCTATTAGTGAAATGCAGGAGAGACATCAGGGGTCTAATAGAGGAGGTCGGATGTCTATTAGTGAAGTGCAGGGGGGACATTAGGGGTCTAATAGGGGAGTGCAAGGGAGACATCATAGGTCTTCTAGTGCAGGAAAGACATCAGAGGTTCATTATTGGAGTGCAGGGGAGACATCAGAGCTATCATAGTGGAGTGCAGGGGAGACACTAGAGGTCTCATAGTGGAGTGCAGGGGAAACATCAGAAATCTAATAGTGGAGTGCAGGGGAGACATCACATCTATCATAGTGGAGTGCAGGGGAGACACTAGAGGTCTCATAGTGGAGTGCAGGGGATACATCAGAGGGCTAATAGTCGAGTGCAGGGGAGACATCAGAAGGCTAATAGTGGATCGCAGGGGGGACATCAAACGTCTAATAGTGGAGTGCAGGAAAAATGGGAGACATCAGAGGTCTAATATTGGAGTGCAGGGGAGACATCAGGAGTGTAATAGTGGCATGCCGGGGAGACATCAGGGGACTAATAGTGGAGTGCAGGGGGGACATCAGGGATCTAATAGTGGAGTGCAGGGGGGACATCAGGGATCTAATACGGGCTATACGTTACATATCACCATGTTGAGCAATAATTCTAGGTCTATTGAGTAAATCTACTCTGCTGCCACTGGCTCAATACATTCGTCCATGGCAGTGGAAGGGCTAAGGGGAATGATTGCCTGTTTGTGTTTCTAGAGGTAGATGCTACTGCTCTTGACTTGAGTAACGAATAATGTTATCAATGTGTACTCAGGTGTTGCACAACTTGTATTTGTGTACAGGTTGTAGTTATATATGAATATATATATATATATATATATATATATATATATATATATATATATATATATATTGTGAGGGGTTAGCTCGGTAGCGAGAGAGGGTGACCCCTTGGGGGGGTTCGTTACACAGAGAGATAGCCGAGGAGTAGTTGAAAACAACAGTCTATGGTTTATTCTTGCAATTTTCTTCACACAAGTGCAAGCATCAAAAACAGCATAATTCAAAACAAACATTATTATTATTATTATTATTATACAGGATTTATATAGCGCCAACAGTTTGCGCAGCGCTTTAGAAAATGAAGGCAGACATTACAGTTACACTACAATTTGGAACAAAAGGAATCAGAAGGCCCTGCTCGTTAGAGCTTACAATCTAAAAGGGAGGGTCAATTGATACAAAAGGCAATAGCTGTGGGGGATGAGCTGATGGTGCAAGTGAAACAGTGTTATTAGTTAGTAGCCGGGTAGGCTTCTTTAAAGAGAAGGGTTTTCAGGGATCGTCTAAAGATGGATAGATTAGGGGACAGTCGGACAGATTGGGGTAGAGAGTTCCAAAGAATGGGAGAAGCTCTGGAGAAATCCTGGGGGCGAGCATGGGAAGAGGTGACAAGGGAGCTAGAGAGCAGGAGGTCTTGGGAGGACCGAAGAGAGCGGCTTGGTTGATATTTTGGGATCAGGTTAGTGATGTAGCTGGGGGCAGAGTTGTGGATGGCTTTGTAAACTATTGTTAGCACTTTGAATTTTATTCGTTGGGTGAGTGGAAGCCAATGAAGGGATTGGCAGAGAGGGATGGAGGACACTGAACGGTTGCTAAGGTGTATAAGTCTTGCAGCAGCATTCATTATGGATTGAAGGGGGGATAATCTATGTAAGGGTAATCCGATGAGGAGGGAGTTGCAATAGTCGAGGCGAGAGATAACCAGGGCGTGAATTAAAAGCTTGGTGGTGTCATTGGTTAAAAAGAGCCGTATTCTAGCGATGTTGCGGAGGTTAAGGCAGGGATTGGATGTGATTTGGACAGGGATTGGATGTGAGTCTGAAAGGACAGTGCAGAGTCCAGGGTTACCCCTAGCACCCTGGCATGTGTGGAAGGACTGATAGTTGTTCCATTGATCTTGACAGAGAATTCCGGGGAAGGGGCATGTGGAGGAGGAAATATTATGAGCTCGGTTTTAGATAGATTCAGTTTGAGGAAGTGGTGAGACATCCAGGCTGATATGTCTGTTAGTAGATCAGTGATGCGGGAGGAGACTGATGGGGTGAGCTGAGGGGTAGAGAGGTAGATTTGGGTGTCATCAGCATAGAAATGGTAGTGGAAGCCATGGGAGGCTATTAGCTGACCCAGGGAGGAGATATAGATTGAGAACATAAATAAATAAAACATAATAAAACAAATAAAACATAAAATAAAATAAACCCTGGCCACTGTGGGCGTCTACCTTCACACACAGGAACCTACTTATGGAGTCTGTCCCAACCTACTGCTGGGCAGACACTGCTGGTCATACAGCAGACAATCAATAGTCCATTTGTTTTCCTTTCACACAGAAAAAGTCCATGACCTCACCTTGAGAAGTCTTCAGCTGACTGCCCTCCTCAGCGCACATCGCTTCAGGAGGCAGCAATCAGTAATCATCCTCTGGATAACTTAGGCCTCTTTCACACATGCTGTCCGTTTGTCCGTTTTTCATCCATCCGTTGACGGATGAAAAACGGACATCAATGCATCTCTATGTAAAAACGGATGACAACTGATGATCATCAGTTAACATCCGTTTTCATCCACTTCCGTCAATGTCCGTTTTTTTGAACGGATGAATGCCCTATTTTTCATCCGTCAAAAAAACGGATCGGACGAAAAACGGATGACAACGGATGAAAAACGGATGACAACTGATGACAATGGATGAAAAACTGATGTCAACTGATGACAACGGATGAAAAACGGACGACAACGGATGAAAAACGGATGAAAAACGGATAACAACTGATGAAAAACGGATAAAAAACGGATAACAACTGACGAAAAACGGATGAAAAACTGATGACAACTGACGAAAAACGGATGAAAAACTGATGAAAAACGGATGAAAAACTGATACATTTGACGTGACTGAACTGATGAACTGAACGGACTGTATGTGTGAAAGGGGCCTTATAGAGGCCTTAATTGCCTCATCCTGAACAACTGAAGCCTTTTCAACGTCCTTACTAGGGTTGAGCGAACACCTAGATGTCCGTGTTCGACGGGTTCGGCCGAACTTTAAAAAAAAGTCCGGGTCCGTGTCCCGGACTTTTACCGAACTTTTCCCGGACACCGAACCCCATTGAAGTCAATGGGGACCCGAACTTTAAGGCACTAAAATGGCTCTAAAACACCAAAGGAAAGGGCTAGAGTGCTGCAAATGGCAGCAAAACGTAATTAAGAGCATGGCAAGTGCTCTGCAAACAAATGTGGATAGGGAAATAACTTAAAACAACAAAAAAAAAACAGAAAAATAAAACAATGTTCTTCTTCATCTCTGAAGGACGAGGCCCATATGGAGTAGGAGGGAGGTTGAGGTGGTGGTGGATGTGGCGGTGACATAGGCGTGCGCACAGGGTGTGCTGGGTGTGCCTGGGCACACCCTAATCACCTAGGGCACATAGCATTGCCAGTGAGGAGATGGGAAAGATCTCCCTGGGACCTGCTCTGCTCTATTTCTCCTTGCCTACAGGTACATGGCCCCGATACATTACTCTCCCTGCTGGCAAACACATGCATGTGTATTTCAACTTTGGGGTGCACACCTTAATGCAATAGGCTGCGCACACCTATGGGCGGTGTAGGTGGAAGCGGCGGTGGAGGAGGACCAGGGCCGGATTAACAGCATCATGGGCTTGGTGCTGAGGATTTTGAAGGGCCTTAAGGGCCGTGCCTTGCCATGCACCCAGAGGAGGAAGGGTGCAGCCATGCATGCCTAATTCAACATGGGATGCTGTCTCTGAAGCCCATAAACACATCCATGCATCGCCAACTGTCCCTCCTTGTCCGGCCTTCACGCTGTGTGGGGAGGTTCTGAGGGTGCTGCCTGGGGAAGCGAGCATAGAAGCCAGACTTCTGTGTTTACAAGTGACAGAAGAGCGGTAACAGTGAATATGGCCAACCCGGGGCCTATATAAAAGGTAGGGGCCTGGAGCTGCAGCTCCAATAGCCCCTACATTAATCTGGCCCTGAGGAGGAGGACGAGGTAGCCAACACTGCTTCTTTTCAAAAATTTTAAATGAGGGTACACCCCAAAAGAGTGAGAAAGAGCAAAAATGGAACAATGGGTGGGTAAGGTCGGTATCCATTGCTATTCTGCATAAGGTACGGAAAAGTCCCGTGGGATCCATGCCTGGTTCATTTTAATGAACGTGAGCTTGTCCACATTGTCTCTGGACAGGCGGCTGCGCTTGTCTGTTATAACGCCCCCAGCCGTGCTAAATACCCGTTCAGATAATACACTGGCTGCAGGGCACGCCAGCACCTCCAAGGCGTAAAGGGCAAGCTCAGGCCATGTGCCCAATTTGGAGACCCAGAAGTTGAAGGGGGCAGACCCGTCATTCACTACATGTAGGCGTGTGCACACATACTGCTCCACCATGTTGGTAAAATGCTGCCTCCTGCTAAGACGTTCCATCTGAGCTGCTGGTGCTGCTGTTTGTTGTGGCGTGCTGACAAAGCTTTTCCACATTTCGGCCATGCTAACCCTGCCTTCTGAGGTGCTGGCGGTGCCCTGGTTGCGTTGGCGACCTCCTCCTCCTCCTCCTCTGCCTTGTGCTTCCACTGTGGCCCCGCTGTCAGATGGGAATGCCAGCAGCATGGCGTCTACCAGCGTGCGCTTGTACTCGCGCATCTTGCGATCGCGCTCCAGTGAGTGAATTAAGGACGGTACGTTGTCCTTGTAACGGGGATCCAGCAGCGTGGCCACCCAGTAATCAGCACAAGTTAGAATGTGGGCAACTCGGCGGTCGTTGTGGAGACACTGCAGCATGTAATCGCTCATGTGTGCCAGGCTGCCCAGAGGCGACGAAAGGCTGTCCTCTGTGGGAGGTGTATCGTCCGTGTCCTCTGTATCCCCCCAGCCACGCACCAGTGATGGCCATGAGCTGGCCTGGGTGCCACCCTGCTGTGAACATGGTTCCATCTCCTCCTCCAGCTCCTCCTCCTCCTCATCCTCCTCATCCTCCAGAACTGTGCCCCTGCTGGACAATTGCGTCCCTGGCGTTTGCGTGTGCAGGAACCCACCCTCGGAGCCCCTTGCGAATGACTGCCCTGAAAGCCTTGGAAATGTTACCTCTTCATCCTCCTCCTCCTCCTCATCCTGTGCCACATCCTCTTCCATCATCGCCCGAATTGTTTTTTCAAGGAGGCATAGAAGTGGGATAGTTAAGCTGAGAACGGCGTCATTGCCACTGGCCATGTTGGTGGAGTACTCAAAACAGCGCAACAAGGCACACAGGTCTCGCATGGAGGCCCAGTTATTGGTGGTGAAGTGGTGCTGTTCCGCAGAGCGACTCACGCGTGCGTGCTGCAGCTGAAACTCCACTATGGCCTGCTGCTGCTCGCACAGTCTTTCCAGCATGTGCAAGGTGGAGTTCCACCTTGTGGGCACGTCACATATGAGGCGGTGAGCGGGAAGGCCGAAGTTACGCTGCAGCGCTGCCAGGCGAGCAGCAGCAGGGTGAGAACGCCGAAAGTGCGCACAAACGGCCCGCACTTTCTGCAGCAGCTCTGACATATCGGGGTAGTTTTTAAGGAACCTCTGCACCACCAAATTCAGCACATGCGCCAGGCAAGGGATGTGCGTCAAACCGGCTAGGCCCAGAGCTGCTATGAGATTTCGCCCGTTATCACACACCACCAGGCCGGGCTTGAGGCTCGCTGGCAGCAACCACTAATTTGTCTGCTGTTCCATGCTCCTCCACAACTCCTGCGCGGTGTGTGGTTTGTCCCCCAAACAGGCAAGTTGTAAAACTGCCTGCTGTCGTTTACCCCTGGCCGTGCTGAAGTTGGTGGTGAAGGTGTTACGCTGTCCGGATGAGGAGGCGGTAGAGGATGAGGAAGCGGAGTAGGAGGAGTTACGAACAGGAGGCAAACTGAAGCGCCCTGCAATCCTCGGTGGTGGAAGGACATGCGCCAAATTGCTATCCGCCTCAGGCCCATCCGCCACTGCATTTACCCAGTGTGCCGTTAGGGAGATATAACGCCCCTGACCGTGCTTACTGGTCCACGTATCCGTAGTTAGGTGGACCTTGGCACAGATGGCGTTGCGCAGTGCACACCTGATATTTTCCCCCACTTGGTTGTGCAGGGAAGGGATGGCTTGCCTGGAAAAGTAGTGGCGGCTGGGCACGACGTACTGTGGGACAGCCACCGACATAAGGTTTTTAAAACTGTGCGTCTCCACCAGACGGAATGACAGCATTTCAAAGGCCAATAATTTTGAAATGCTGGCATTCAGGGCCAGGGATCGCGGGTGGGTAGGGGGTACTTCCTCTTCCTCTCAAGTGTTTGGGAGATGGAAAGCTGAACGCTTCCACGGGACATTGTGGAGATGGTTGTTGGTGACCCAGGTGGTGGTGTTGCTGACAGATCGTCTGTTTGCGGGGTGGCAGGTGCCGGTATCACTACAGATGTGGCTGGAGCGGCCGAGACTGCAGCAGAAGAGGAAGCAGGATGAGCCAGAGACGTTTCTTGGTTTTGAAGGTGTGTACTCCACTGCAGCTCGTGCTTTGCACTTAGATGCCTGATCATGCAGGTTGTGCTCAGGTTGAGAAGGTTCATGCCTCGCTTCAAGCTCTGATTGCACAGGGTGCAAACCACTCGTGTCCTGTCATCAGCACATTTTCTAAAGAACTTCCACGCTAGAGAACTCCTTTGAGCTGACTTTGGTGCGCTCGTTCCCTTGCTGCGTTGGGCAGTAGCGGGCGTAGTGTCTAGGGCACGGCCGCTCCGCTTCTGCACCCTGCTCCCTCTTCTGCTGTGCTGGTGGCTCTGTGCGACCACCGCCTCTTCCTCCAAACTACTCAGGTCACCTGCATGACGTTCATTCCATGTGGGGTCGAGGACCTCATCGTCCTCCACATCATCTTCCACCCAGTCTTCACCCCTGCCCTCCTTGTCGGTCTCCACAATGCTGAACGCCGCAGCAGTTGGCACCTGCGTTTCGTCATCATCGGAGACGTGCTGCGATGATCCTTGCATGTACTCATCTTGAGAAATAAGTGGTTGGGCATCGCTGCACTCAATCTCTTCCACTTCTGGGGCAGGGCTAGGTGGATGGCCCTGGGAAACCCTGCTGACAGAGTCCTCAAAAAGAATAAGAGACTGCTGTATGGCTTGGGGCTCAGACTGCTGGCCTGATTTGCAAGGGGGTGAGGTGAAAGACGGTTGGACATTGGCTGCAGGTGCCAACTCTGACCTTTCTGCAGTAGACTGGGTGGGAGACAATGTGAAGGAACTGGAGGCACTGTCAGCAGCAAACCAATCTACTATCGCCTCAACTTGTTCTGGCCTCATCACTTCTAGGGGCGTTTGATGCCCTACCAAATACTGATGCAGGTTCTGTCGCCTACTCACACTTGAGGAAGGTGTTTCACTTGTGCGTGTAGCTGGCACAGATCGACCATGTCCTCTCCTTGCAACAGGAGCTCTACCAGCAGCACCACGACCCAGGCCACGGCCCTTATTTGACGGTCTCCTCATATTTCTGTAATTTAAGATCTTGCCCTAGAAAGGTTTTTATTGAATAGCGGAATAGAAAATATGATCCAAAAAAAGTGTATGTATATCACACGTACACAACCACACTAGGCCCCAATTACTATTGTTTGTACCCCTAAAAGGCTAGATGAGGAGTAGGGGGAGTATGGAACAGGCAGCACCCTCAAACCTTCAGAAGTATGAGATGAACCCCAACAACTTGGAAAGGTGGATCTCTCTCACACGTACCGACACAGACTATCCCGCAATTCAATTGATCCTCAAAGGTTTTTATTGAATAGCGGAATAGGAAATATGATCAAAAAAAGTGTATGTATCTCGCACGTACACAACCACACTAGGCCCCAATTACTATTGTTTGTACCCCTAAAAGGCTAGATGAGGAGTAGGGGGGGTATGGAACAGGCAGCACCCTCAAACCTTCAGAAGTATGAGATGAACCCCAACAACTTGGAAAGGTGGATCTCTCTCACACGTACCGACACAGACTATCCCGCAATTCAATTGATCCTCAAAGGTTTTTATTGAATAGCGGAATAGGAAATATGATCAAAAAAAGTGTATGTATCTCGCACGTACACAACCACACTAGGCCCCAATTACTATTGTTTGTACCCCTAAAAGGCTAGATGAGGAGTAGGGGGAGTATGGAACAGGCAGCACCCTCAAACCTTCAGAAGTATGAGATGAACCCCAACAACTTGGAAAGGTGGATCTCTCTCACACGTACCAACACAGACTATCCCCCAATTTAACTGATCCCCAAAGGTTTTTGATTAAATAGCGGAATAGAAAATATGATCCCAAAAAAGTGTATGTATATCACACGTACACAACCACACTAGGCCCCAATTACTATTGTTTGTACCCCTAAAAGGCTAGGAGTAGGGGGAGTATGGAACAGGCAGCACCCTCAAACCTTCAGAAGTATGAGATGAACCCCAACAACTTGGAAAGGTGGATCTCTCTCACACGTACCAACACAGACTATCCCCCAATTTAACTGATCCCCAGAGGTTTTTGATTAAATAGCGGAATAGAAAATATGATCCCAAAAAAGTGTATGTATATCACACGTACACAACCACACTAGGCCCCAATTACTATTGTTTGTACCCCTAAAAGGCTAGGAGTAGGGGGAGTATGGAACAGGCAGCACCCTCAAACCTTCAGAAGTATGAGATGAACCCCAACAACTTGGAAAGGTGGATCTCTCTCACACGTACCAACACAGACTATCCCCCAATTTAACTGATCCCCAAAGGTTTTTGATTAAATAGCGGAATAGAAAATATGATCCCAAAAAAGTGTATGTATATCACACGTACACAACCACACTAGGCCCCAATTACTATTGTTTGTACCCCTAAAAGGCTAGGAGTAGGGGGAGTATGGAACAGGCAGCACCCTCAAACCTTCAGAAGTATGAGATGAACCCCAACAACTTGGAAAGGTGGATCTCTCTCACACGTACCAACACAGACTATCCCCCAATTTAACTGATCCCCAAAGGTTTTTGATTAAATAGCGGAATAGAAAATATGATCCCAAAAAAGTGTATGTATATCACACGTACACAACCACACTAGGCCCCAATTACTATTGTTTGTACCCCTAAAAGGCTAGGAGTAGGGGGAGTATGGAACAGGCAGCACCCTCAAACCTTCAGAAGTATGAGATGAACCCCAACAACTTGGAAAGGTGGATCTCTCTCACACGTACCAACACAGACTATCCCCCAATTTAACTGATCCCCAAAGGTTTTTGATTAAATAGCGGAATAGAAAATATGATCCCAAAAAAGTGTATGTATATCACACGTACACAACCACACTAGGCCCCAATTACTATTGTTTGTACCCCTAAAAGGCTAGGAGTAGGGGGAGTATGGAACAGGCAGCACCCTCAAACCTTCAGAAGTATGAGATGAACCCCAACAACTTGGAAAGGTGGATCTCTCTCACACGTACCAACACAGACTATCCCCCAATTTAACTGATCCCCAAAGGTTTTTGATTAAATAGCGGAATAGAAAATATGATCCCAAAAAAGTGTATGTATATCACACGTACACAACCACACTAGGCCCCAATTACTATTGTTTGTACCCCTAAAAGGCTAGGAGTAGGGGGAGTATGGAACAGGCAGCACCCTCAAACCTTCAGAAGTATGAGATGAACCCCAACAACTTGGAAAGGTGGATCTCTCTCACACGTACCAACACAGACTATCCCCCAATTTAACTGATCCCCAAAGGTTTTTGATTAAATAGCGGAATAGAAAATATGATCCCAAAAAAGTGTATGTATATCACACGTACACAACCACACTAGGCCCCAATTACTATTGTTTGTACCCCTAAAAGGCTAGATGAGGAGTAGGGGGAGTATGGAACAGGCAGCACCCTCAAACCTTCAGAAGTATGAGATTGTGTTCACTGTACCCCACAAAGATTGAGTTCACTGCACCCCACAATGATTGTGTTCACTGCACCCCACAAAGATTGTGTTCACTGCACCTCACAAAGATTGTGTTCACTGTACCCCCCAAAGATTGTGTTCACTGCACCCCACAAAGATTCTGTTCACTGTACCCCACAAAGATTGTGTTCACTGCACCCCAAAAAGATTGTGTTCACTGCACCCCAAAAAGGATGTTGTTCACTGCACCCCAAAAAGGATGTTGTTCACTCCACCCCAAAAAGATTGTGTTCACTGCACCCCACAAAGATTGTGTTCACTGCACCCCAAAAAGATTGTGTTCACTGCACCCCAAAAATGATTTTGTTCACTGCACCCCAAAAAGGATTTTGTTCACTGCACCCCAAAAAGGATGTTGTTCACTCCACCCCAAAAAGATTGTGTTCACTGCACCCCAAAAAGATTGTGTTCACTGCACCCCACAAAGGATTTTGTTCACTGCACCCCAAAAAGATTGTGTTCACTGCACCCCAAAAAGGATGTTGTTCACTGCACCCCAAAAAGGATTTTGTTCACTGCACCCCAAAAAGATTGTGTTCACTGCACCCCACAAAGGATTTTGTTCACTGCACCCCACAAAGATTGTGTTCACTGCACACCAAAAAGGATTGTGTTCACTGCACCCCAAAAAGATTTTGTTCACTGCACCCCAAAAAGATTGTGTTCACTGCAGCCCAAAAAGATTGTGTTCACTGCAGCCCAAAAAGATTGTGTTCACTGCAGCCCAAAAAGATTGTGTTCACTGCAGCCCAAAAAGATTGTGTTCACTGCAGCCCAAAAAGATTGTGTTCACTGCAGCTCACACACAGAAAAATGGATGTGGATCACTGACACCTGCCTATCTCCAATCCCACACCACACAGCAATATCGATTGTAGTTTGTAGAACACAGTTTCCCTAAAATTCAGCAGACTCTGTCCCTAACAGGATTGAGAAGAGATCGTAGATCAGGATTGAGTGCAGACCCCACCCCCCACACAGCAATATCGATTGTAGTTTGTAGAAGACACTGACCCTATAATTCAGCAGACTCTATCCCTAAAATGCCTACAACTCGCCCTGCCTAAACACTCCGACCTGTCCCTCAATTCTATCCGGACACAAATGGTTTTTTCCTGCCTATCTTTCCCTAATCAGCAGCCAGCACGTTGATGTGTGCTCTGTCCCTGAATCTAAGCAGCATAATGACGCCGCTGCGGCTGCCTCGAACTTATAAAGACTTGGTCACATGCTTCAGACGGCCAATCACAGCTACTGAGACATTTGCAGGCATGGCTGGGATGGCTTAAGGCACACCAGTTAAACGATTGTTGATTGGCTGTTGAAAGCCCGCCATGAAAAGAGCGCCAAAGCATGCAAAACCCGGAAATAAAACGACCGAACACGGATTTTTACCCGAACATACAGTAAAGTGTCCGTGTCCGTGTTCGGGTACAAAAAATCCAATTATTCGGTACGAACACGAATAATACAGTCCGTGTTCGCTCAACACTAGTCCTTACACCTTTCTGGCTACCTCTGCAGCCGACACCCTATAGTAATTGGTGAATTTTCTAAACCAGGTGGAAATGTATCTCCTGTCTGTGACAACACCCACAGATTTACCTGACTTCCTGTCACAATATATATATATATATATATATATATATATATATATATATATATATATATATATATATATATATAGTGTATATATATATATATATATATATATATATATATATATATATATATATATATATATATATATATACACAGTTGTGCTCATAAGTTTACATACCCTGGCAGATTTAGGATTTGTTGGTCAT